>NC_133464.1:65775357-66096071 GCF_048565385.1 Saimiri boliviensis | reverse complement strand
GCCTCTACCGTCCTCTCTCCTTTTATTCAATAAAGTGAGCCACCTTATCTGAGTTACAGAGACCTCTGATAGGGGCAGGAGAGGATATTGGAGGGGGTGCCATTTCCATAGGTTGTCATTTGCTCTGTAATGGCAGGAGGCAGTAGAACTATTTGTTTATGTTTCAAATATGAAATAATGAATCAGCACTCGAGTAAGTCTTGAAAGATAAAATGTTCAGTGTTAACTGAGCCTCTATATTGTGCCAGATAATATTTATGTGCTGAGAATACAGTGCTGAATAAGGTCTATGCCCTCATAGACAGGTATTCTAGTAGGAAGAGACAGAATAGACAAGCTAAAACAAATTTTCAAAGAGTGATGAGTGCTATGGAGAAGATTAAACATGGATATAGACTGACTGGCTATGGAGGGGGCAGATTTCAGCAGATTTAGGGAAGGCCTCTCAGATGAGCTGGCATTTAAACTGAAAGGTGAAGGAAGAGAAAGAGCTGCCAAGCCCCATCCAGAGGGTCCCAGGCAGCAGGTGCAAATGCCCTGTGGTGGTGTGGAGGATAGCTTGGCCGTGTGCCTGGAGCCTGGTCAACGACAGGCAGGTGCATGAGAAGAGGTCACAGGGTAGGGTGGTAGGACCAGACTCCACAGGAGCCTAGGGATGGTGGGAGGAGTTCCTATGTCACTCTAACTGTAAAGGGAAACCCTGAGACTGCAATCGAATAAATCTCCTTTGCCTCCTCACTGCCGGAGCCCTGCTCACCACATCTGAAGGATCCATATCTTCCAGAGCTCTGCAGATTTCAACAGCAAATATTTGCTCCTCATACCCCTAGCTTCTGCTTTTTCATTATTTGTGAGTATTAAAACAGGACTCTGATGACAAATTATTTATATATAAATAAACCAATCATTAAAAAATGTAAGATCTCTCACCTATCACCATTATTTCTCACTTACCATTCTCTTGCATCCCAATGACTTGAACAAAAAGAAATAGAACCAGAAAATAACCAACACGGTACAATTTAATCTAAATTATCCTTCTCACAACATCCCTGAGGTTGACTTGCCAAATCCTGTTTGTTGTCAGATTGGATTCTCTGGAAGTGAGTGCCTTCTGCAAAGTATCTCAGACATGGATAATGCGGGCAGGACTAAACTGCTTTTCTCCCCATTTGAGTTGTCAAAACCTCCCTCTGGGTCAATACAGGATTATTGTTTCAACAATACATGTAAGCTAATTGTTTGTTAAGCTGGCTCAGCCAACCGTAAAATCATAGGAGAGTCAGGCCTGGCCCATCCTCTTGCCTCTGAACTGGATCACAATTAATATCTCTGAGAGCTCCACCCCAGGCCCACAGACCAACTGGGGAATATAGCTCTCATGCAAAGTCTGAATTTTGTTTCCATGAGGAGAGATTTCTCCAACACAATCAACTACAATCACAAACAATCACAATGTTTGACACATTCACATTCTTAAGTCTGTTATCTGCTTTGGTTTCCTTAAATAAAAATAAACCAGAGATAAAAGTATGGAAATGAAATAGTTTCAAACAGCAGAGAGCCCTGTGGAAGAATCCACTAACTTAATAAGTACTTCCAGATAAATGACAAGATATGTGTATAAGACAAGCAAACTTCTAAAAAAATTCATTAATGATGTATGAAGATAAAAGTTTTCGTTGATGGGAAAAGGTAATTGATAAAGACATCAAAGAGAAGGATCTGAAAGTGAAATTTCTTTCTACATACTCACCAGATAAAACATATAAAGGGGCATTTTTTTTTTAATTGTTGTAGGTCTAAAGGGAATACTTTCATTTTCAGTTATTTGTCAGCAAACAGCTCAGCAAACTTTACTATTTGAAATGAGTAGTTTAACAATAATGACCAGATATTATGAAACCGTGTTGTCTAAACACATCCACAAATCTTCAGATGACCTACAAACCCAATACTGAAGCTAAACAAGACATGGCCTCTTGATAAGCTCTTCTGGAAAGTGGGATTCTCTGGTACTAGGGATATCACACTGTGAACCCCAAAAGAGAGAGAGAGCTCTGACCTCTGTGAGATCAGGAAAGGCAGATACAGGCCCTAACTTGGTTTCCAGGGTTGATGTCCCCACTGCTGGGGGCCTTCCTGTTCAGAAACCCAAGTCCTCCTCAAAAGAAGTGGCTAGAGAGTATATACAAAGACAATAAACCTTTCACAGGAAAACAATGCCTTTCTATCACTAGAATTTGGCTAAAGGTACTTTTTCAGTGTTAGTGATATAAAATTCTGCTCTAAAATAAGATAATAGCTTTAGAACTAAGCTTAAATTTCTGATTATTTGAACACACTGGAAAAAGAAAAGGAGTTTCTATTTCATAAGACATAGTTATTTGGAAACTGCCACAACTTAAGTCAAAAACAACAAAATTTCATAAAAGAAAAATAATTAACACCCTCCCTCCTCAAGCTTCCAAAGAAATCTTTCTTAGAACTATTCTGGTTGCACATAATGGAAACCAAATTCAATGTGGCTGAAGTAAAAACAGGGACTTAGGGGCGCACTTAATGGAAAGTTCAAGCGATAAGGGGGTTAGGTATGGGTAGAACTAGGTGCTTAAATTATGAGAACTTTTCTCCATCTCTTAATTCTGCTGCCCTCTGTATTGGCTTCATTTTGAAGTAGATTATCTTTAACTAGAGGCAAAATGACTCTCAGGACTTCCAGATTTATGTTACATCATACAGCAACTTCAGTTTTATAAAACAAAACTTCTGGGAGTTCAACGAATGACTCAGGATTGGGTCTCCTTAACCTGGCTGCATGCCATCCCTATGGTCTGCCATTCCTGTGGTCTGAATGGCCAGGCCTATTCCTGCAGATGTACCACCTGGATTCCATAAGCTAAAGAGGGACAACCCAAGGAGTAGCTAGCAGGAAAGGAATGCAAGCTGACAGATATCAGTAATGAAATGTCCATGTCTCTCCCTCTATTTACCTGTTTCTGCCTCTTTCAATCAGAAGTCTATCAAAACTGGGTTCAGATGATATTACCTTCTGCAAAAATGCTTGCCAAATTCCATGGAATTGTTCACTTGAAAATGGTTAATGTAAAAAACAAACAAACAAATAAAAACCCAAAAAAACTCTCCTTAGAATCTCTTCTTTTGGTATAGAAGTCCTTTCTGATTCTCCCAGAAACTCTTATGTTTCCTTATATCATTGAATTTATTACACTTTCTGAAACTCTGTCCGTATGTTTGTCTTAAGCATAATAAATTCCCAAAAAGCATTTTATCCTTGCCATGTAGAAAAGTCTTTGGCACAAAATAGTAAAAATTTATGGAATTAGACTGTTGTTGTTGACAGAGACAATTCTTCTCTCCCAGGGTGTATCAATCAGTCCACCATAATATCAGTCACACTGAATTTATTCTGAAATAACAACGAAACAGTCTCTAGAAAACCTCCCATCTTTAATGTCTCTATCTTGTAAATAGAAATTTGAAAACTCAGCAACTGAGAAATGCATTTTTACCTAGTCAATAGAACTCAAACTCAGACAAGAATAGCAAAATAACAACTACTAAAAGTACTTTAAAATGACTCATTAGGAAGTGCAAGTCCCTCTATTCAACAGAAAACCTAGTAAAATAACTAATTCATCTCTAACTTCATTTATATTTTCAGTTCATCTTCTGACTTCACAAAAATGAAAGTTTTGTATTCTACTATGATCAATACCTCATGTAAAAATAGGATACAGCACAGCAATGCATGACTTTTCAGATGATGTTATTTTTAATATTGCTGAAATTTACCACTATTTAAAATACACTGACTGCATTAGTAGATTCTGGAAACTACTCCTCTCTATCTTGCAAATTTATAAATGCTCTGAGCCTAATGCTCATGTGGCTCCTTCTCAGCTTCCAATAAAAATGAGGTGTATTCCACAATAATCCAGTTCTAACATGTCTGGTTTCAGAATCATCCACTTCAAGTTGAACTCCTGTGATCAAGTCCTTCAAAGCTGTATTGAATTCCACATTTGGGTCCCACTGGTTCAGGAGAGACTAATATGAAGGCTCTAAAACGGCGGTCTCCAAACTTTTTGGCACCAGGGACCAGTTTTACGGATGACAATTTTTCCACAGATGGGAGCGGGGGCATGGTTTTGGGATAAAACTGTTCCACCTCAGATCATCAGGCATTAGAATCTCATAAGGAGTGCACAGCCTAGATCCCTCGCATGCACAATTCACAAAAGGGTTCTCACTCCTATGAGAATCTAATGCCTTCAGTGATCTGATAGGAGGTGGAGCTCAGGCAGCAATGCTCACTGGCCGGCCTCTCACCTCCTGCTAGGCAGACTTGTTCCGAACAGGCCACAGACTGATACTGGTCCATGGTCTGGGTACTGGGGACCCCTGCTCTAGGGTCCAGGGAAACGTGAACTAATATTAACAAAGGGAAGGTAAACTAATATAAGCTGTGTGAGGCATAGTGCTGGGTATCTTACACGCAGGTGGGGCCCCACAATATGCAATCGCTCATTCAACATGGTTTCTTCCTTCAGTTTCCATCGGCAGTTGGGCTTCATACCAGAGGGACAATGGTCTGTGAGGACTTCCCAAGAGATGGCACAAGTAGATCGAGAACCACATTTGCTGTTCCTTATGCGAAATTAGGCACATTTCAAGAATAGTTTTGCCTACATATCTTTCCCATCTTCTACCTGACTGCAGATAAGGTACATCTAATACTGCTTGAGATAAGATGTGACTGCACTGCTCAGTGCCTCAGTCAGCTATCACAAAAACTCTGAGAGGGTTAAATTATTACCAATTTATAGATGAGAAAACAGAGCCTCAAAGGGGTTAAGTAATTTTTCCATGATAATGTGCTCAAACACTACAGAAAGTCTCCTTCTCCTTACGAAGTTTCTAAGGCCTATCTTCAGGGTATGTGTACATAGCAAAGAAGTTGTACTTTGCATTGTGTTAAAGAAGCAATCATCTCCAACCAATGAACCTTTTAGACATTACAATAGCAATTTAGATGAGCAGTTTATGTTATTAAGAAGTTCATATCACAAAATATGCCACCTCTTATTTAAGAGTTTAGACGAGGCGTCCCCAAACTGCGGCCCCCTGAGGCCATTTATCCGGCCCCCCACCACACTTCCGGAAGGGGCACCTCTTTCACTGGTGGTCAGTGAGAGGAGCACAGTATGTGGTGGCCCTCCAACAGTCTGAGGGACAGTGAACTGGTCCCCTGTGTAAAAAGTTTGGGGACGCCTGGTTTAGACCATACGTAACCCACATTTAGAGAGTAAAACCCTGGTGTTCACTGTGCTTTTTCCCAGTAACATCCTTCAAATATTATCATAACCAAGAGACAACTTAAGAAATTTGGCCTAACTATGAAAAAGATACACAATCCTAAACGTACTTTCACTTGGATTTTTAAAATAAAATAAAAATTACAGATGCTATCTCAAGATATGCTCTCTCAATACTTTTCCAAGTATAGCATACCTAACACAGAACATAGTTTACATTTGTCCATGGTGGAGCAATTAGATCAAGTTCAGGGGATAATTTATTTTCTAAAAATTAAATGGATTTTAATTCTATTTATGTGATGCATCACATCTATTGACTTGTGTACGCTAAACCATCCCTGCATCCTTGGGATGAAACCCATTTGATCATGATGTATTACCTTCTGAGGTGCTATTGGCCCAAAAACTGTCAGAATAAAACATAATAATACAGAGAGAAAAAATAAAAAATTACACAGAATATTTCTGCTTCAGGAAGCTACTGACTCATTTTTTATCTTTTAAGATAAAAATATTTTTGTATACCAAAAATATTTACCTTAAAAGTTACATTATAATTTAGCCAAACTTGATAGTCATGGGTTTCATAAGCTGCAACAATGGATTACTACATTTGATTAATATGATGACTGAAAAGTAAAAGAACATTTGGTATCTTAATATCAATTTAAATTGCACCCAATCATGATGGCAAAATTGCCCACAAAGCTGTTCTAGCTGTTTCTTACACCTCTCCTCTTCTACAGCACATTCAGCCAGCACAGGAGAGGATGGCCCAGCACAGCTGTGCCCACACACTAACTCAGACAAGATGAGGTTATTTTGACTTAAAGGGTTTGTAATAAGCTTAATGTATTTAAATAATCTTCACAGAGACTTTAATTTTTCTCCATTTGCTTCTTTAGTTTAAAAAACACTTGTTTTATAAGGAGCTGGGTTTTTTTTTTTCTTAGCTTCTCTGTATTTTAACGTCCTGCTAGCCTGACCTGGTCTCTGCCTGATATCCTGATTTCTGAGTCATCTCCAACTTCCGCAGGAAGAAGCAGGGACCTTTAGCCCTGTCAGAGGTTTCTGGTCTCTTACTAACCCTCTTTGAGGACCCTGACTTAAGAAAAAAAAAATGCTTAAAAATAAAACACTGAAGTATTCATTGACAACCTCAATTTCATTGTGACAGCCATTCTCTGACATCATGAAAGGGGCATGCCAGGGAGGCCATCCACCAATTGATTTTTGAAATTCCTAGAAGCCATAGAAAAGGACTCACCTCTGCTGTAGGAGGTAAAGAGTACTTCATAACGTATTTATTAACCTAGACACTTTTAGCTAAAAAAAAAAAACCACACAGCCTTTTAGTATATTCCTAGAACCTTCCTCATCCCCCTTTCATTCCTTAGCTTATTCCCTCTTTCTTTCTCATTTGCACAGAATCTCAGGGTCAGAAGAAACCTTGCAGGTTAAATAATTCCACTCTTCTGGTTATACATTCTCCTCCCTTTCTATTTCTCTGCATCTCTATGCCCCAGCTTGCTTCCCCTCTCATCTCTGCAACTGTTCGTCCTCCTCTCACTTGTTCTGAAATTGCTGCTGCCTCCAGGGTAGACACTCCTGGATATACACAGTAGAACCAAGATAAGCCTGACATGAATGGTTTTGCCTGGGTCATTAACTTGGGTCCAGGACTGAACTACCCAAAAAGAACTACCTAACCCTGTAGTCCTCCTGTCTTCCTACAGGAAGGTAAGACTAGGCAACCAGTTATTTGTTGAGCTAATGAACAAATGATTGCTTCTCCAAGTGAATAGTGTATCATTTTCTGTTAAAGTAAAAACACACCCCTAGGAGAATTATGGGAGGAGCTTCACCGGTCACAGATAATCTTATTACAAACTAATTTAAGGATATGACTCCTTCCTAACAGAACCAGTCATAATAAAAAATGGGCATTTGTAATAATATTGAGGAGGAGGAAGAGGTAATTTTGGCACCTGGGATATTTTGTATTGGGAAATATTGGAGGTGGAGGTGGGGGTTGGGAAATCTGAACAGCCAGAGGCAACCTAGAGACACCACCGGTACCTAAAGACAGGTGTGAGGAGGCACCAGGAGGTGGGAATGGCACACAAAAATGAAATACAGCAATAAAATTCAACACGAATACTACTATTAAATGTAGGTCTATGTAGCTATAGTCATAACACCAATTCATATGTGCTGAATTGGGAAATCTTGCGTTAAGTAGTTGATAAATAGGTAATAACTAAAGTTAACAGTGAAGGTAGGACCATCACCATTCCAGTATTTTAATTCTCACAACAAGCAAGAAGAAAAAATGCTATCCCATAAGACAGACTGGGCTTGACACTTGGTTGCTCTGAGAACAAAGGCCCAAACAAAAAGTTCATATTTTACTGGTGTCAAAGTACTCACCGCTTCTTTAAAACTGGCTCACTTAAATATATCTGCCTCATCCCTTTGTGATATCATTTGTACAATTCAGTTTTGCTTTGGCTTCTGGTTTTGCAAATTGTTAGTTCCTGCAGGTAATGACAAGCAGAGGGATTAAAGAAAGTTCAGGATAATGAACAAACAAAAAGCATGACATAAATCAGGCACATACTGATGTTTACTTAAGGCAGATATGTTAGAGAATCGACTGTTGTTTTCCATTCTAGTCCTGGAGTATTTTGAGAAATAAAGTATCTTTCTTTCTTCTTTTTTTTAAGAGGGAATTTAGCTTTTATTACCCAGGCTAGAGTGCAGCAGCATGATCTCGGCTCACTGCAGCCTCCACCTCCCGTATTCGAGTGATTTTCCTGCTTCAGCCTCCAGAGGAGCTGGGATTATAGGTGTGCTGTCACCATGCCCAGCTAATTTTTGTATTTTTAGTAGAGACAGAATTTTGCCATGTTGGTCAGGCTGGTCTCAAACAACTAAGCTCAAGTGATCTGCCCACCTCGGCCTCCCAAAGTGCTGGGAGTACAGACATGAGCCACCACGCCTGGCTGAGAAATCACAAAGTATCTTTCTAAGTGTGCTAATGCTACTTGGGGAAAATACAAATAATTACAGATGGATCCTAGATAAGGAGACATTCTCTGTTACTCCCAAAGAAATTCCATAACCTTTGAAGATTCCAAGGAGATTTTCCATCCCTCCAAAATCAAATGAGATGCAAAAGGCAGGTATACATGAGAATCCACGTACACGTTGAATCAGAAGGAACGACTGTGACAAAAATAGGAAGCCACATTACAGACTCAACAGCAGTCTGGGCTAAAATCCTATTTCTGCCTACATTTACTTTAAGAGGAATCCTTTGCTGCCCTTTATATAAATTCAAATGATTTAAAAACATAGTTAGATATGTATAGTGCTATACAATTTACAAAGTACTTAGGCATTCATTATCTCCTTTCACTTTTATAATTTTTTTTTGTCTCTCTAGTTCCCAAATAAGAAAAGTGGTACCCAGAGGACTTGTGTAGCCAGTACAAGAACACATAGTAATGGTAACTGGTTTCAAAGCTAGGACTCTAACCAGGTTTTTTGCTTTTGTTTTTGACACAGGGTCTCACTCTGTCACTCAGGCTAGAGTGCAGTGGCACCATCTTGACTTACTGCAGCCTTGACCTCCTGGGCACAAGCGATCCTCCCACCTCAGCCTTCCAAGTAGCTGGGGCCACAGGTACACACCACCATACCTAGCTAATTTTCGTTATTTTTTGTAGAGATGGAGTTTTGCCATGTTGCCCAAAAGTCTGGTCTCAAACCCCTGGGCTCAAGCAATCCACCTGCTTCAGCCTCCCAAAGTGCTGGGATTACAAGTGTGAGCCACAGCGCCTGGCCTCAACCAGGTTTTCTGACCCCTAGCCCAATATACTGTTACACCAGCACTGTTTCCTTATTTTCAAAACTGAGCTAATTATACCTTGGACATGAATACTTTTAAGACATTCTAAACATACAAAATAGCTAGAAAAATATCAAGGTGATTCTTGCATTTTTATCCTTTCTAAGAGCTTAAGTGTCAAATGACATCTTCCTGTCTATTGGTATCTCAAGATAGTAAACTATAAAAAATAAATTGGAAACAAATTCCGAACCTGTTAATATCCCAAAGCTTTCATGAGTAAAAAGACGTTAGGATTAAGGAGAGAAAATACAGAGGAAAAGTGCTATCATTAAAACATCACCTTAGCTGTGTCTTAATAATCACACAAAGACACTGTCATCATTACATGTGTCCTCACCCATCTGTGTTCTCAACCCTTGCTTTTTTGTCTTGTAGCAAACTTTGCTAGTTTCACAGTACTGTACAATACTTCTTGGTATTATGTGAAGTACTCTATTTGGACATGTTGACTTCACTAATTAGTCTATAAATACTTGACTTTTACCCACTGCTTTGGTAAGTGAGATAATTGCTGAGGAAAGGCCAAAGCATTTATGGTCAATCAGATGAGGAAAAGGGGAATATGGTCTTTCAGCTGAGTAAAATGTAAAACATTATGTGGCAAGGCAGAAGCTATTAGCAGGATCAATAGCTCTCCTAGTACCTTAATAAATCATTACATCAAAGCTCTGACAGAGGACGGACAAAACCTCAGTCTACCTACATGGAAGCTTCCAAATTGGAAAGTAAATTCCATTTAAATTACAAAGACCCAATTTGTGTACAATGGAAATGACAAGCTACAAAACCAGTCTCCAAATCTTGGATGTGTTAAGAGTTTTGAATCATTAGTGCAGGGAGAAAAGCAGAAAGACAAAGAACACTGCTACTCTCTGGGCTGCACATTCGTAATTCGCAAGTGGTAAATATGTATGAATCTGCTCCACTGCAGCTAGGGATGACATACTGCTTTTTAGAGATAGCACAGGGCAGAAAAATCAAAGAAGAGGAAGGTTTGGCCATTATAACTTTCCTCCTACCACATTTAACAGTTCTCAGTCTTCTCAAATCTCCCCTTACTTAAATTGCTCTCCTTTGGGATGGCTTTCTAAAATGAAAAGAACTTTGATACCAAAGAATGTTCAATGTATAGCAAAAAGCATCCCATGGTGAGCTCTCTCTGCAACATGGGGCGTAAATAATTGTATTTTTTCTAAATCTTTAACAGCTCCCACTCTCTTTGATGCTTCCAGGAAAATAAGCAAGCAATTAAAAGAAGTTACGAGGCTAACTTTTCCAGATTTTTTTTTAACTCTACAAGTAATTATTTCTCTGTTCTAATATGTAGCAAAAGACAAAAGAAATATTTGCAGAGATTAATATTATAGAACATTAGGCTTTCCTTTAAGGATACTGTATTTCCTCACTTATAGAGATCATATGGAATATAGACACTACTTTGACTCCACAGCAGCTTTTGCTTTGTGGTCATACTGTTTAACTAAAAAGTTTTTTTCTTACAAGTTCAAATTACTTTACTATAGATCTCTCAAACCTCATAGTAAGTTGAAACTGAGAACTAAGAGGTCACACTGGGAAATTTATATAGATAGGTCATAGCTGGCAAATCAGCAACAAAAGAAGGCAGGGATTCCCAACATCTTGAAACATTCATTCATGATTAATTATTTCTTTCATTTCACAAATATCATTAGACACTTGAGAATCACGCTTGGGCATGAAGTTCTCAGAAGGTTCTATTCTCAAAAGAGTCTGAAAATCTAGGTGAGTACATAAGTCACCCAATACTTAAAAAGTTAGATAATAGCTGGGTGTGGTGGCTCATGCCTGTAATCCCAGCACTTTGGGGGACCGAGGTGGGTAGATCACAAGGGCAGGAGTTCGAGACCAGCCTGGCCAAGATGGTGAAACATCATCTCCATTAAAAAAACACAAAAAATTAGCTGGACGCGCTGGCATGCACCTGTAATCCCAGCTACCTACGCAGGAGGCTGAGGCAAAGAACTGCTTAAACCCGGGAGGCACAGGTTGCAGTCAGCTGAGAAGGTGCCACTGCACTCCAGACGGGGCAACAGAGTGCAACTCAGTCTCGAAGAAAAAAAAAGTTAACATTGGAAGATATAAATTACATAAAACTTGATTGCCACAAGTGCCATAATTGTTGAGGTGCCAAAGTAGGGCTACAGTAAGCTCTTAAAAAGAAATCTCTATTGGCAGGGATTACCACGGAAGGAAGTAGGGGAGAGAGTAAAAGACCTGAGCTATACAGAATTTGAATATGTGAAAAAGAAAAGGGCACATATCTCAATCAGTAGAAAAAGCCTGGACAAGTCAGTGCAAGTACACAGTCCAGGGTGAAGCAGGAGGGCGTTCACAGTGCGGATCAGTGGGTCAGGATAGACAAGTCTCACCCGACAACCAGAAAAGACAGTGGCTGGACTGATATCTTAAGGTAGGAAAGTTTTTACTTCAGATGGGAGAAAAATGGAGAGTCAGGAGAATTCTGATACCATGTCCAAGTCCAAGATCATTTGGGGAGTCAAAGTTTTATAGAAAGAAATATCCTCTCTATAAGAAGCAGATTTCATTTATGGCCAGAAGGTGGTAGGGGTTTCTATAAAGCAGTCTGAGGCTATCAGGAAGCCTGTTTCTTACAGAAAAGGGGTTTCAGCAGGGACAAGACACAATTTCAGGAAAGGGGCACTAAAAGATGGTTCTTTTAGCAGAATCTTCCTGACAGAAACAGGGATGAGTGCCTAAGGGAGGAGCTCCTGCCTGGGAGAGGCAAGAAAGGCAGAAATGAGAAGCAGAATGGCTTTGACTGATCTTCCTGTTCTAAGGGGAATCTTGTGTCTTGCTGGTTCAGTAGCCTCATTCTGGGCTGGAAATAGCACCCCACTCTCACCTCACCCTTCACTGACAAGGGTAATATCCTAAGATGCCTTACAGTCAACCCAGCCAGATTCCAACAGCATAAGAAGTTTAGCTGAAAAGAGGAGGTTCATTTTGTGTGGTGTATACCCATAGTTACAGCTACTCAGGAGGCTGAGGCAGGAGGATCCTTTGAGCCCAGGCATTCAAGGTTGCAGTGAACTATGATCATGCCACTGCTCTTCAGACTGGGTGACACAGGGAGATCTTGTCTCTAGCAGAAGCTTTAAATATTTTTAAAAATTCATTTTGTGGTTATAAGTACAAAAAAAAACAATAATGATGAGAAAAAAAGATATAGGAAGATTGTTGGTGAGGAGATCATAGCTGATAGGGTCTGTACTACCTACTACCACTCACACTATCTTCTGTCTTATGAAGTTAAAGCAAATCTAGGCCCAGTGTCCCACTGAGTGAAATCACAAGAATTAGAGGGGTCCCATCCATGAGCACTGCACCATGAATATATGCTACTTGGAAGGCTGCTTCTGTGGTCAGTCTGAGAGCTGGGGAACCATCCTGGTGCTGAGCTGTCAAGAAGGCAGTGTCTGCTGATTCTGGTACCACTGGGGAGAACAGGATACCTCTTTACCAGGCAACTGGCTGCTGGTCAGCAGCTGCCCCTTCTGCTCCCCAATAAGCACCTTTCTGATTACAGTCAGTTTTTCAGCAGAAAGGCCATCAGCTGTTGTGTTGATGATGGGGCTTCACTGGCTGGAAGAATTTTGCAGTCTCCAATCTGAGCTATTCCTCTGGGTGTCCTTATTCAAGCAGCAGTTAATTTGAAAACAATTAGCTGGTTGTTCACTTCCTTAAGGCAAAGCATGACTGGATGGGCTATCAGGCTAGACTAAGATTCCAGCAGAGCACGCTGAAGGAGCCAGAAGGTTTCTAGGATGGGAATGCTTTTTGTTGGCTTCAGAGAAAGTCTAGCATTTCTAACCCTGATCACTGTGAATTAGTCACTATTTCCCTTAGTTGCTCTGGCAGGCTTTCATTTATTTTTGCCTGGGTGACAAGGAGACATTTCTACCTTTCAGCATTAAACAGACTGGACAATTCATTTGTTTTCTTCTTTTTTTTCACTATTCCAGGTAAAGGGAAAAATGAATCCTTATGGTGAATTATAGATGAGAAATCAATGAAAGACACAGAGACTAAAGAGATGTAGAGTGTTATAAGAAAGTGACTGGATTTGTTTTATAAAGTAGCAAACTTCCTTTCACAGGCTCGCAATATAATCTTTGGAACGGAGATACCTTTCTGATGAGAGTATGTCTTTTCTGCCACTGAATCCTCTACTTATATCCTCTGTCACACTTTAACACACTCTTAATGAGGACAAAGCAATATGAGAAAAATTTTGTTTTCCTCAGCCTCCCAGTTTCTTTTCTCTCTTCTCTGCAAAGCACTCAGCTTCCATAACAAAAAGGGTGACACAAACAGAGTAAAAATATGTTACAGAGACTTTCTCAGTTCATGGCAGTATTCAATCAGCTGAATCTGGCAAACTCACACACATCTGGCCTGCTGGCAAGTCTGACTAGAATTCAGCTGTGCCTGTACAAGGAGGCAGGGGAACAGCACTGAGAGTTAGACAGCCCTATGGCCTGCTGACTCCTCAAATATGCAAGGGATCTATTCACAAAATGCTTCACGAAAAATGGCTCCACCAAACACATGTACACTTGGTGTTTTTACACCTTTCTCTTTTGGTGTTTTTACACCTTTCTCTTTTCAGTGCTAAGCCATCTTCTTTAATTAGAACTATTTTTGTCTTTTGTCACTTTATATGCTGCACTGGAATTCAGCATTCCATGCACAACCTTACTTTTTGTATGACAAGGAAAACAATATGGGAATCAGAGGGACTTAAAGTCTATGGATCCCAATTCCCAAACTGCAGATTTAGGTCTTACCGTCTCTCAGGCAGGTTAGATGAATTCTGAAAAGAAGTACTTATTTAAATAAGTTTATTTTATTGTTATTGATGTATGCATAAATTATCCCAAGTTATAGCTCTCCAAAACTGTGAATGAGAGTGTGTGGAATGTTTTTCCCTTCAACCTAGTGGAAAAAGATAAGACAGTAGGAAAGGTGCTGTATAGAACAATATTGGGAGTTGGCATCATGAAGAAAGTTAGCAAGATGTGTTTATAATAAAACTTGAATTCCAACAGAAATTCTAACATGCCAAGAGCATGGACCTTCAGGAAAAATATCTATTTTCAGGGGTTAAGTAACTTTTTAAAAAGAATAAAACACAAATTCCTTTAGTAAAATGGTTTAATATATTCTAACTAGGGCTTTTTTTTTTTTTTTTAAGAAGTAAGGTACAATTAAACTAAAACTTTCAAGTAGTTCAGTAAACTAGGCAAGAAATGTTGGCTTCCCTCCAACCAGAATCCCACTTGCTAGAGATAATAACCATAAAAGTTTCCTGTGTAGCCCACACATATACACGCATATATACCTGCATATTCACACATGTGTGTATTTGCTGGTACTGGCCTAAAATATGGAAACATTTGCTATTTTATTCCAAAGTGCTCATACCATATATAATATTGATGCAACATTGTTCTGTATCATTGACATAGATTGGTTTGTTCTTTTTAATGGCTGTATTATGTACTATTGAATAGGTATGCTATAATATCTATATTCCTACTGGTATGCTTTTAGGTTACTTTTGAGTTTTAACAATTAAAAAATATGCAATATGCCTTCTTACAGTTATAGCTTCCAACCTTGTATAAATAGAACTAAAACGTCTCCAAAAATTACTTTTCCAAGCTACACTCCTTCCAACAGAGTAACAACTTCTCACCACCACTATATAGTTATCAACCGTTTAAATTGTGTCCAGTTGACAATTGAAAAATACTCTCTTATTTTAATTTTTGCCATCATTAATGAGGCCGTCTTTGTTTGGCCATTGTATTTTTCTTTGAACAGCCCATTCATATTCTCTACTTGTTTTCTTCTATTAAGTTGTTACTTATTACTAATTAAGTCCCTTGTTTCACAGAGAAATTAGCCCATCATCTGTCACATGTACTACAAATACAATTCCTAATTTTTCATTTTTCTGTTGGCTTTGGTTTTGTTTTGGAATGAGGAGACAGTCTTCTAGAAAATAAGACATATTAAAGAATATATTGGTAACCGTAAAGCACACATTGTATGGTGCCAGCCATCATGTGCTTTGTTCAGGTGTTATCTTAGGTACCAAGGTCACCAGGATTAATTAGTAAAAATCCGCTGAGTTTCAGATCATCTCAGTGGCCCTCTATCAAGTGTTCCCACTCACCCGGCAGCCTCCCTTCTTAATCTCAGTTGGGATTCTAACCCCCAAGTGCTTCCTCCTTGTATCTAGAAGTCGTTTTAAAAAAGTAATCAAACTTTCTGTTCTCTTTTATTTGTTCTGTGGTTACTATGTGACCACAGAAAAGGGAGGCCCAAAGGAACAGTTAAGAAATGCAGTGAGGGCCAGGCACAGTGGCTGATGCCAGTAATTCTAACACTTTGGGAGGCAGAGGTGGGAAGCTGAGGCATGTGAGCCCAGGAGTTCAAGACCAGCTTGGGCAACATGGAGAAATCCCGTCTCTACAAAAATACAAAAATTAGCCAGGCAGGGTGGTGTGTGCCTATAGTCCCAGGTACTTGGGACACTGAAGTAAAAGGATCACTTGAACCCAGGAGGTTGAGGCTGCAGTGAGCCATGATAATACCACTGCACTCCATTCTGGACAACAGAGTGAGACCCTGTCAAAAAAAGGGGAGGGAATGGAAAGGGAAGGGGAGGGGAGGGCAGAGGGAGAGGAAGGAGGGGAAGGAAGGGGAAGACAGGGAAGGCAGGGGGGAGGGGAGTCGGGGGAGAAGAGGGAAAGGAAGGGAAGAGGGAATGGAAGAGGGAAGGGGAAGGAGAAGGGGAAGGCGGAGGGAGGGAGGGAGATGCAACAAGGAGAAGAGATGGGGAGCAACAAGGCCAAACAGAAGCCTCCACCACTCATCCTCCTCATAAGAACACCAAATTGAGCAACTATTCACATAAAAAAGTACCTTCATAAGGACCAAAACTTAGCTTAGTTACCAGTTCAGTCAAAGTGGGGCAGAGGAACGAGCAGTCTCTTGGGGTTCCTGAGCCCAGGTTCTGGTTCCTGGATGTCATTGCTGGAACTGCCCTGGGTCACAAGTGAGCCAACTTCCCTGAAGGGAGGTTCCCAGGCCTGGTAGCATTCACCACAGGCTGACTGAAGAGTCCACGGGCCTTGAATGAACACTGACGGTAGCCAGGCAGTACTCACTGTGGGCCTGGGGTGGTGATGGCCTTGGGGAAAGACTCCTCTGTGGGAAGAGGAGGGAAGAGGAGGAAGGCCTTTGTTTTGTTGCTTTGGTGTAAGCTCAGCTGCAGCAGAGGAGAACACAAGGTAGATTCCTAAGGTTTCCAAACCTAGTCCTTAACTCCCAAATGGCATTGTTGGACCCCCCAGGAATCATGGAAAACTCACTACCCTAAAGGGAAGAACAAAAGCCTGGCTGGCTTCACTACCTGTTGATTGTAGAGACCTAGGGACTTGAGTAAACATCGGCAGTAGCCAGGCAGTGGTTACTGCAGGCCTTGGGCAAGACCCAGTGCTATGCTAGTTTCAGGTCTGACCCAATGCAGTCTCAATAATTGTGGCCACAGGGATGCTTATGTCATCCCTCTCCCAGCTCCAGGCAGCTTAGCACAGAGAGAGAAACTCTGTTTATCTGGGACAAAGTAAGAAAAGAATAGAGTCTCTACTTGGTAATCCAGAGCAATATTCCAGATTTTATCCAAGATAATCAAGGTGGTACCTCTGCAAGTCTGCAAGAGTCACAGAATTACTGCACTAGGGATGCCCTCATTTAATGTAGATATGGCTGTAATGACCAAAACAAACATACAAACAAACAAACAAACAAAAAACAAAAACCTCAGATCACAACACCCAAGTCCTTTTGAATATCTGGAAAGCCTCCCTGTACAAACAAGCCCTGACTAGAAAGAGAACCATAAATGCCTAACTTTTTAATGCCTAGACACTGACAAATATCCACATGCACCAAAACCATGTAGGAAAAGATGACCTCATCAAACAAACTAAGGCACCAGGGACAAATCCTGGAGAGAGAGAGGTATGTGACCTTTCAGACAGAAAATCAAAATAACTGTTTTGAAGAAACTCAATGAAATGCAAAATAACACAGAGAAAGGAATTCAGAATCCTATCTAATTAATTTAAAAAGGAGATTGAAATAATTAAAAAGAAGTAGAAATTCTAGAGTTGAAAATGCAACTGACATACTGAAGAATGCATCAGTCTCTTAACAGCAGAGTTGATCAAGCAGAAGAAAGGATTAGTGAGCTTGCCGACAGGCTATTTGAAAATACACTAAGTAAGACAAAAGAAAAAAAGAATGAAAAGGCATAAAGCATAACTATAAGATCTAGAAAATAGTCTCAAAAAGCCAAATCTAAGAGTTAAAGAAGAGGTAGAGTGAGAGATAGGGGTACAAAGTTTCTTTGAAGGAATAAGACAGAACTTCCCAAACCTGGAGAAAGATATCAATATTCAAGTACAAGAAAGTTTCAGAACAACAAGCAGATTTAACTCAAATAAAATGACCTCTAGACATTTAATAATCAAACTCCCAAAAGTCAAGGATAAAGAAAGGATTCTAAAAGCAGCAAGAGAAAAGAAACAGCATAAAATGGAACTACAATCCATGTGACAGCAGACTTCCGAGTCTTCTCAGTGGAAACCTTGTAAGCCAGAAGAGAGTGACATGGCATATTTAATGTGCTTCAAAAAAACCTTTTATGGGTTGGGTGCAGTGGCTCACACTTGTAATCCCAGCACTTTGGGAGGCTGAGGCAGGCAAATAATGAGATCACGAGTTCAAGACCAGCCTGGCCAATATGGTGAAACCCTGTCTCTACAAAAAATACAAAAAAAAAAAAATTTAGTCGGGCATGGTGGTGTGCACCTGTAGTTCCAGCTAATTGGGAGGCTGAGGCAGAAGAATCACTTGAACCTGGGAAGAGGAAGCTGCAGTGAGCCAAGATTTTGCCACTGCACTCCAGTCTGGACAACAGAGTGAGACTCCATCTCAAACAAAACAAAACAAAACAAAAAACCTTTTATGCGAATTTAGTAT
This sequence comes from Saimiri boliviensis, assembly GCF_048565385.1. Lineage (NCBI taxonomy): Eukaryota > Metazoa > Chordata > Mammalia > Primates > Cebidae > Saimiri > Saimiri boliviensis. The sequence goes on along the minus strand of NC_133464.1, from coordinate 66,077,693 downwards.
ATCCAGCAAAAATAGCCTTCAAATACGAAGGTGAAATACAGGCATTCCCAAACAAAAGCTGACAGACTTCATCAACACCAGGCCTGTCCTACAAGCAATGCTAAAGGAAGTTCTTCAATCTAAAAGAAAAGGGCATTAATGAGCAACAAATCATCTGAACGTACAAAACTAACTGCTAATAGTACGTACTTAGAAAAACACAGAATATTATAAGACTATAATTGAGTATATAAACTACTCATATCTTGAGTAGAAAGATGAAAAAATGAACCAATCAAAAATAAGAGCTATAACAACTTTTCAAGATATAGACAGTGCAATAAGATATAAATAGAAACAATAAAAAGTTAAAAAGTTGGGGAATGAAGTTTAAAGTGTAGAGCTTTTTAGTAGTCTTCTCTTTGTTTATTTATACAATTAGTGTTATCATCAATTTAAAATGGGTTGTAAGATATTTGGAAGCCACATGGTAACCTCAAATTAAAACACATACAATAGATACATAAAAATTAAAAAGCAAGAAATCAAAACATACCACCAGAGAAAATCACCTTCATTAAAAGGAAGACAGGAAAGAAGGAAGAGAAGACCACAGAACAAGCAGAAAACAAATAACAAAATGGCAGGAGTAAGTCCTTACTTATCAATAATAACACTGACTGTCAATGAGCTAACCTCTTCAATCAAAAGGTACAGAGTGGCTGAATAGAAAAAACAAAACTTAATAAAAAAAACAAGCTCCAATGATCAGCTGCCTGTAAGAAACATATTCCACCTATGAAGACACACATAGACTGAAAAGATACTCCATGCCAATAGAATCCAAAAAAAGAATAGGAGTAGCTATACTGATACCAGACAAAACAGATTTCAAGACAAAAACTATAAATAGAGACAAAGAATTATGATCCATAGGTCAATTCAGCAAGAGGATATAATAATTTTAAATATAACACTAGAACACACAGATATATAAAGCAAATGTTGCTAGAGCTAAAGAGAGAGACCACAATACAGTAATCACTGGAGACTTCAACACCTCACTTTTAGCACTTTCAGAAAGATCATCCAGACAGAAATCAACAAAGAAACATCAGCTTTAATCTACACTACAGACTAAATGGGCCTCAGAGATAACTACACAACGTTTTGTCCAATGGCTGCAAAATATACACTCTTCTCCTCAGCACATGGATCATTCTCAAAAACAGACCACATGGTATGCCATAAAACAAGTCTGGAAAATTTCTAAAATAACTGAAATCATATCAAGTATCTTATCTGACCACAGTGGAACAAAACTAGAAACAAGCAACAAGAGGAATTTTGGAAAGCATACAAACACATGGAAATTAAACAATATGCTTCTGAATAACCAGTGGGTCAATGAAGAGACTAAGAAGGAAATTGAAAAATTTCTTGAAACAAATGATAATAGAAACACAACATTCCAAAACCTATGGGTTACAGAGAAAGCAGTTAGAAGAGGGAAGTTTATAGCTACATTTTAAAAGAAGAAAAACTTCAAAGAAACGACCTAGCGATGTATCTTATCTAACTAGAAAAGCAAGAACAAACCTAAGACAAAATTAGAAGAGAATAAATAATAGAGACCAGAGCAGAAATAAATGAAATTAAGATGAAGACAATACAAATGACTGATGAAATTAAAAGTTTGTTTTTTGAAAGGTTAAACAAAATTGACAAATCTTAACCTAGATTAATTAAGAAAAACAGGGAAAGACTCAGATAAAATCAGATGAAAAAGGAGGCAAAGGACCACTAGAACCTACTAGAAGCCACTGTATGCCAATAAATTGGAAAACTTAAAAGAAATGGATAAAGACACATAGAGTCTACCAATTTATTGAACCATGAAGAAAAATCCAAAACCTCAAAAGACAAATAACAAGTAATGAGATTGGAGCTATAATAAAACGCCTCTCAGTGAAGAAAAGCCCAGGACCTGAAGGCTTCACTGCTGAATTCAATCAAACATTTAAAGAAGAATACCAATTCTAGTTAAACTCTTCTGGAAAGAAAAAAGGAGGAGGGAATACTTCCAAACTTACTCTATAATGCCACCATTACCCTGATACCAAAACCAGACAAACATGCATTAAAAAAGTAAAATAAAGTAAAAAACTACAGACCAATATCCTTGATAAATATTGATGCAAAAATCCTTAACAAAATACTAGCAAACTGAATTAAAGAAGTGAAAAATCTCTACAATGAAAACTATAAAACTTTAATGAAAGAAATCAAAGAGGTCATCAAAAATGAAAAGATATTCCCTGTTCATGGATTAGAAGAATCAATATTGTTGAAATATCCATACTACCCAAAGTATTCTATAGGGTCAATATAATCCCTTTCAAAATGCCAATTACATTCTTTACAGAAATAGAGAAAAAAATCCTAAAATTTATGTGGAACCACAATAAAACCAGAATAGGCAGAATTCTCATGAGCAAAAACAACAAAACTGGAAGAATCACGTTAACTAACTTCAAGTTATAGTACAGAGCTATAGTAACCAAAACAGCATGACACTGGCATAAAAACAGACCCACAGACCAATGGAACAGAATACAGAACCCAGAAATAAATCCATATATTTACGGTGAACTCATTTGTGACAAAAGTACCAAGAATATATATTGGGGAAAAAGAAGTCTGTTCAATATATGATGCCAAAAAAATTGTATATGCAGAAGAACAAAACTAGACCCCTATCTCTCGCCAAATACAAAAATCAAATAAAAAAGAATTAAAGACTTACTCTAAGACCTCAAACTATGAGAATGCTACAAAAAAAAAACCAAAAAAAAAAAAAAAAACGTGGGGAAACCCTCCAGGACACTGGAAATCAGCATTTTGAAGAGCTATCTGCACTCTCATGTTTACTGCAGCACTATTCACAACAGCCAGGTGTGGAAGCAAACGTGAGTGTCCATCAACAGATGAATGGATAAAGAAAATGGGATATATATACACAATACAGTACTATTCAGCTATAAAAAGAATGAGATCCTGTCATTTTCAACAACATGATGGAGCTAGAGGTCTTTCTGTTCCTAGCTTATTTCACTTAATATAATGAGTTCTAATGAGACCTTTTTGGTTCTTTTCTCTAATGAGAAAATAAGTTCTCACTTATTTGAGAATCTAAAAATCAAAACAATTGAACTTGTGGAGTCAGAGCAGAAGGATGGTTACCAGAGGCTGGAAAGGGTACTAGGATGTGGGTAGTGAGAATATGCATGGGTAAAGGGTACAAAATACAGTTAGAAAGAATAAGATCTAGTATTGATAGCACCACAGGGTGACACAATAATTTACTGCACATTTTAAAATAACTAAATGAGTATAATTAGATTGTTTGTTAACACAAAGGATAAATGCTTGAGGTGATGGATACTCCATCTACCCTGATGTGATTACTATGCATTGCATGTTTGTATCAAAAAATCTCATGTACCCCATAAATATATATGCTATGTACCTACAAAAATTAAAAATAAAAATTTTATAATAACAGAAATAGAAAAGAAAAAAATGCAATGAGGAACAGAAATAGACAGGATTTGAGGAGGAGGCCTAAAATAAACAAAATCAAGTATTGTGTGTATTCCAAAAGAGGAGAAGAACCTTACAAAAACACCTCAGGGACAATGAATAAACTACTCGGAGTGCCGTGAAAGCCTGCGATTGGATAGTTGGAAGGGATTACTTTAAAAATCCAGATTGCCAGCTTCTCAAACTCTGTTTATTTAAATGAAAATGTTTGCTTATTCTTTGCTCTGAATTAATAAACTGAATCAGCTGTTATCAGAGTAGTATTTCAAATGTTAACCTTTAGAGCAAATATTTTTAAAAAGAAACACCTTTCCCACAGAAATCCTGATGTCCAGGATGGAGGACTTTCTAGGCTGGCACCTGCAGCCCCTGACTACAAATGCAAAGGCAGAGTAATGATATTATACTATCATCAGTCCCATTCACTCATTCATTCCTTCATTCAATAAGCATCTGATGAATGCCTACTACCAGTCCATCACTCTCCTAAAAACGAAGTAATAGTGGTGAACAAAGAGAAACAAGGTCCCTACTCTCGTGAGGCTTCTATTTTAGTGTGGGGCAGGGGAGTAGCATAAAAATAACCAGATGAGTAAGATTAAGATTACCTCAGAGAGTGAAGAGTGCAATGAAGCAAATAAAAGCGGATGCTGTCATGGGGTGGAAGCCCTCTCTGAGGAAGTGACACCTGAATGATGAGGCAGAAGATAAGTGGCAGGAAGTCCCTGGCAGACAGAACAGCAAGAACAAAGACATTATGGCTGGAAAGAGCTTGATGTGTTCGCAGAACAAAAGAAACGGCAGCAAGGCTGGGGCCAAGTGCCAGGGTCTTAAGCAAAAAGTAATTCTGAATTCCAACTTTGAACGTCAAACACACATCTCTCCCTTCCTTCTGTTGGCTGCCAGAGCTTTAGCAGCTCCTCAGCTCTGGACACAAAATGCATGGTGTTGAGAGCCTCAGAAGCTCCCATGGCCCAGGGCTCTCTCTCACAGATCTGGGAGGAAGCCTGGGGATCAAGAGCCTGATGTAAGGAAAGGGAAAGGCGTAGGGAGGGAAGGATAACCAGGGTAGTCACAGCTCCAGTACCTACAAAGACGCTCTTTAGAAAGTAGGGGATTTCGATCCATTTGGCAGAATTTCAGTTAAGTTTAGTTCATTTATTTAGATGAGGGAAAGATTCTTGCCTTTTGTTTCCTTAGTTTGTCTGTGAGCTTCCAAATGAGCACTTTGGACAAATCAGTTAGGAACAGCAGAAAATCCAAGGGTGACCTATGTGTAAATCAAGACCAGGAGAACTAACAGGTGCTAGTGCATAACTAATCTTTTAAGATTTATGTTAGAAAACAAGCAAGCAAAAACCCCACCATACCATCCTAGTAAACATCCCTTAGGATCATTCTGAAAAATAAAACAGATCCACTGATGGATAGAAAATGAATCTCACTGATTATGGCAGTTTTTAACAAGATTTTTCTATTTATTGGCCTCATTTTTAAATTCTTGATCCTCATAATCACCATGTGCATTGCAGTAGCAAAATAACTTGTGACTGATGATAATTAAGAAAAGGAAATTTAAGAAATGCATGTTTTCCTGAGCCAAGTTTCAACTAAATGTTTTTGCTACTAAAATTATGCTTTTATATACAAATGTTGAACACAAGGAAGTTTCTCTGGGGATGTTAATGTTTACATTTTTTTCCCATTTGTTATTTATTAGCATGAATTAATATGCCAGTTTGTATTTGACACTAGATTTTTTTTTATTCTTGCAATAATAAGACATTTCTCTATGCGGTCATACTGCTTTCTTAAAAAGGATGATTATCTCACAGTCAATGAATTTGGCCACATATTACAGGTATTTTGATATTTCAGATATAGTTATTTTAATATAAATCATCAATGCATAGATCAATAAATTTTATACTTATTATACCATATATATTCTACTGTACTAGTATTTCTAAGAAAAATGAACACCCAGGGCAAATAAATGTATTTATTTTATTTCTGAGTTTAGAATACACAAATTGTTATTTTCAGTGGCAATAGCATATCTATCTTCTGTTAGAATGTTTTTTTAAAAAAATACTTCTATCTGCAGCAATGCAGAAGGAACACTAGTTATTTGGTAAAGAATTATTTCTAAAAAAATTTGAGCAAAGACTAAAAGCTAAGAACTTTTAGTTATTTGTACTAAATGTTATCTAGTATCATCTGAGAGATAAATAATTACAGGATATTTTCTCCAGTCTCAGAAGAGAAGGTGTAGATCTTTGAAAGCTTTAATAATTTACTGAATTATAGTCTAAATAAGTTTAAATGTTCATGCATGTGAAAATGCTTTGTGAATTAAAAACTACCATAAAATGTAAGGGCATGCCATTATTATTTTTGGAGTTAGTTTCTTATGGCAATTCTTTCAGCTAAAGCCCTGTCAATTATTATTTTTTCGGTGACCAGGTCCAGACCATCAAAATAAGAATGAGCAGAACAATGAGCCCTCCCAGAGGAAGAGACAGCCAACAGAAAATGTTATTCCATCCAAGAAATCAATTTGTTTATTTATAATTTGAACAAAGTACTTCCATGCCAATTCCTGATTGGTCTCTCTAAGGTCTTTTTTTTAAAAAACTCATCATAACAGATGGAGGAAAAAATATGTACAACTAAAACCTGATAGCATAATTAGTGGCCTGGAAGCTTGGGATAAAAACCACGTACCCAAATCCTTAACAGGAAGGTCAGTATTAAGACATATTCATTATACTTTGAATAGCTATCAAAATACACATGTTAATGCAAATCAGTACCAAGTGCTTTTTCCCTATGTCAGTATTTGTTTTTTTATCTAATTTACTTGTATTATTACTTTTAAAATGTGATCTTCAGTCCAAAGAGTTCTATCACTCTTCCTTTTATCTAGCCCTCTTATAATAATTTCCAATGTTTAATATGCTTTAAAATGGAACAAATCATATCCAGGAAATAAACTGCTTACCAAGAGGCACTTTGTTTAAAAAAAAAAAAAATTAACTGCCTGGAGTAATTAACTCTCAAAGTTCATTTCATCCCTTCTACATGTGGCTTGATAATTAATTAATCTTATATTTATGAAAAGTAGGAGAAAGAGAATCTTAAACGTTCATAATTTAGAGGAAAGGAAGTGAGATACAGTGAGATGAGTACCTTGTAGATGAGGGATCAGTACTTAATCTACATGTCTACTTCGTTCCCACAGTCTGCAAGGAAGAGAAACAGAATTTATAAAGTAGATTTGTAAATCCTGATAACCTGAGTCAGGATATGATTATGTAACTTCAAATATCTTTGCATTTAACAAGCTAGAAACCCAGAGCTTGATATTTATTGAATTGCATACATGCCTTTTCCTGGATTCTTGTTTACAATAAATTTTATGGCAAGATATTTAGATATGTGAATTCTAGCCAGACTGCTCCCTAATGAGACTACAGCTTATCTGGGTTTTAAAGCTTTATGACATTTATAGATGTTTACTTTGCATCTCTAAAAAACACAGAAATGCTCCTATACTATAAAAATATTGATCTGTAAACTTTCAAAGCATAATGCGAAAAATCCCTAGGTGACAAATCTTTATTTGTGACAGAGTAATACTTTTTTCAATTCTTTGACAAGTGGCACTATTATTTATAAACTTGAGTTACATAAGATAATATATATAACTACAGCAACAATATTTTGATAAAAGGTGTCAGATAAATGCTTCGTCTAAAAAGGCGAATCCAGAAAACTTTTTTCCACTTCCTTTTGTATGAAACCTCTTGAGTAGCCAACAGGCACGAGGCACATTGCCCACAGAGAGTGGCACACACCAAGAACACAGAACATCTGACTTAAAATTCCAGCTTTTGTCAAAGAAGAGTTGTCTTCAGCACCCATGTCAGGGTGCCCTCGGAAGAAAGACAGAGACTCCTCTGGCTTTTCTGTTATTAAGTGTGTGAAAATCATACTTTAACCAAACTAGTGTGATGGTGATTACCTCCTCCAAGAAACATTTTGATAGACTGGCCCATTCCACTTGAGCTGCTAGGGGTTATGCCAGATAGCAAGTTGAGAGGAGGGAGAGCAGTGAAAATAAGAAATAACCCAAAATGAGGCATCCCTAGCACAGTTACCAATTCCAGCTTCAGCCATTCTTTTATCTAGAGTGGGTCCTAAAACCCCGAAGGTTTTTTTTTCTGGGTCTGCCAAAATTCAAGTTCCTACACTAATTTGTTGATTTGGGTCTATTAGTATAATTATTATTTTCATCCCTACATTTGAAACTCATTCTATGAGAGTAAGCAGAAGACAAACAGATTTCATTTCAAAAGCCAATTTTTATCTATTACTAGTGGCTGCCTTAGGGGTCTGATTTGAGCAGAATTCTGAGGCTGAGCATGGTGAGAAAGTACAACCTAATGATTTCATGATGTCTGCTAGCTATAGGTAGGTGTGTCCAATCCCCAGGGCTTGCAGCATGTGCAGGTAATCAAAAACATGTTTGTTGAAACTTTGGTTTTATGAAAAATGGCTGAGGTCTCTTTGGAAAAGAAGCTTTAAAAACAAAGGTAATAGAAAATCAATGGCTGTATATCCTTAGATATAAATGCAGCCATTCACCCACTTACCTTTCATCTGAAATAACTCAATAGCTCTTTCTTGCCTCTTTCCAAGCTAAACTGATATAAAAATGGCCTTTCTACTTTGGATCATGGTTGCTTTTTCTACCCCTGGTTCCTTATTCTCATTAGGCTCTCCTATGAAGCATGTCACACAAGCATATAAAAGCCACCTAGAGCAGACAGATAGATAGATAGATAAATTAGACAGAGAGATGAATGGATGGTAGGTAGGTAGGTAAGTAGAGACAGAGAGACAGAAAGACAGACAGACAGACAGACAGAACTAGGGCACCTTCATTAATCAATTTTCTGGTTATTCTCTACATTCTGCCCCCTTGCATAAGTATCTCAGACTCTTTGCTATGGCTCACAGACCTGGGTTCTCTTCTTGAAACCTTGACTTTATTGCAGCCCACAGGTTAAGGTAAAAGAGACTCCCAATGACACTCTCAGAAGAGGAAGGGTCCCCTGGCTTTACTGCATGGAAAGGCAGATTGAGACAATACCTCATCCTTTATTAAAATCCTTTTCTTAGAATATAAAGGGTAAGCTCCTTAGAGATTTTTAAAAAATAACTGTCTTTCTCCATCTGGGTCTCTGCTGTTTTGCTTAGCCTCATACAACCATACAACCAATTCCCATTCTCAAGAATGAGCTTTTTAAAGCTCCCTCACTACACCATGATGTTGGGTTTCACATCTTTTCACGTGGTGTTTTTGCTTTTTTGTCTGCTTGACAAACTCTGACTTGGTTTTGAAAACCCAGTTCATAAATCATCCTATACCACACTCTGGAAAAAGTTAAAACATTCCCTACTCTGGGTTAGCTCTGCACTGTTCCCATAAATATTTCTATAGTTACATGAATCATGTGCTTTGTTAGGTTAAATTAATATCTGTGAACTGGTTGAGGGCAGGAACTTTGTCTTAATTTTCTGTTTTCTTAGCACTCAGCACAATTTAGGACACATTGAATATAACTCAGGATATCTTTGAAGTTTTCCACTTGGGAGAAAAAAGGAATAGTGACAATATTATCCAAGAAAGGAGAATGAAAAACAGGAGCAGATTGCATTATGAGATGCCATTTGTTTCATTTGGAGATACTCACATTTCAAAGTCCCAGTTAGATGTACCACAGAAGAAATCAGAGAGTTGGGAAATCTGGGCTTCAATCTGGGAAAGGGGAGTTGGAATTGAAGATGGTCATCTGGGAGTCAGCAACACATAGATAGTAGCGGAAGCCATAGATAAATAAAGAGAACCTAATGAAAAATTAGAAAAAGTGGCAAGAACCCTGTAGATCACTAAAAATTTGGCCTCAAATTTAGGAGCCAATGAAGAACATGTGGATAGATGAAGACTAGGAAGAATGACAAGGAAGAACCTAGAGGACCTCAGAGGCCAAGGACATTAAAATAAAAAATAAGAAGGGGTATCAATCATATTAGTGTCTCATAATGGTTAAGTGGGATGAAAAATAAACAGATGAGATTAATTTTACAGTACGAACAAAGGGGTGTGCAGGGCAAACCAAGACATTATTGAGAGCAATTTCAGTGGAGGCAAAAGCCCAGGATAGAAGAGACCGCAGTCAGTTGAGTGAATGAGTGCCTTTCATCCAAATTCATTACAGAAACTGTAATGGCTCAAGCAGGAAGACTTCAGTGGCCTTTTGGGCAGGAGTGGAGGGGAAGAGGGATGGAAAGGTATGGTGAGAAGGAATTAGCAAATGGGCAAAGCAGGAAGGATTCTACTGTTCGCACAGCAACATTTTATATATTGCATATTTTAGGCAAGATGTCCCTAGGCAAACAGTCCCATAATCCTTTTTGTTGATAAATGCCTATTCCCTCATTCCTCATGTTTCTATAAAGGAAAGGGAACATCAACTCTACCAGAAGATACAGTGTCTGGCTTCTCATTCATTTCTTCTTGGGAAGAAATAATTAATTTGATTTTTGAGTTTGGGAGAAGGAATTGAACTTGCAGTTCATCGTCTTCCTCCCTTAAATTCATAACAGGCACAGAATTTCTTATTCTGTTATGCTTTAAGCAGCCTGCCACAGCAGGGGAGGATGATGCTGTCTACCAGTGCCCATAACTGAGGGCTCAGTTTACATCAAAGGGAGTTGTATTAAGTCCATGTGGTCACGGATGTAAGTCATATTCCTCAATTCAACGCACTCCATTTGTCTCACTTTCACATTTGCTTCTCAACTAAATGTGAACTCAAGGGGGGAATTGGTGCTTAATTATCATTGCCTTAAAACCTTACAATTACATTTCAAGGAGATCATTTAAAAATAGAGAAATATAAGGCCTTCAATTCTTCATCTGTGAGATAAAGGGGCTGAAGTAGATAACCTTTGAGTCCCTCCCAGCAATCTCTACACATTTGTTTGCTATTGTGTGCGTATCAGACAAGGTGGCCTCGGGGTAGGAGGGGAGGTGGCAAGGAGCTAGACTATCTTCAGCAAAAGGAAGGGAGGAATCAAAGCAGGAGCAGGCAGTCACCAGTGTAGTAAGCAGAAAGGTCACCTAGGCCGAAGACAAATTAAGAGATTAGAGAGCAACTTACTTATTAAGAGCATTTTCTGAGACAAAAATGAAAGTTGCTATATAAAAACAAAAAACATAGATATACACACAAATACCTTATGATACATAGAGATAAATAAAAGCAAAATACTGAAGCAGGCTGGAAAAAAGTTCTCCCCAATTCACCAGCCCTTCTTTGCTTACATAAGTCCCTTCCCTCATTAGATTTTAAGATTTTGTACCTTTGCACCTAAATTTTCCAAGAGAAAAAATGAATAGGCCACAAAATGCCTAAAAGCAAATGTTAGGAATTGTTTGGCTCAAATAGCAAAACACAGACTCTTAACTAAGCTGAGGACAGTGGAATATCATTTTGCTCTCTTGCCTGTTGGAAGCACTAAGATATTTCCAATTCCAACATTCCATAGACCAAGAGGCTTAAAGAGAAGAGGGTTTCCAGGCTCACAGCTCAGTGAAAACAATAATGATCCAGGGGAGTCATGGCACTCATGTCTTCAAGACCAATGGATTTCAGCTGATTCATCAGTGAACGTCTCTCAGACCAAAGTGGAGAAAGCAATTTTTTCTTCTGTTAAACAGAAATCTTACTCGGTCTTACACTGAATTCTTTCACAGAACATCTCTGCTCATCTGCCTTTTGAGACACACAAGGTCTCCAGCAGGTGCTCTCCAGAGGTGGAAGGAAGGTGTGCTCTGTGCAGTGCATCAGTTGCTATGCGTTCCATTGCAGCAACTGTAATTCACAAGGGCATAGCTGAGCTACCACAGCATTCAGCTGTAATCCTCCTGGAATCTAACCCGGCTGTTAGAGGGATAATTATCTGGTTATCCCTGAGGCCAGTTCTTGCAGCTTTCACATAAAAATCACCTCTTGCATAAGACATGAAATTTAAAATCATCTCCTCATACATATCATTGAGTCACTCCATTACCTCTGGGACATATATAAATTATGCATTCTTTGATTCTCTTTAAATTTTTAGAGGCACATGGGGACAGTGAAGGATCTCATTGGTACTAAAAATATAAGGCATTCCAGAAAGAAACAATAACTTGTGTGATAGTAACTGCTACTAGTGTTCCAAAGGGTCCCTGGTTGGTCAAGGAAATCACATAAAGCATGAAAAACTAATAGCAGGCTTGCATGCTAATGACTGCCAGTGACAAGGACTCACTGAATGTCACTGCCTCACATCCTCATGCTGTTCATTTTTCAGTGACTTCTCCTTTACAGGACTGATGCTGATACTTCTCTAAATTGGCACCTGAGTGTCTGCAACCAAGAAGGCACTCAAAAATGTCTGTAATTGAACCCTCATGCCCTTATTCCTACTTCTTCCTCCAGTCCCATGCCTCAATATTAAGAAAGTTATTTGTCTGTACCATGGAAATAGTGCTTTATGAATCCTCTGGAGCTTGTTTGATTTTATCTCTAGATGTGTCCAAGGCTAACTATCATACGTGCATTCATATTAAAGAGACAGGGTGACATTAGCATGAATAAAATGCAATGGCTGTCACGGCAAGAATGAAGAAATGTGTGTGTCCTCATGTCCTGCCATTAAGATGAGTTCACAGATGTAAGCTGACAGCACAGCACTGCAACTATGTTACCCAGACATCCACGGATGGCTACAGATGTTTCATTCTGTATTCCCCATTCAATACAAATATGGCTAGCATTCCTTAAAGATTCAAACTCATAGCATGTTGTTCACTTCTGATGCCTGATAAGTTTAGGACAAACATAAAAACAAACTGGGGGAAAAAAAAAACCCATCTTACCAAAGAAGTGAATTCGCTTGCTTGAGCTTTACAGCTGCTGGTAGAAGTTTGAGGAGTTTCCAGACTTATGAAGAAAGTGAGATAAACTTCAGTACCCAGCATTAAAGGCTTCCTGAGGCAAAATACATTGTGCAATATTAATTTTTCAAGTTAAAAATTGGAGGTATTTGAAAACCACTGCTTCCCCAAACAGGAAGGAAAACCACCATTTGGATGGTAAAATGTGCCAATTCTGTACAAAATGCCTTTAAGCCCTTGACCTAATGAGGTTAGTGACAGGAATATGGATGACTAGAACAGAAAAGGAAACTCAGAAAGAGTTTTGTGCATGAACTGCCATATTTCTCCTGTCATTTAACCAATTTTCCCTCTCAAAATTACAACATGGACTGCAAATCTTCAAGGCTAATGCTGCATATGACAGACTAAGTGCTATTTAAAATGTAATAATATATCTGTCAATCTGATAGGAAAAAACAAGAGGCCACTCAAAGGACTTTTCAGGTAGACATGGGTCCTAAGAGGTTATAAAGATGGCAATCAGGAAAGCAAGTCACCACACAGCTTTTCCCATCCGATTAGTAAAAGCGTAGCAAGTTCTACAAATGCAAGAATCCTCTTTCAGCCTGAGCATTCAATGGTGTATACCCACTCTATTAACTGACTTTCATTGTACAATACATTAATTTTTACTAAAATTAATGTTTTGGGTTAAAATCAATGCTTAGAGGACATTAATGGAAATGATTTAATATGTGTGTCATGCATACTGTTTCAAAAGTTTTGAATCTTTTCAATTCGCTACAAACCAAAATTATTAGAGATGGAAGAACACTGAGAATTCCAAAACTCCCACTGCTGACTAAAACATACCACTTTGTTTTCCACTTTAATCCCAGTCAGGGCATCTGTGCTATTATAATCTGTCATGCCTGAATTATCAGTAAAGAGAAACCACTGGTTTTCTACAAACATACTTTATCATAGTAGGGGACTTTCCCGCTAGATCCGCTGTGTGGATGTTTACAAGGATTCACAGCAGAGACACTGGGTGTGTATGATTGAAGTTATTTAAGATTTTCCCACAATGACTGGCATCCATATGGAGAGACACCAAATTGCATGCCTCTTCTTAACCAATTCAGAGGCGGGGAAGGAAAAGCAGCATGCCTGGGGAAACACCATGACAAATGAGAGAGCCACATTCTGCTTAGGAGCTTATTGCTTTAAAAGTTCAACTAAGACTGAATCTAAAATTTGTTTTAAGCACCTGTAATAAAAGAACATTTTAGATTTTGGGAGAAAAGGTACAAGTGTCCAACATGGAGTGAATCACTTGGCCCTTTAATATTTAACTTCACTGAAAAAGAATCCCCATGGAGACCTCTTAAAAGAACGCAGGAGACTACACAGAACTTTCTCAATTGATGGTATAATGAGAACCATTAGGAAGTTTGACTCCATTTGACATCTTAAATCTCTGAGTCCTCCTTGCAAAAGGAAGCAAACAGAACCTGCTTCCCAAGTGAGGGCTGAGTGGAAAGTCTGCCAAAGTGAGACAGTTTTCAGAAAACAAATTTCAGTGAAGTCTCAGGAAGCTACACCACTACTGCTTTCTCTGTCTCCATGCCCTGCTCCTGACAGATGGGAAACATATCAACTGCACTCTGGGCAGAGGTAAGTGACACAGAAGATTTCAGTAGACAGTGTTCAGGTCACACCTTCCTGAACAATTGGTTTTATTAAACTGTTCCTAAGAAGAACCTCTGCCTTCCTGTTGACCTTAAAATCTCAAGAGATTATAACATAAGATGCTTTTACATTGTGGTTATCAAGAGCTACCATTTATCCCAGAGGGTCAAAGCAATAGGATGAGGATTGCTACCAAAAGAATAAGACATGGAGTCCTCGGTAATTTGGCAAATTTCTAGCTGTAGTATTCCTTGCCCAATAAAATGCTTGGTTAGCCCTGTGGTATTTTACTCTAGGTTCCTCTTCTGTAAAGTCAACCAACGCAGGTGGCATGACTGTCATGATGGTGGCAAGGGATGAAGATGTTTACTTTGACTGTATTTTGGAGGTAAATGCCTGGGCAGAGGAGAATATAGGAAACCACATCGTAGAACTATGTTGTAATACATATGTTTCTAAAAACTAAAAAACAACTAAAATAATGTACACTCCATTAAAACGTACTGGCCTTTGTGGTCTAATGAGAAACTTAATAGAAGACAATGAAACAAAAAATATTTTCTTCAATTAATAACACAACTCAGGAAGAAACATTAAGAATGACAATAAAGGACTCTTTAAAAAAGCAACCAGAATTAACTAAGAAATGCATATCTAACCCCATCACTTCCCTACTTAGATTGTTACCAAATGCTTAACACAGACGGTTGCGATAGGACAACAGAAACTATTGAAGAGTTTCAAACTGGAAGGGGAGGGAAGCATGCAATCCATCTTCCTACTTCTAAGGCTCAATCCATTGTCTGCTATTTTCTGCTTTCTCTAGGAAAGCTTCCCACAGCTGACAAGGAGGTTAGGTTCCCTAGAGTATCATCTTGTAGGACTGTATACTTTTTCTTGACACTTATCATACTTATAATTACTTTTTCAATGTCTCTCTCCCCAGATCTGTGATAACCAATATGGTAGACAAAAGCCACATGTGGCTCTTAAGCATTTGAAATGAGCCTAGTTCACATTAAGATGTGCTCTAGTGTAAAACACATGCCAGATATGACAAACTTAGTACATACCATTAAAAAAAAAAAGTGGCCCTGCAGAAACCTTGATTTTAGCCCATGAGACATATTTTAGTCTTCTTAGATTTAGTAACATAAGAGAATACATTTACATTGTTTTAAGACATTAGTCTATGGTAATTGTAACAGTAGCAATAGAAAACTAATACATGTGGCTTCCAGAAAGTTTAAATTACATATATAGATCATGTAATATTTCTATGGAACAGCACTAGGTTAGATTATAAACTCCATGAAGGCAGGGACTTGTCTGTTTTGTCAGCTGCTCCATGTTCTGCACCCAGCATGCTTCCTGACACACATAGTCCAAAATAATGTGGATAAATAAAGTAATTTAAAGAAGGTTTTACCCCTTTTGTACATAGTTCATTCATTATTCCAATAAAAATTATTAAGCATTTACTCTGAACCACACATTATGTAAGGCACTAAAGATACAAGTATAACAAGAAGTGTTTGCCAGAGAATGGGGGGAGAAGAGATTAAGGAGTAACTGCTTAATACAGATATGGACGGTCCTTTTAAAATGACAAAAACATTTTCTTTTTCTTTTCGAGATGGAATCTCTCTCTGTTGCCCAGGCTGGAGTGCAATGGTGCGATCTCGGCTCATTGCAACCTCTGCCTCCTTGGTTCAAGTGATTCTCCTGCCTCAGGCTCCTGATTAGCTGAGATTACAGGCATGCGCCACCACACCCAGCTAATTTTTGCATTTTTAGCAGAAATGGAGTTTCGGCCAGGGTGGTCTCAAACTTCTGACCTCGGGTGATCCACCTGCCTTGGCCTCCCAAAGTGCTAGGATTACAGGCATGAGCCACAGCGCCCAGCTTCAGTATTTTCAAACTAGATAGCAGGGCCCGTGTCTGAAGAGGGCTCAGTGTCCACTTCCAAGATGCTGCCTATGGCTGTATGCCCCTAAGGGGAGGAACACTGTGCTCTCATGTGGCAGAAAAGGCAAAAGGGCAAAAGAAAAGACAAATTCCCTCCATCAAGCCATTTTACAACAGCACTAACCCACTCATGAGACTGAAGCCCTCACAACCCCAAATCCTCACAAAGAGCACCACCTCCCAACACTACTGCTCTGGGGACTCAGTTTCCAACACATTAATTTTTGGGGAGTCCTCCAGACCATAACATTAACCATGCAAACTGTAGAAGGAGGAGTATTCCAGACAGAAAGCTCGTTTATAGCATCTCTAGATGGCTCTTCAAACTCTTGGCCTTCTCTATTAACTGACAACTTTCTGCTTCCTTGCTGCTATCCCAATTGACAGTTCCTAGAGAGTAAAGCCTGAATCCTTGAAGTCATAGCCACCATAATAACCCACAGTCACAGAGCCCATGGAACAAAAAGCTGTTCAAAATAGGATGCTAAAAAAAAAGAAGAATGGGATCCAGAGACTTGATCAACTTACGGGCAATACAATAAAATATGCATACAATATGTAATCAGAGAAAAGAAAGGAAGAAAAAAACTAGGTTTGCTTAGACTTTAGCTGACAACACAGGACAGCCATTTGAAATGATCTTGATTCTAATACAAGTAAGATGTAGAGCCATAAATACAATTTGGGAAGAAAACCAAGAGGGCATCAAAATCAAAGGAGGGTGGATAGCGCCATTTGGCTTCTCTTGTGGTTGAGAAAGATTTAAAAACAACCTGGGAATATCAGTGAAATTTATTTCAACTAAGAATTGATGCAAACAACTGTACACTAGATAAAAAAGTGCTAATTTTTTAAAAATGTATATTTGTGCCTTAGAATAATTGTTTTTTACAAAAAGTTTTTGACACATTCGAAAACTTTTATCTCTAATTCTTAATAAAATGCTAGTAATTCATACTTAAAATATTTTAATAATAACAAAATTTATCTAATACCTAATAATAATGAAATTTATCATCAGTTTGTGTGTTATCTTCTCAGAAGGGCCTTCCCATCATAAGTAACATCACTCAAGAGACACAACCAAATCCCCTTGCTTTATTTCCTTGAGATTATTATCTGACACTTCTTGTTCACAGTGTATCCACGTTTCTGCTTACATTTGCCTTTTCTCTCTAGAATGTAGGCTGTTAGAGCATAGCTGGTAGGGTCTTATTCACTGCTTTGTCTGCAACCATCCTTAATAAAGTGCCGACCCTTAGTAGGTACTTTTGTAGAATGAATGAATGAACAAAAAATCAAAATATTATTGCTTGACTTAATTCCACCTTTGATCTCCTCACCCAATGATATATAAAACTTTATAACTGGAAAATTTGTTAACTTTATTTTTATTCGAGAAGCCTTACTAGATTTAATAGGTATTGTAGAGTTAATTAAGCACATGGGACCAGAAATAATATTCCTAGATAGGAATTCAAGTTCCTTCACTTTTTCCACCTCTCCTTGTGCGGCCTGGGGTAAACTACTTAAACTTCTTATGAGTTAGTCTGATCATTAAAATCAAGTTATTAATATTAGCTATGTCTTAGAGTTACTTGAAGACTCAAAGTGTAGAGAACAGTATCTGGGACCTACTAAGCACACATTAAATGTAAATTCCATAATAGGTTGAAGTCATAAATGAGGAAGAATGGTAGCTTAACAAAATGTAAGATTTTCTATCCTCACAAAGAAACAGATGGTTTTTAGAGTAAGTTATCTCTATCCAGAGGTGTTCAAACAGAGATAATCATCCACTTGATGGAGATATTAGAAAGAAGATTTATGTATCTGAAAGCCAATTAAATCAAATAAATTTTAACAGCTTCCTTTCTACTCTTGCAACGCTACGCTCCTATTGTAAACTGAAGCTGAGAAGTACACAGTACAATTCCCAGATGCAAAGACAAAGAGCATTTCAGTCTCCAATATCCAGCAGATGCATTTCTATTATTTTCACAAGGGATTCAGTGTCTTCTCTGTACTTGGAGAACTTCCTGTTTATCTTTCACTGTTGGTGTCTATATTCTTGATCTCCCCATGAGACCACAAAGAATCGGGGGAGTGGGGCAGGGTGGAGGAACATGGGAAATGGAACACAGGCATTCTTGGAAACTAGAACGCTGAGAATTCTGCTTGATTAGAAGGCTCATGGTAAAGAAAATCGAGGGTAAACCTGAAAGGGAGAAATTGCAAGGACTCTGACATCTTCAAAAAGTCAAAAAACAAAACACAACAAAAGCACTACAATTCTTAATTAGAAAGGAAGAATTTAAATTTATCCAAATTCAAAGCAGCCCATATTCTACTGTAAGTACAGGGATAGGAACCTGGGAACCAGCTGACATCTCCCAAAGTGGTCCTAGAGTAGGAAAGAGTTCAAGGTGTTCTTCCAAATTCCCACCAACAAAGCCAGCAAGGAGGGCAGGTGTAAGGTGGTAAGGGCTGTGAAAAGGGCTGTGCCCACGTGCAAGCAGATAGTAAGCATGCCTTTTTAAAAAGAAGAGAGACCTGGAAAATCTAAAACCAGGTGAAGACTTGAGAATGAGAATGAGTCAGTGGGCTTCTAAATGTACCTCATCAGAACATTAGCTGGGATGTTTATGTCCTTGAGCTCTGCAAAAGATTCCAAATCACCTGCTATACCAGAAAAGACCAATTAAATGACACTCTACATTAATATTTATGTTAACTGAATTTTATCACATTCAAATTGTCTAACACTTACCAATTTATATGTGCACAGTTAGTTGACCCTTAGCCATTTAGGTTTTGTTGTAAACATTAGTGGACACTTTTGTCAACAATAAGTAATGTTATGTAGCATTCACAGACATAGTATGACTTAATTCTCACCAGTGGTAAATTTGGAGCAGCTTCTCTGTGAGGTATTTTCAAGTGCTGACCAAAATAGCTGCACTAAGAATGGTTCTTATATGCTCAGGTGAATACCTAAAAATACACAGGCATTCTTCTTTCTACAGCAGTGAAAGTCATTTTCACCTACCCTACAAAAGACTTTGATGTCAGTGTGTGTTAGCCTCAGTCAAGCTGTTGCAAATCCTATGTATACATTTGGGGAAGTTCTTTCAAATTCTGATGAGCTTGCCAAAAATTGCTTCCGAATTATTACAGTCCTTCCTCACTGTTTGCACACAATTTTTGGTAAGCTCATTTTGAGTTCAAAGAACTTCAAAGTTTATTTTTATAGGTAGGGTTCCACCCTCTCTTAGTAGAATTCTTATTTTTTGTACTGTATGTACAGAAATTTGCTGAAGTTTATTTTAGAAAGTTGAGAAGTTTTAAATGTACACATGTGTTATTTAGTAAGTCACATTTACATTCAAGAACTTGTCAATTTAATATAGCTTGTCCTTTAGGAGATTAATTGCAGCAGGTGGTAATAAAAGTTAGGACCTTGTGTTGAAATATGATAGATGAATTTATTTTAAGGCTATTGGAAGAGCTAGTTTATTTGATATACCTTGTAGTCTCTTATACCTGAACATAGAGCAAAATGGGGAGATACTCAGGTATCTGACCTAAATAATTTTAGCACTACCTGATTCCTAATGGACTCCTCTGGCATCAATATTTCATCAGTTTTGTTCCATCCCCAGGGAGGAAAAGTCCATTTCTTACATATACAATTAAAAATAATTTTCTAAAAATCTTAACTTCTGGCACAAGACATATATTATAGAATTATCATACACACGAGACAAAAAAGTTTTTAAAACATTTTCCAAACATCAGTGGTTATCAATTACAAGTGATACTTTCCCTATTCTCCTAGTGGGTATTTTTGATTATCCAAATAACCTGGAAGACTCTGTTGACCTTTACTGTGCAGAGGAGCCAGGGATGCAAAACCTCCTGCAATGCACATGGCAGCCATGCACAATAAAGGACTGTGCCACCCAAAATGTCAGCATGGGGATACAAGAGAAAAGTGGAGAAACCAATTCACAGCAGGAAATTATTTACCTCTTTCCATTTGTGATCAATCAAGTGGATAAAAAAATAAGGAATTATCCAGAATATTTAAATAACCTAATTAAAAGAGTAGATCATATATAATAAGATCTAAAGCATGTATATATCATATCTGCACCTGGAAACACAGAACACACCGTCTTTTCCAGTATCCACTAAACAGGCACAAAATCTGACAATCTACTATGCCACAAATAAAACATCAGTAAATTCCCCCAAATAGAAAAGCATAGAAAACACTCTTGCATCATGATACGATAAAACTATCAATATCTAACAAAACTAGAAAAAAAAAAGTCTTACCTTCAGAAAATTTTAAACTTCTCTCATAATTTTGAGGTCATGGAAGGAAAAGAAATAACTGCATGCAGAAAATAACTATTTTTTAAAAAATAAACAGGATAGTCAAAGTCATGCTTAAAGGAAAATTTATAGATTTAAATAGTTTATTAATAAACATGAAATAATAAAAACTAAATTAAACATTCCACTTAGGGAGTTAAAGGAAACAAAACTATAGAAAGGAGAAAAAGTAATTAATATACAGAAATATAAATTAATTGAAAGAAAGGGTATTATTTATTTTCAATAAATAAATTGAAAAGCTAGTACCTAATTAGTACACCAAATCAAAGGGGATAAGGAAGGAGGCTAATACAATTACACAAAATAAAAATAATAAGAGGCAGATAAACACCACAAAAGACATTTTATTTATTTTTCTTTTTGGACACAGGGTCTTACTCTGTCACCCAGACAGGAGTGCATTGGCGCCATCATGGCTTACTGCACACTCAGCCTCCAGGCTCATGGGATGCTCCCACCTCAGCCTCCTAAGCAGTTGGGACTATAGGTGCACACCATCACACTCAGCTAATTTTAAAATTTTCTTTGAAGAGACAGGGTCTTGCTATGTTGCCTAGGCTAAAGATATTTTTAAAAATTATAATCGATTCCTTTGCTCAACCCTGTGAAAATAATTTCAAAACATGGATGAAGGAGAATGTCGAGGACCGTCCGGGACGGGTAGGCACGTCTGCCAGGGGTCTCTCGACCTGCAAAAGGGTCCCAATACCTGGAAGAGAGCGTGTGCTTGGAAAAATATGAAGGAGACAGAGAGAAAGCGAGGCATCTGGAGGGCTGAATAGGGTGTGCCTAAACAGCAAATTTTATTTTTCAAAGGCCAGGAATAAATACACTTTCTTTGCTCTGGTTTACGTCATAGCAAAAGGAAATGCAAATCTATACCTTACATGGCCTATACAATAGAAAAATCAGATATGCAATCAGTGTTACATCCAGACATTATTCCTCCTGGCTGCAGGTATTTCTGGTTTTCCTCATCAGAATATCTTTTAACCGGATTCTCCTTTGTCTGCTCCTGACTCAACTTATCTCAACTTCCCCATTCAGGAGTCTCTGAGTCAGGAATCAAAGCCATCCCTTATGGTGGCATTTGCTTTGCAAATATCCCGAGACAGTTAAACCATTATCTAGGGTACAAGGTAGTCAGGCAAGTAAAGAAAAGGTTAAAGCTTATTCTTAAAGAAAGAGTCATAAAAAAGTTAAAAGCAGGAACCGGTTGCTGGCAGGGGGTCACTCGGTCTAGCGGCACTGCATAGTTTTAGGCCCAAACGATATTGTGGTTGATATTAGAAACTGATCATCCATCTTTAAGTTCCTTTTTTCCCCGATAGCTCGACTGCCTCCAGTAGGAAACCATGTTTGGGATCAAACTCACCGTATAGTGAGACTCACGCCTTTTGGGGGTCTCACACGGGAATGTTCCCCACAGGAGATAATTTCTTTCTTTCTTTTTTCTTTTTTTTTGAGATGGAGTTTTGCTCTCGTTACCCAGGCTGGAATGCAATGGCGCCATCTTGGCTCCCTGCAACCTCTGCCTCCTGGGTTCAAGAAACTCTCCTGCCTCAGCCTCCCGAGTAGCTGGGACTACAGGCGCACGCCACCATGCCCAGTTAATTTTTGCATTTTTAGTAGAGATGGGGTTTCACCATGTTGACTGGGATGGTCTCGATCACTTGACCTCATGATCCATCCGCCTTGGCCTCCCAAAGTGCTGGGATTATAGGTGTGAGCCACCACACCCAGCCTGAAGGAGATAATTTTCTAGAAAATATCATATA
This sequence comes from Saimiri boliviensis, assembly GCF_048565385.1. Taxonomy (NCBI): domain Eukaryota; kingdom Metazoa; phylum Chordata; class Mammalia; order Primates; family Cebidae; genus Saimiri; species Saimiri boliviensis. The sequence goes on along the minus strand of NC_133464.1, from coordinate 66,055,271 downwards.
TCAACCTACCTCCAGAAGAGAGAGAAAATATATTACACTAATTATCACACAAAGACTTTTAGAGTTACCCCCCAAACTGGACACACATGCACACACACACACACACACACACACCCTAGATGGTTTCATAGCACAACTTGCCAAACCTTTAAAATAACAAAAAATTCCAATGCCATTTAAACTCCTTCAAAGCATAAAGGCAAAACAAAAAAAGACTAGGACAGATTCCAAGTTCTTTTTATAAGGCAAGAGTAACATTGATACCAAAATTTGACAGACTGCACCAAAAAGAAAATTATGGAGCAAACTCATCCAAGAATAGCAATGCTAAAATTCTAAATTAAATATTGACAAATATAATCCAACAGCAATTAAAATAATACACCATGACTGACTGAAATTTATTTTATTCAGGAATGCAAAATAATTTTTTTAAAAAACCGAAACTTAGAAATAAATCTATCAACACCAAATCACTCATTATGGCATTCAAAGCCTTTTATAGATGGCATAGTTTTCTCTTCCACATTAATCCCACTATTTGAATGACAGTCAAACAATATCACTCACTTTTTCTCGTACTTATGCTATTTCCTATCTCTTAACCTCCGCTAATTTTGTATCTATGTTTGGAATGCCATCTGCCTAAACTTCCTCCCAGTTCTAAATATCCTATCTAGCCATAAAAACAATTTAAATATTAACTCAAAAAAGCTTCCTTGATTCTCCCCACAGATGCCTGTTTTCTGCTAAACAACCAAAATGCCATCTTTCTTACGGCACTCATTATATTTTTTAAAAAACAGATCTTCTATAGTCATCAAGTAAACACTTGTTATTTTTAGCCCTGTATTACAGGTATTTGTGTAAAGGTTCTACATCTCCTATTAGACATGAACTTTTTTTGTTTTTTAGGATAAGGGCCATGTCTTATTTACCTTTATATTCTAATCACTCCAAGCACAAATCCTTCCAGAGGTAAACATTTCAGTGCAAGAGCACACAAAAACCCAGACTGTAAAAGCAAACTGAAGACTTGCAAAGAATAGTTTCCCTTAAAATGCAACTGCATGTGCATAGAATGAAGAGTTAGAATCTGAAAACCAGCAGGGCACTAGCCAGGCCAGCCCTTCTATCTTCCCATAGGCAGAATCACAGCAGCATGAACTGCACTCTAGCTCCAGACTGAGAAACTCTAATTACCTTCAGTGAGCAAGTAAACTGACAGTAATAGCTACTGCAGGAGGCAAAAGCAGCTACAACTTTCAATTCCAGGCACGGAAGTAGTAGTAAGTAAAGAAGTCAGGATGGAACTGTTGGTTTCATTAGGTTTTTGATTTGGAAGCAATTATTTCACATCTGCCCCCTCCTTCACTATACACACTCTTCTGCTTCATATTTTCATTATGCCAAAATATTAACCTATGTTCTAAAATTTCAGGGAAGATGTATAAGCTAGTGAGAGAGTCATAATGTTGAGTTTCAAAATGTATGTATAATTTGTTATGCATGGCAGGGTCAACAGTCCTATCAGAAATGCACCCGAAGGTTTGCTAGGAACAGAATATTAAACAGAGCAGACTATCGAATCTAACATGATAAACTGACATTAGGTTAGAACAGTCCAAAAATGCCAGATTCCAACCATTGTGGATATACTTCTGGAGAACTGGGCTTTCGATATGAAGCTGTTATTCTGGGTGCAATTTTAAAAGCAATGAAATACAATGAAATGACAAATCTCTGGCTCATTCTGAATACAAGAGTTCCTGCTTATTTTGAGCCCATGTGAATGAACCAAAGAAGTTATCGCCAGCACTTTACCCACAGGCTAACCTAGCAGTGACTTTTCATTTCCTGCTCTCTGTGGTGATCCATCTCTCCACAGCTTTAAGACCAGCCTGACTACAATCAGTCTTAATGTCATCAAAATTTCTATCTGCAGGCAAGAAGGAGATACCTAGCTGTTCCAGTTTGTTACCCAGATCACAAGCCCAAACTGGGACCGCTCTCTCCATCCCAACTGTGGTAGGCTGAACAAAGGCCTCCCAAAGATGTGAAGGTCCTAATCCCCAGAATCTTCGAATATGCTATCTCATAAGGCAAAAAGGATTTTGCAGATGTGATTAGGTTACGAATCTTGAGATGGGGAGATTATCCTGTGGACTCTATGTAATCACAAGGGTCCTATAAAGAGGGAGGCAGAAAAATCACTGTAAAGTAATTTAATGTGAGAAACACTTGACTGGCAATCCCAAGTTTTGAAGATGGAAGGGGGCCATGAAACTTGTGAACAGCCTCTAGGAGCTAGAAGAGGAAAGGAAAGATTCTTCCTAGAAGATTCAGCCCATTTAAGCCCATGTCAGACTTTTGACTTCCAGAATTGTAAGATAACATATTTATATTGTATTAAGGCACTAAATTGGTGGCAATTTGTTACAGCAGTAATAGGAAATTTATAGATAAACAATTCCGTTCCTGGTCTATATCACCAGCTCAAAGCATCCTTATTCATTGATCGCTCTCAATTACCACCCTGCCACTTGACTTGCCAAGACCTATTGATTCTGCCTCCTGAATTCTTTTTTGTTTTATTTTTAATGAACTAATAACAACTGTTGATATTTATGGGGTACAGTGTGATATTTTGATGTATATATACATTGTGAAATGATCAAATCAGGCTAATTAGAATATGTATCACCTGAAATATTTATTATTTCTTTGCAGTGAGAACATGTGCAAGCCTATCTTTTCCTAAGGTGTCTATGTTCCATCCACCTTTCCTTGTCTCCACAGATACTCCCTGAGACAGACCTTCAGTCTATGGCTCCTTACTCTTCTCCCTGCATCTGCTCAGGCCATGTCCTCCTCCAACCCCAAGCAGGGCAAGGCCATTCATCAAACAGCCCTAGAAAGTTTTTCTAAGACAAAAATCTGAAATAAGACACATGGCTTGCCACTGACAGCAGAATGACAATCACTTTTCTTTATCTTTAAAAAAAAAATCAGTTTGACACTTACCTAAGAATACAACTATAATCTTTGCTTCCTGGTCAAACTTGCTGCTCCACCAGCATGACAATCACACATGGTGCTTCATCACGACTCTGTCTGTGTCTGCTGTTCTCTCATTGCTCCTCTGACAAACCCCCGAATATCTTTCAGTACTAAAGCAATTGTGTTAGCGGGTTCTTGACAGTAAGCTCCATGAGGGCTGGGACCTCTCTTCATCTTTGTCTGCAGTGGCTAGCCCAGGCCTCCCTCTGAACGAATAGGAGGGACAAGACTTCCTTTCTCATAACTGCTGACCTACCTTCTTTCTTGCCCCCTTAGGTTACTTTTACTTCTGGCTCATATTTGGCTTTGGAATTACTTTCAGAATTAACAGCTGATACCGGCTTGGTGAGACACCAGGCCCTCACATTCCTGTTTTCAGTGAACAGGTGAGAGAATTAAGAAATAGTTAAAGAACAATCAGCCCCGATATCCTGGCTACTTCTTCTAATGCTAAGACCTTCACCTTATAAGATAGATTTAGGGTAAGAGGCACTTGTCAGTCTCAATTTTGCTCCACCTCAGGACACACTCAAAACTACTTTTACGCTTTCCTTTCTTGGTTATAAAGAATTCCACTGTGTTTCAGTTTTCAGCATAGATAAGTTTTTTACTTTCAAATAATCTTCATTGCTTTTCCCTGGCCCATCTCCAATTTCCTAATATTGTGTTTAAAATATGGAACTCAAATTAGGCTCTAAAATAGACCTTATCAATGTTGAACACAGTTAATAAATTTCATGGTCCTTGTGTGCTACATATATTCTAGTTAATGCAACCCCAGATCATGTTCACCTTCTTGGTAACAGCCCTATATTGCTGACACATCTCCCTGAGTGACAGGTGAGAATGGATTTTTACCTACAGAGTACCTACATGTCAATTTCAATCTTTATGATGGCTAGGATAGTCTATCAGTATGTTTTTCTGGAATAATAAAAACCTCACCTATTGCAAAGAACTGTCTAATACACTGACAGTATAGCTCATCTTGACTTGATGTTTCACTCTATAATTGGAACCATTAGACTCAAATCAGAGCTTCAGAAAATTCTCTCAGAGTTTTATTTTTAAACATGTTATACATTTATGTGGGCGCATAATAATTTCAAAGTAAAAATAAACACATTTATTCTTCAACTATTAATTGATACAACTTCATTTTAGAAGCCATAAATACCAGAAACAATGATTTAGATAAACCATGTGGAAATAGTTTTAGGAGGTGTCCTCCAATTGCATTTATGGAATTCTCTTTGTATTTTCCAAACAAAAAATGTATAACAGCAAAGACACCTGAAGGCAGAAAGCGCTTTTTAAATGATCTGCTTTCTAATGAAGCAATGGAAATGGAAACACAAATTATACTTCTGAAGTGAAATGGGATAAGCTTAGCAAAAAATTTCATCTCTAATTAGCTCCTTAAAAATTTTCAGTCCAGATTAAGTATGTTTCTGTTAATTTACATATATAATTTCACTTTCTCATATTGACCTGGTAAAATTAAAACATACAAATATATCTAAAACATTTTGACATACTTTAATGACAGGTTGAATATTATCTTATTAAAACAAAGTGTATAAATAAGTGCTTTAGAGTGAAAAAGTCTGGATCATGGTCTTAGCTCATTCAATCACTATAAGATCAAAAAAGTCCTATTATTCTTTAAAGATTCTACATTTCTTTTACATGATAATGACAATCAGTAATCGTCGTAATGCTTACAACACTCTGCTTCTTTCCTCTGATATAAATGTGGCTGAGAAATCTATAAAACCCTTAAAAAATAGGAAATAATATTAAAATACAAGCCTGTAATGTGGACAAGTATGATTTCTAAAATATGATCTGACACTTAAGTATAGGGAAACTGAGGTTGAAATTTGAAGTTGAAAGTCCTACTGGAACCTCATTCCCTATATCTCCCCTAAAGATACGGCCTCTGAGCCAGTGTTTCCTCATTATTGCATCAGATAGACTGCACTAGTTTCAAGTTTTTGTTCTTGAAGGTAAAATTCTGCTCAGATCCTCAATAAACAAATAACGAAAACGGGGCTTCTCTGGTGATGCCGATGTGACAGATGCGGGGCACTTTGCACCCTAACCCTCCATTCCATGGCCCCCAGCAGCAGTCACATGGAACAAAATTTTAAAACCAATGAATGAGATCCAGATATGATTGTCTTCAATGATCAAGTTTTGGTGTTTCTTAAGCATGTGCACTTGCCAGAGTTGGGGTGAGGGAGAAGTGGTATTTTAATGGCAAAGAGCACTGGGACAGATTTGGAGTTCTAATCCTTGATGGCCTAAATATTCAGGAAAGCTCTCCTTTCATTAAACACTTGCATGATGGACAAACAACTAGCTTACAGGTAAACACACTGCTGAGCCCTCCAGAAAACAAGGGAAGCTAATACAAGATGAAACCTACAAACTAAACCAAAATGCTAAACAAATCCTGAAGCTGGGACTTTCAGGCAGGAAAAAAATGACCAAACCAGGCACCCAGAGCTTCGGACATTAATTAAAAAAAGCAAAGGGTCTGCAGAAAAGTAACACTGTCAAGTCTGAGGTCCTAAATTCAACTGGCACTAGAAAGAAACTCACCCTCGGTGAAAGTGAGACCAAAAGCCAATAGCCTGTTGCAGAGGAAACAGATAGGAAGCCTACCTGTCCCTGCCTACTATCAGGATATATACAAGAAGAAAATAATTGTCTTCTCTCAGAATCTACAATAGAATTCCAGATCTCAGATGGTGTGGAGTTTACATTACTTGGGTTGCCAGGAAAACTCCATGTCAAATAATAATAATAACTATTATTAAGACAGGGTATCACTTTGTCACCCAGGCTGAATTGCAATGGCACAATCATAGCTCACTCAGTCTTGAACTCCTGGGCTCAAGCAATTCTACCATCTCAACCTCCAAGCAGCAAGGATTATAGGCACATGCCACTATGCCCAGCTATTTTTTTATTTTTTATTTTTTTGGGGAGATAAGAGTCTCACTATGTTGCCCAGTTTAGTCTTGAACTCCAGGCCTCAAACAATCACCGCATCTTGTCCCCAAAGCACTGAAATAACAGGTATGAGCCATCATGCCTGACCCAGGCCAAATAATTAAATAAAAGCTGTCCTAAGTTGGCTGCTTGTTGAAGTCCTGGGTCCCCACTGAAGGACAGGCAAGACTATTCTGGAAAAAAACAACATCCTTAATATACATCCCTCATAATTCCTACAGATTAAGTTCAGCCAAGTATAAGCTCACAACCAAACATTAATATACATAGGTGAGGAACCAAGCCACAGCAAGCCAAAAATTTAAAAGCTTGATGGCCTCAAGTATAAGCATTAACTGACACAAAATATAAAATTGTTATACTCTAAGTGGCTAAAGAAATGAAAGAAGAAAAATTTTTCAATGATCAAAAAATATCCAGTCAGACTTAAAAAACAAGAAAACAGATGACTTTAGAAATAAAAAATTTTTTGAAATAAAAAACTGAATATGGGTTATACCACAAATTAGTGCACACTTAAAGATTCAGTGAACTAAAAGAAAGACCTGAAGGAGTAACCCCAGATTGTAGTACAGAGTAACAAAGAAAACAAAAAATGTAAATTAGAGGCTGAGGCATGGATGATAGAAAATGAGAAGAAACATTACAATTAAAATTGTCTTTATCCAAAGACACCATAAAGAAAATGAAGAGCTAATCCGCAAACATGGTGAGCATAAAATCCAAAGGGATGTTACACAGAATACACTGAAAATGCCTATATATCAAAAGATAAAGACAATCCAACGGAGAAACGGGAAATGTCAAAAATAGATATTCAAAGAAGAGAAAGTAATCAAAAAGCTTATGAGAAAATGCCTCAAATAGTAACCAGGAAAACAAATTTAACCAGGAGATATCACTTGATACTCAAGATTGTGAGAAATTAGAAAAGCTGTGGTTTCGAATGTTGAGGAGAACACAGAGTATTGAGTGCTGGTGGAAATTTAAATTTAACAGCCACTTTAGACAATAATTTAGCATTATATTTGAAGTTGCACATACCCTTTGGCTAATTATTTCAATGACTAGATATATTTCTCAGACAACCACCTGCACCTATGTATCACAGACATAAAAGGGCTTAGCAAAGTAAAATTGTTTTTAGTAGCAAAGTAAAAATAAAACACCCAACTATGAACAATTCAAATGATCAAGAGATCATTAAAAACTTTTGAATAGTCATACAATGGAATATTGCACAGCAGTGAAAATTAATGAAGTGTAGCTACACAAGTACATCTCAGGGAAAAAAAAATGTTGAATGAAAGAAAAGCCAAACAGAGTATGAGTCCATCTATATAAAATTCAAAAACACATAAAATAAAATATTGTCTACAGATCACACATGTAGAATCAAACCATAAGACAGAACATAAAAGGCATAGAGGGGAGGTTTGGTGGAAGAGAGAAAAGGGCAGCAAATGAGAAAAGTGCACAGGAGGCACTCCGTGTATTGGCAATGGTCTTTAGCCGGGCAGTGCACACACAGGTGTTTGTCTTTCTAGTCTTATAACAAAATACCTATTATATGCTTTCTTTTATATGTATGTAATATTTTGTTGAAAGTATTAAAATTCTAAAAAGAGCATTGGAGTTGGGAGTGAGCAGCAAACCCTGGGGAAAGCTAGAGCTTTGACCAGATTTGTCTCAGACCCCTCCCACCTGCATTTTGTCTCCACCTCTTACAGCTGCCACCCATGAACGCTGCCAAAGGAGTATGTGATAATCTGGTGTTGACAATTCAAATTTGGAGGTAACTTTTCCCATGGAAACTTTGAAGGCAAAAGACAAGCCTGGCTTTGACACCCTCCCCAAAACACCCTGGTGCCAGGGGACGCCTTCTCACAGTAGCCGACTCATCTCCACAATGGGGGTGACTGGAGGGCCAGCCTGTGGACCACTTAAAAGAGCATCCCAGAGCCTCTCCATTATTTGACATGGAGTTTTCCTGGCAACCCAAGTTACCCCTAATGATCACAATGCTCTGTATATGTGTTTCACCATGTGTGGTCAACAAGCTCCTATCATTCACCTTAGTTGAAAAAAAAATATTCTGACCAACTTTTTGACTATATATAAAATGTGAAAGGAGTCCAACAATGATACAGATGACATTTCTTGTAATTATATTACTATTTAAATGTTAGTGACTTCTGAATTTAAGAACTGTGTTATTATTTGTCAGTTAATCAATATGTTTACTGAAACATTAGGTCCTTGTAAGCATAACTTAGTGCATACTGCAGTAATTTAAAATCTTGAGCATCTGGGACAGGTGAAATATGTGATTAAGTAATTTATGGGAACATTCATGCAGCTTTATTCATAGATAATTTAAAATGCCATTATTGCATTTTTTAAAATAAAAACAAGTATACAAAGAATAGAACAAAGTTCTAAGAAAAAAATCATAGTAAGAACTAAGCCACTAGAGGCTAACAGCTTGATTTATTCTTGTCAATAATAGAATATCAATATCTATTACAATGTCATTTAATTCCCCAAAATAGTTTGGTTGCATTTTCAATGTATTTACATCAGAATGCAAAACTTATTGGTATAGATTTTTCTATGCTGCAAATGCTATCTTAATGAAATATAGAAGGTAGGGAAGGAAGGAAGGAAGAAGAATTAAGATTTTTCTAAAGACAGGCTACATTATTCAACTAAGCTAATTTAACTTAACTGCATTGATATTTACCAGATTGCTATCCACCTTTGCAGAGAAAGGCCCTGAAAACACTAATGTTTATCACGAATTCTCCTAAAGTCAAATTTGGGTCTCATAAAATCAACAATTCTTTGGCACACTAAAAATCGATCTCAAGGAGATATTGACTTAAAATTATTCCTTTACCAGATACCCACGCAAAAACACTTTCATAATTTGTTAGTTTTACTTAATATTCTGCATCCTTGAGGTTCTCAAAAATATCAGTAACTATCATGTTAGTTATTCAGCAGTATTTCATATAGTAACAGAATAAATGTCAACTAATTCCATGAACTGCTTGCATAACTGGATTAAAAGTTTTACTAATACTTATTGTAGAGAAGACCAGCAGCCTAGAGTCTGACAACGATTGTTGTCTGGAGTGACTTCTCATCTGTTTACCTTCCTATAGGCTATGTGGACCATTTCACTGGCAATGAAGGGATTCTTTTGCTCAAAATCCATTCTCAGGCCTACATCCTTTCGGAAAGAAGAAACAAGATGAATAAATGATCCCACGGCCTTATCTAGATCAGCAATCAGAAATAAAATGGTTTGGAATTGAGGGTGAGTGGGGAGAGGGGAAGCCTGAGACGCCACTGCAGGAGGGCCTTTCTAGGTCTCTGAGGCAGCCGCAACTCCTCCAGTTTTGTTTTCTTGGTTACTCTGTCTGCAGTGAAACCCTTAAAGCAAAACAAAACAAAGAAGCCCTTCGAAGTCTACCTGGGAGGTGAACAGAATTAAGGAGAGGCTATGGAGAGTGTTCGTACTCCACAGGAATTCAAAACCATGGAAGTAGCCAACAAGAGAGCCCTCATCTCTCAGGATCCATTTGGATTTGCGATTCTATTTCCCCACCCCCACTTGCCACCTGTACGCACATACAGGCACCCCCTTTGGAGAAATTTATCAGGCTTTCTTCTGGGGAAAGTGTTGGAGAAAATATTCGTTTTCTTAACTTCTCCTCCTTCTCCTATTGTCAAAGACCTGTTTTGTACCAGAGAAGCCACTGCATGATGAAGTTATGAAGTGCACTAAAACTGGCAGTTCATCCAGGTAAAGCCATCTGGGATTTTGTGCCAGAGTCTAATCCTCTTGCCCACTAGGTCTGGAGTTATTTCTACAAGGTCAGGGAGATGTGCTCCTACCTAAGTGATTCTCTCTTACTGCACCCATCAATGCCAGGCCCCATTGTGCTCGGATGAGTGAAGGCATATGGTATTGCAAGGCCAAGAGGGCAAAAGAAACTCTTTCAAGACACACAGATACTTCCTGTCTAATACCTCTGCACCATCCACAGATATGAGGAAGGAGAAGTTCCCTTTACAATTTGGAATACGGTATCCAGGAATGTGGTCTAATTCTTTGCTTTGGGTGATAAGCATGAATGGCAGTGGTAAAAACAGCAAGTTACTTCTGTCTACCAACTGAGGTCAAGTCATTCTTTCTTAAAAACCGTTAGCTAGACTGTTCCTGTCTGGTGAAATAGTGTGAATAAAGATTAATCTATACATATACATACAATTCCTCAAAATAGTATCTTCTTATAAGGAGAGTTATATTTCTATAAAAGAATGTGTTTGAAAATTACAGGCAATGTAGCAACAATTCCTGAATTATTCTTTTGTTTACTTAGCACTTCAGTTCAAAAGGCTAATTAGTATTTTGTTTCAGTTGTAGGAAGAGCGGGCTGAGGCTGACACAGAACCCACAGTATCTATCTTTGGCTTACATAGTAGGTGGTTAGGCTATATCAGGCACTGTGTTGCCCTCCCTCACTGAATTTTCACAACAATCCTGGGAAAGAGGTAATATCTCCATTTTGTAAGTGAAGAAACAAACAGAGAGAGAACTTAATGTCTCATGGTCCCATAACTAACTATTAGCAGAGCCAACATTCAAACCCCGGCCTAACTCCACACCTCACAACCAAAGTTGAACCAATATTTATTAGGAGATGGTACACGAGGCAGCAGGGAGATTCCTGGATCCAGCTTTCCTTCAAGAGACTCTGCTGCAAGGAGCATGGGTGATGAATAGCTTCCAATTTCCATACCTTTGCATCACCACAGCTTTCACTCTAAGACCAAGATTTTCCAGGGCTTCTCTCAGCCCATGTCTAAGCATGGTGGGGTACTAGACCTAACTCACTGCTCTAAAGCTGGGATTCCTCTAAAGCTGCACTGTCTAATCTCGTAGCCACTAGCCACATGTAACTGCTGAGCATCTGAAATGGGAATGGAATGACTAAGAAACTGAATATTTAATTTTATTTCAGTTTAATTCATTAAAATCCATGTAGTCACATGTGGCTATTGGCTACCATATTGGAGAGCTTAGACATAGGACATTTCTGCTACCACAGAAAGTTCTATTAAACAGCATTATCCCAAAGAGAAAACTGTTGCCCAGAGAGATTACCTGGCTGAATACACAGCTCCAAACAGGAGGTAAAAAGGACTTATCTTAGAGGCACTTCCTTTTGAGACAGTAGTCTGGGAAAAATTAGCAGGCACTAAGAAGGTTGTCAGAGGTGAAAAACTTAAGTGGTTTATCAGAGAGGTGGGTGAGGATCTGCAAGGACAGTGGTGTGGATCTCAGATGCCTCAAAGACACCAGGGCTCCCTGTGGGTGAACCCACAGCTAGGGAAAGAGACGCTGCCTCAGGGAGGGGAGAATGGCATGCCTAGATTGGAAGGGCTTCGTGTACCAGGTTTTAAGAGGCTGTTAAGTGAGAAGGGAAGCCAGGACCCAAATGAGGTATAGATATTGGATGAATAGAAGTTTGCGGAGCAATGGCAGGTGGAAGGAATTATTTACGTTTTCTTTTTCTTTGGTGTCTCCTGTCTTCTTCCTCTTTGATTATCTAACTCTAATCTCTTTATAAAAACTTATTCTTGTCCTTTTTCTTTCATCCTCCAGTCAGCAGAAAAACCTAACTGCAATGAACATTTTATTTCTCCTACGTATTAGATTTTATGTCCATTGTTCTCCATACAGATTAAAATTTTTCTTCCTCAAGAAGAGTTAAGTGCTCTTTTAACGTGTATCATGGCCCTCAATTAACATTCTTTCATAGAGTCATAGGGTCAACAGTAAGAAGAGGTTATACTTTTCACTTTCATCAGAGGTATTTTCATAGCAAAATAACTGGCTAACATAAGCTTTATCCTATAAAATTAAAACAGTAGTGAAAACAAAATGCACTTAGAAAATATCTATATAAAATTTCACTTACTAAAAGAGCTATAATAAAGGCAAAGGTTTTTCTTAAATCAATCAACTTTCGGGAGCTACTTGAAAATTAGTGTCTGTTCTTTTCTTTGCCAGTCATTAGCCTGAATTGGTATCCAGGCCATGACATAAGAAAATAAAGGACTCGTATCCTTTTAAATTCTGTAGTCTCAATTACCATATATGCTCTTATTAATTGTTTCTCTGAATTCCTCTGCAAAATGTGTGGAAGTAATGCATTCACATGGAAAGGCAATGAGTTTTTATATACGGCTTAAAAATACAAACTTCAGCAACACAGATGTTATACCAAATTCTCACTTGCTTACTCCCTGCTAAACTCAATCTCTGAGCTTTAAAAAGATTTTCTAAACTGCTAATGATTAAAAAAAATGACATTATACATTCACATCTGGCTCTATCACCATTTAGGGCATGTTAATATAGACCAAACACCTGGGCACAGGGGAAAGGATCTATTGGGACCTCTTGGCTACCATGACAACTGAAGTGTACTGTTGCTCAAATAGTTCAGTCTCTGCTCATCTACACTTAACACTACCACAGTCCTTCCACTTTTCGCCACTTAAAAACAACAATCATCATAGGAAGTAATGCTCATATGTAGAAAGTTCCTAGGGAGGGCGTTTCTCTTGTTTCTGTCCTGCTTTAATGCTGTAGGTAAGACAGATCCTTTCTCTTTGCAGCAATGCAGTTAAATCAGTTTGGATTTTCTGGCTTTTAGACATGGAAGTCCTTCTATTTCTGAGTCACTCAAGAGATGGCTCTTAATGACAAAGTCTTAATGAAAATGATGAAAATAACCCATCATAATTTTTTCTACAAAGTATCCTCTTTTCTGTGTGTTCAAAATTTTATCAACATTCTAAAGAACAGAGAACATGGGCAAGAATAATTATAGATTCTATGTGTCGTTTTCTGAATGACAGATGTACAACATACTTTAGAAATACTATTTTTCATTCATTCTTCAAAAGTACTTATAATATTATTATTTAAGTCTTATACTTTGGAAAATTAAAATATGGAGAGAGGTACAACAACATTCACACAACTATGTACTAAATGCCTAGGTTCAGGCAAGTGCTGTGCTAGGCAACAGGAATGTAATGGTAAGAATTACAGCACGCCCCACCCTCATGGGGTATATTAGTCGGTTCTCACACTGCTCTAAAGAACTTCCTGAAACTTAGTAATTTATGAAGAAAAGAGGTTTAATTGACTCACAGTTCCAGAGGCTTAACAGAAAGCGTGGCTGGGAAACCTCAGGAAATTTACAATCATGGCGGAAAGCAAAGTGGAAGAAAGTATGTCTTTCCATGGCAGAACAGGAGAGACTAGGTGAGGTGAGGGGTGGTAGGGGAGAGCCACACACTTATCAGACAGCCAGATCTCGTGAGAGCTCACTCACTATTAGGAGAACAGCAAAGGGGAAGTTTGCCCCCATGAGCCAATCACCTCCTACTAGGCCCCTTCTCTGACATGTAGAATTACAATTTGAGATGGGATTTGGGTGAGAACACAGAGCCAAATGATATCATGGCACTTACCATCCATGGGCAAAAAATGGAAACAAAGGGCCACTGACAGAGGTGGGAATGGAATCTAAATCTGACTCCAAAGTGAAAACCAAAACCTCAGGTCTGACTGACTTCTAAACCAAAAGCCTTGGAGTCGTCTTTGACTCATCTTTTCCTGTCACACACAATATATCCAATCCATGCAAATCAGCCTATCTCTGGCACAAAATCAATCCAGATTACAACCACATCTAACCCACCCAGGTCAAAATCACAGCCATCACTCAACTGGATTATTATCTCGACTTGTAACTAACCTCTCCATTTCTAGCCCTTTCTCTGTTTATTCTGTTCTCAAGAGACAGCCATCTGGGTCTTGTTAAAATGTTTTGTCAGACATGTCACTCTTCTGCTCAAAACCCTGCAGAGTCTCCCATCTCACTCAGAGAAAAGGCTGAGTCCTTCATCAGCCTGCAGGTCCCTAGGCAATGTGGGTCTGGGTTACTATATCTTTCACTGCTTACTTTCTTGCTCACTCTTTTACAGCCCACAGACTTCTCTATTGTTCCTCAAACATATCTGGCCCCTTCTCATATCAACAGCCTCTACTTGCTGTTCCCTCTGCCTAGAACTCTCATCCTTTCCAAGTGGTACCAGCTTAGCAAGGCCTGTCCTGCCCCTATTTATGACAGCAAGCCTCCTCCAGCACGTCCTGTTCTCCCTTCCCTGTCCCATCACCCTCTGCAGCACATATCACCATCTGACATATATTTTACATGTTGAAATTGTTCGGTGGCTGCCTCTTGTGTCTCCCAGCTCCACAGAGCTGACTGTGCTCTTTTCCCAGCTCCCATCCATTGATACCACATTGCTAGCCTGAAATCAGCTTTGATCAGCAAACATTACAAAGTAGGCCTTTAAAGAAAAAAAATGATAGCCATATTAGTGTACAGCACTCTCCTCCTAAGGACACACAGCCCCCTCCAACAAGAAAATTTGCTGCATGAAACAGAGTTTTTGTTTATTTTGCTCCATGCTTTCTCCACAGAACCCTGGTGATTGGCAGATCATAGGAGCAAGATAAATGTTTGTCAAATGAGTGAACATTTTATCATTTCTCCTATCCTCAAGCAGATTCAAAGTACTAGTACCAGAGCTCGAAACCTCCATTTTCAGAACTGCTCTAAGCACATTCTGTGCTTTAGAAAGCATGGCCATCTTCCTGAACCTACTCCATCTGTTTCTAACGCAGGCTCCTCTCCACTTGCACGGTCTATGGGCAGAAGACACAAGGATTTCCAGTGCCACCCAGTTCCTGTACATGCCTCTAACTCACATATGGCACAGCAGTAAATTGGGAAAAGCTTGACAAAGTGGGTTTTTCATTTTTATTATAACTTGCTAAAACAAATATTAAACTACAGATGATACAGTGTGCTATGTTCAAACCTGTAGAAAAATGTTTGTTAAAACTGTGGGTCATGTTTAACAAGACCCCTTTAAAAATATAAAACTAAATTTTTTTTTTTTTTAGGATCCAAGGAGCAGTTTAACAGAGGCTCTAAAGGCCACAGCAAACTGATAAGGATCTGCAGAGGAAACATGTTATTCTGTCACATACATGGAGGATAACTGTTTGGTAAGTAAAAGAGAAAGAATGTCACTGATCCACTTAAATGTGTTAACAGGACCTTAATTCAGTTTAAGTGGGAATTCTAGAATGTTCTTAGCTTCACGAACATCATGGAGGAAAGAGGTCAGAATTCTGTGGGGCAGGTGGGAAAGTTTGTGATTAAGGATAGCAATCAAAGTATTGAACTAGGAGAAAAAAGGGGAAGTAGATGGCTTAATAAAGCCTCCAACAATCATGCTCCCTTCAGGAACACAAAATTGGACAACTATTCACACAAAAAAGCACCTTCAAAAGAACAAAAAGTCACAGTACCTGGTTTTAAATTTATATCACTGAAAGAGGCACTGAACAAGGTAGAAAAGACACTATTGAATTGCTGATGCCACCCCTTCCCCATCCCCTGGCAGTGTATCCCACCATCACTGCACTCTCCCTCCCCCAAAACACACTTGAGAAAGGGAGAGTGCAGTGATAGTGGGATTTTGCATTGAAACTCAGTGCTGCCCTGTCACAGAAGAAAGCAACATTAGGCAGAATTCAACTGGCACCCACAGAGGGAGCATTTAGATTAGCCCTAACCAGAGAAAAATCATCCACTCCAGTGGACAGAACTTGAATTCCAGCAAGCCTCATCACTGCAGGTTACAGTGCTGTAGAGAGCTCAGTAAACTTGAAAGCAGTCTTGGCCAAATAGACTGTAAAGGCAAGTTCTGGTGCTTTGTTGGGCCCCAAGCAGTGGACCCAAGGGGCATGTGATCTAGTGAGACACCAGCCAGTACAGCCAAAGGAATGCGAGCACCACTCCTCCACCAACCCCAGGCAGCACAGCTCACAGCTCTGGGAGAGATTCCTTACTTCTGCTTGAGGAGAGAAGAAGGAAGAGTAAAGACTTTGCAAGTCCAACTTCAGGACTTGCAACTTGGATACCAACTCAGTCACCGTAGACTAGGATATTAGTCAGAGTCCTGAGGCTCCCCATTCCAGGCCCTAGCACCTGGATAACATTTCTAGACAGATTCTGAGCCAGAAGAAAAAAAAAACCCGGTCTTGGGTGATTCATCACATGCTGACTAAGGAGCACTTTGACTCCAAATAATCAGCAGGAGGACACAGGTACTACTCACTGTGAGCTTCGGGTAAGACTCAGAGACATGCTGGCTTCAGGTTGGCCCAGCATATTGCCAGCTAAAGAGGCTATCGGGAAGGACCCCTTATGCTTGAGAAAGGAAAGGGAAGAGTAAAGGAGACTTTGTCTTGCAGTTTAGGAACCAGCTCCATCATAGCGACACAGTGGGGTAGAGCACCAAGCAAGTTCTGGTGGTCCTTAATTCCAGGGGTTGACTCTTAGATAGCATTTCTGGACCAGCACTGGCCAGAGAGAAGTTCACTGCCCTGTAGGAAGAGTTCTAGGCTGGCAGTATTCACCATAAGTTGAATGAAGAACCCTTGGGTCTTGAAGGAACAGTGGTGGTAGCCAGGCAGTACTCACTGCAGGTCTGGAGCAGTAGTGGCCATGGGGAAAGACTCCTCTGCTGGTGAAAAGGAGAGGGAAGATTCAGGAGGACTTTCTCTTGTGGCTTGGGTGCCAGCTTAGCTACAGTAGAATAGAGCATCAGGTAGATTACTAAGGTTTCCAACTCCAGGCCCTGGCTCCAGGACAGCATCTCTAACCTGGGTGGAGCTTGCTACCCTAACAGGAAGAAGACAAACTTGGCTGGCTTTACCACCTGCTGATTATAGAGCCTGAGGGCCTTGAGTGAACTCAAGTGGTAGCCAGACCGAAGTGGTTACTGCTGGCCTTCAGCAAGACCAAGTGCTATGCTGGCTTCAGGTCTCACAACACAGACCCAATAATGGTGGCAACAGGGATGCTTATGCCACCCTCTTCCAGCTCCAGGCAGCTCAGCATAGAGAGAGTCTCTGTTTGTCTGGGAGGAAGTAAGGGAAGAAAATGAGAGTCTGCCTGGTAATCCAGATAATTCTTCCAGATCTTATTCAAGACCACCAAGGTGATAGTTCTCTGAGTCTGCAAGAGTCACAGCATTATTGGACTTGGGGTGCCCTCTAATGCAGATATGGCTGCAATGACCAAAAACTTATAACTCTAATATCCCTTCAAATACCTGGAAAACCTTCCCAAGAAGGACAGGTACAAACAAGTCCAGACTACGAGGATGACAATAAACACCTAACTCTTCAATGACTAGATTGGATGAATGTCCACAAGCATTAAGATCATCCAGAAAAACATGACCTCAACAAATGAGCTAAACAAGGAACCAGGATTATATCCAGCGGGGAGAGAGATATGTGACTATTTAGACAGAGAATCTGTTCTGAGGAAACTCAATGAAATTCAAGATAGCACAGAGAAGAAATTTAGAATACTGTCTAAATAACAAAGAGATTGAAATAATTTAAAAGAATCAAAAAGAAATTCTGGCGCTGAAAAATGCAGTTGACACACTGAAGAATGCATTACAGTCTCTTAATAGCAGCATTAATCAAGCAGAAGAAATAATTAGTGACCTTGGAGACAGATTTATTGGAAAATACACAAAGGAAACAAAAGAAAAAAGAATGAAGCATGCCTTCAAGATATAGAAAATAACCTCAATAGGGCAAATCTAAGAATTATTGGCCTTAAAGAAGAGGTAGAGAGAGAGAGAGATGGGGGTAGTAAGTTTATCCAAAGGGATAACAACATAGAATTTCCAAACCTAGAGAAAGATATCAATATTCAAGTACAAGAAGGTTACAGAACACCAAGCAGATTTAACCAAAATAAGATGACCAAGACATTTAATAATCAAACTCCCAATAGTTAAGGATTAAAAAAAAGATTCTTAAAGCAGCAAGATAAATGAAATAACATATAATGGAGTTCCAATACATGTGCTGGCAAACTTCTCAGTGAAAACTTTATAGGCCAGAAGAGAGTGACATGACATATTTAAAATGTTTACAGAAAAATCTTTTTATCTTAGAATAGTCTATCCAGAGAAAATATCCTTCAAATAGGAAAGAGAAATAAAGGAACAATAAACTATACAAACATAAAGAAAATAAACAATAAGCTCCTAAATGACTAGTGGGTCAATAAAGAATTATGAAGGAAATATAAAAATTTCTTGAAACAAATAATAAAAGAAACACAATACACCAAAACCTATTAAATACAACAAAAGCATTACTAAAAAATAATGTTTGTAGCTATAACAGCCTACATCAAAAGAGTAGAAAAACCTTAAACAAATAACCCACTGATTCATCTTAATGAGCTAGAAAAGCAAGAGCAAACTTAAACCTCAAATTAGAAGAAAATAAATAATCAGAGCAGAAATAAATAAAATAAAATGAAAAAAGCAATACAAAAGATCAATGAAATGAAAAGTTGGTTTTTTGAAAAGATAAACAAAATTGGTAAACCTTTAGCCAGACTAAGAAAAAGAGGGAAGAACCCAAATAAATAAAATCTCAGATGAAAATGGAGACAACATAACTGATTGTGCAGAAATTCAAAGGTCCATTAGAGGCTACAATGAGCCACTATATGTCAATAAATTAGAAAACCTAGAAGAAATGAAGACATTCCTAGATACATACAACTTAACAAGATTGAACCTGAAGAAATTCAAAACATGAACAGATCAATAATAAGTGATGAGATCAAAGTCGTAATAAAAGGTCTCTCAGCAAGGAAAAGCTCATGACCAGATGGCTTCAGTGCTGAATTTTACAAAATATTTAAGAAGAACTAATTCCAATCATACTCAAACAATTCTGAAAAGTAGAAGAGGAGGAAATACTTCCAAACTCATTCTATGAGACCGGTATTTCCCTCATACCAAAGCCAGACAAAGATACATCAAAAAAGAAAACCATAGGCCAATACCCCTGATGAATATTGATACAAAAATCCTCAACAAAATACTTGCAAACTGAATTCAGCAACACATTGAAAAGATCATTCATTGTGACCAAGAGGGATTTATCCCTAGGATTCAAAGATGGTTTAACATAGGCAAATCAATCAATGTGATACATCATATAAACAGAATGAAGGATAAAAACTATATGATCATTTCAATTGATGTGAATAAGAATTTGATAAAGTTCAACATCCCTTTATGTTAAAAACTCTCAAAAACCTAGGTATTAAGGAATATACCTCAATACGATAGAAGTCATACACAACCAAAGAACAGCTAATATTACACTGAGCAGAGAAAAACTGACACCCTTTTCTCTAAGATCTGGTACATGACATAGATGCCCACTTTCACCACTGTTATTCAACACAACTGGAAGTTCTAGCCAGGGCAATCAGACAAGAGAAAGAAATAAAGGGCACCCAAATTAGAAAGGAAGAAGTCAGATTATTTTGATTGCAGATCATACGATCTTATATTTGGAAACACCTTAAGACTTTCTCACAAACTATTAGAAATGATAAATTTCAGTAAAGTTGCGGAATACAAAATTAATACTCAATGATCAGTAGTGTTTCTATATGCAAACAGCAGACAATCTGAAAAAGAAATCCAGAAAGTAATCCCATTTACAACAGCTATAAATAAAATGAAATCCACAGAAACTGTGTATTTCACAAAAATGTGAAAGATATCTACAATGAAATAAAATACATATGAATTATGTATTTTACAAAAATATCTACAACAAAAACAATAAAATACTGATGCAAGAATTGAAGAGGACACAAAAAATGGAAAGCTATTCCATATTCATGGGCTGGAAGAATCAATATAGTTAAAATGTCCATACTACTCAAAGCAATCTACAGATTCAGTGTAATCCCTGTCAAAATACCAACGACATTCCTCACAAAAATAGGAAAAACAATCCTAAAATTTATATGGAACCACAAAAGATCCGGAGTAGCCCAAGCTATACTGAGGAAAAAGAACAAATGTAAAAGAATCACATTATCTGACTTCAAATTATACTACAGAGTTTTAATAGCCAAACAGCATGGTACCGGCATAAAAACAGATACATAGACCAATGAAACAGAATAGAGAACCCAGAAACAAATCCACACATCTACAGTAAACTTATTTTTGACAAAGATGTCAAGAACATACATTGGTGGAAAGTACGGGTTCTTCAATAAATGGTGCTGGAACAACTGGATATCCATATGTAGAAGAATGAAACTAGACCCCTATCTCTCACCATATACAAAAATCAAATCACAATGGAGTAAAGACTAAAATCTAAGACCTCAAACTGTAAAACTACTACAAGAAAATATTGAGGAAATTCTTCAGGACATGAGACTAGGCAAAGATTTCTTGAATAATACCCTATGAGCACAGGCAACCAAAGCAAAGATAAACAAATAAGATCACATCAAGTTAAAAAGCTTCTGCACAGCAAAGGAAACAATCAAAAAAGTGAAGAAACAACTCAAAGAATGGGAGACAATATTTGCAAATTATCCATCTGACAGGCATTAATAACCAGAATACAGAAGGAGCTCAAACTCTCTAGGAAGAAATCTAATAATCCAATTAAAAATGGGCAAAAGATCTGAATAGACATTTCTCAAAAGAAACCATATCCCAATGGCCAACATGTATATGAAAAGATTCTCAATATCACTGACCATCAGAGAAACACAAATCCAAAGTGCAATGAGATATTACGTCACCCCAGTTAAAGTGCTTTTTATCTGAACGTCAGGCAATAGATGTTTGCAATGATGTGGAAAAAAGGGAGCACTTGTACACTGTTGGTAAGAATGTAACTTAGTATAACCACTAGGGAGAAGAAATTGGAGGCTCCTCAAAAAACTAATAAAAAATAGAACTACCATATGAGTTAGCAATCCCACTGTCAGATATATACCCAAGAGAAAGGAAATCGGTATTTCAAAGAGATATCTGCACTCTCATGTTTCTTGCAGCACTATTCATAATAGCCAAGGTTTGGAAGTATTCTATGTGCCCATCAACAGACAAATGGATAAAGAAAATGGGGTACATCTACACAAGGGAGTACTATTCAGCCGTAAGAAAGAATGAAATCATGTCATCAACAACAAAAACAGATGCAAAGGAGGTCATTACATTAGATGAAATAAGCCAGGAATGGAAGGACAAACTTCTCATGTTCTCACTTATTTGTGGGATCTAAAAATTAAAACAATTGTACTAATTAACGTAGGGCATAGAACAATGATTACCAGAGACTGGGAAGAATAGTAGGGGCAGGGGGAAGGGAGCTAGTTAATGAGTACAAAAATATAATTAGATAGAATGAATAAGATCTAGTATTTGACAGCAGGGCATGGTGACTCAGGCCTGTAGTCCCAGAACTTTGGGAGGCCGAAGTGGGCAAATCACTTGAGCCCAGGAGTTTGAGACCAGCCTGGGCCACATGGGAAAACCCCATCTCTACCAAAAAATAGAAAAATTATTTGGGCATGGTGGCATGTGCCTGTAGTCCCAGCTACTTAGGGGGCTAAGGTGGGAGGATCACTTGAACCTGGGAAGTGGAGGTTGCAGCGAACTGAGACAGTGCCACTGTACTCCAGCCTGAGTGACAGAGCAAGACCCTGTCTCTCTCTCTATATATATATAATATATATAATATTATGTATAATTATATTTTATATCATATATTATACATATATAATATATATACATATTATATATATAGTATTTGACAACACAACAGTGACTATAGTCAACAATAATTTACTATACATTTAAAAATATAAGAGTGTAATTGGATTGTTTGTAACAAAGAAATAATAAATACTTGAAAAGACGGATATCCCATTTACCCTGATGTGATTATTATGGATTGTATGCATGTATCAAAATGTCTCATGTACCTCATAAATGTGTATAACCACTACATACCCACAAAAATTAAAGATAAAAAAAAAAAAACAGAGTATTGGATTGGGCCCAGAGTGTACATACAGAGTTTGTGCTTATTGTGCATAGAGTTTCCTTCTTTATTAATCAGGTGTTGTTTTCCTTTCTTTAGAGTTATCAATATACCCTAAGTAATTTATTTGTAACTGCATAGTTTGTTGATAAAAAGTTCCCTACAATTTTCCTTATTTTCAAGTATTACTAGTGGCAGTAAGTTAACACAGTCATGGGAGCAAAGCTACAAAAATGTTAATCTGGCCACACAGTAAAACCTCACTTGATGTGTGTTTAGTGCTTACAAATCCCCAGATATGTGAGATACGTTATTTCATATCACTTGACCAATAATTTTCTAGAGCAAATATTGTAAATCTCAAATATTACAATACTCATGAGTGTAGATAAGTTTTAAAAGCTGAAGCTCACAGAGGTTTGCTCACAAATTAGGGCAAATACAGTTGCTGAAGTCCCACCTCGCAGACTCAAGACCCTATTGCTCTTTCTATCGTGTGATGCTGAGTCTCTTGAAGAGAAGTTTGGAATCGTCAGAGGTGTATGTTAGGCCTGGGTAGATATAAGGGTGCTCTGATGAAGCCTCTGGTAGAGACATCCTGTGAAATGTCTGTGGTCTTCATCTCGGGGTATTATCTGTCTAAGTGTTTCTTGAGCTCAGGGAGTTGCAATGGCTTAAGGCTGGAAGCACCAAGTCACTGATCTGAAAAGGCAGGGGCAGGAGACCCTCTGACTTGCATGTATGCTGCAGAATGGCCAGGAATTATTCCATCACATGATACCACTTTACAATATCTTCCTTTGTTATGTGTTCCTGAAAAATGCTTCAGAAATATATCCTCTTCACTATTAAAGACATCTCAGTATTTGACTCCTTAATTCAATAAATGAAGCATCATTATTTTGAGGTCAGAGAATGGGTTTGAGGATGGGGAGGGTGAGGTATCATTTGTGGTTGAATTTCCTGAGAATAAGAACACTGGACTTTAAACAATATATGACTTTTTCCCCAAAACTTAAGTTATGTCTATTATATTTAGTGTCACATATATTTTAATTATTATGTTAAAAATACTGTGTTAGATGTCAAAGGATATAAAGATAAATAAGAGATCATTTCTTCCCTCAAGGAATCACAAATCCAATGAAAAGATGAAACTCATCTTTCTAGAATACATTTTCCCTGTGTTTACCTCCTTTAGAAGAGTATACTGAATGTTATACAACTTCTCCTTGATGACTGAGGGCCATAATTCTGAGCCAGCTGCTGTGCTAGGCCACAAGAGTAAGCACAGTTGCAGCTAGAAATGAGTGTGACAGAAACTTAGGGCTACCGGTTATGAGTTAACCAAGAACTACCTTCTCCCATCTCAAAAGGGGTGGATGAGGGACTAGACAGATAACAGATATAAATAGCCCTGATGTCAGTTTGCTTTCTGGTCTTTTCCCTCTCTCCTCCCATCCTGTACGAACCAAACACCTGCTTTATGACTAATGTGCTTTGAACCAGCACAAAACTGCCATCAGCCATCACTGAGGTACAGGTAGCAACAGCTGAAGACCTTTCCTGTTGGGCACCCTGCAGAGTGTCCAGGGCTGACCTAAATGTTACTCCTTATTGCTGGGCCTCCTCTAACGTCACTGTCAGCTACCCACCTCACTTTCATGACTTGAATTTCGACACCAACTTGCATCACCCCTTCTAAGCTCCGCCAGTTACTCTGCTATTCAGAACTCTCTGTTCTCAAATTACAGTGTGTATAAAATGTTCAGCACAGGGCCTGACACAGAGCAGGCACTCAGTAAGTGCTAAAGCCCTTTTCCCTGAATTTTATAGTCCAGTCTTTGATCTGACATTTTTCCTTGTCTCTGAGTCTTTTTACAATCAGGTGGATAAACATAGGTACTTGTCTTCTTTACGGTCAGCAAACCAACAGATCACAATCCATTACTTTCTATTTGTACATATCTGTGAATAAAGCTTCTTTTTATTTTACCCCTGCATGAAATATGTATTAGCTTACCTATACCTTAATAACTCATTTGCAACTGTATAGTTGGATAGCTTAAAGGTTCTTTATGATTTTCATAAATTTTCTCCACCCAGTGGTTCTAATTTAATAAATTCGTCACTTTGGCTGTATCTGTATTTTGTAAATAGTTTATGTTTGGTATAATGAATAATGAATAATTCTGGGTCTGAGTTATGTGATTGTGGATATACAATTTCACTACCTTTCTGATGCTGCCTCCTCTCATCTAATGGTAACAACCTAAGAGATAAAGGATTCAAATCTAAAAGGCAAAGCAATTATAAAGTATAGCACATGTAGCATCTAAGTATTTTTCTACATCTAATGTCATACATGCAATTGGAAAATTGTTCTTTTGTTATTTGTAAAATAAACCATGTCATTTTATTTTATTCCATTTTCACTTCCACGTAGGCTCTCATTAAAGCTTGTACATGTATTATTATTGCATTGAAAGGTAATAACTTCATTATTATGGCATAACAATTAATGTAAGATGTATCAACACAAACATTTAAAATGACCATTACAAATATGAGAAAAACATTAATCCACTACTAGGGACTTACTTCATTTACGTAAGATTTTTTCCCATCTTCTGTTCATCTGGAGAAAAGCAAGGTAAATTAATTTTTTGTTTTATCAGGAAATAACTTCCTATTTCTCCCTAAGTTTTGAAAGTTTGCAACTTCTCATAAGTATAAAGGAATCTCAGCATTTCACTTTGACCCATTTCAAATTTGTATGGCAGATTTCCAAATGCTGGGAATTGCAAAGTGTCTGTCTGTTCTTAGCACATGATATCTACCATCTGCCCTGGCCATCAGGATAGGGTCCAGATAGTTCTCTAACGTAACATTATAAAGTCAAAGCACTCTTGGCATTTATGTAATGTTTCTGTAACATTTTGCAGGTGACAAATAAGTTCTAACTTTTCAAACTGGGGCTCACCTAATTATATGCATGGGAGCACTTTTCTTGTGCTGTGTATTCAACTGTGTATGCTTGTACCTGCTCAGTCATCCCCCACACCCACCCCATACAATCTGTCCAACTAAGATTGGATCATGTGAGTGTGGAGAAAGGCTAAAAGTCTGGTACGCATTCAAAATGATATTTTAAAGTACTTATTCAACATATATTAGGTGGAGTTGGGGAAAACTTACATTAATTATGTCTCTCTTTATGCTTAGTTAATACACAGGGTTAGTTCATGCACTAAATGAACATATCACTTTCACTTGCATCAGTCTTTCATTTCACAATTTTGTGGTTCTCATTAAGGGACAGCATTAGTTATTCATATTCAGGAGGGCAGAGGTAACTCTCACAGGTATGGTTACAAAGTTACAAAACAGATATCAAAGTTCTTTTATTTACTTTCATGTTGTTAAAACATTTCTCACTTTTCCATATTTCTTTTTTCAGTTCAGTTTTCTTTTATGACTTACCAAACCAGGAAAATGCTTGGAAAGGATAATAACAACTTTTAAACTTAATATTAAAAACAAATCAAACAAATCACTCATTGCCAGTAAACACAACACACCTATGTAAAATACTACTCAGTGTAAGAATTTCAGCTGACAGTGACCTATCAAATTCAGGCAATTCTAAAATAGGATGGTGGTGGTGCTTCCTGTTACACTGTGCAAAATATTCAATAGAGAGAGTTCAGGAATGCCAGTGATTTTTTGTTATTGTTATAAACGCAGTTAGTTCAACAATGTCAATAAAGATAGTTCAACAATGTCAGCAACTCTTACAGTTATCTCCTTCCTATTCCACCTTGGGGGCCTTGCAATAAATTTTGCTTGCAAATTGCCTAAGTGTAATACGTGGAAAGCTAAGTTAACAGGTGCCATGTTTCCCATTTATATCACTGATGCTTTAATACAAGGTGCCTGGGGAAACTGCCATCCCTTAATCCAGCTCTGCTCACCCAGACATATACATGCACCCATCAATCCATCTGTTAGGCATTAAGAATTACAATAGTATAAAGAACAATCCTTTGGTGTACATGTTTAAATGTGAAATGTTAAATATATACTGAAGGATTTGAATCAAGGATCTGGCAAACATGACTCTATTCTACATCTGGTTCAGCCTTGTCTGGATGTCAGAATGCATCAGTTATTTTGGATTTAGGTATAATGACAGAAATCAAGTCATGGCCCATGTAGTCTCAAAAGGCTACTTAGATGATGATGAAGATAAATACTACTCCCTGAAGTGTGGCTGATTCTTCAGCTTTATTAAGAATATACATTACTGACATTTTAAATATCTTAAGTCAGTGATTTTGGCCACCTGGGAAAAACAATATTGCAGCATGAATTTTGGTTATTTCAACAGAGCCAGTTCAATCTTAAATCATCATTTCTAACGCATTCTAGCAATGTTTTTCTTTTTGTAAAGTGACATTACACAACACTTCCAGAAACCACAGAATGTGACTTAACAACCAATTACTTGTACAGTTTGCGAAACAAGTAAACCTCTCAGCAGTTGGGAGCTTGGCTGAGAGGCCTAGGCTTGCCCCTGGCATGGTATCTTGCTCTTCTTCATGAGTTCACATTGCTTTCTAGCCTGCTAATGCACTGGCCTTATGAACATAGATTCCCTAAATGCTTTCCAAGAGTCTGATATCACATTCAGAGTTAACACATTTTTTCCCCTTGCTATAATTCTGCAGTTTTTTTTCAGTCATTCATACCCAACCAGTTGCTGTCTACAGGCATCTTCACATATGAATGTTAATAATGTATTATTAAAGAGTTCCTGGTAGTTTATTTTGTGGGTAGAGTTGATGAGGGGTGACTACAGGAAGGGAAGCCAAAGGAAAAACATTTCAACTACACTGGAAGCTGACCTCTGGAAAGCAGTCAGAGAGAACAGACAAAGGAGCCAGGCAAACTCCTTTTGAATAAGATGGTGTACGTTACAGCTAGGAAGGGCCAACAGAGTAGATTTCACTGTGACCAGCCCAGCTAACAGCAGTTGAAAATATTAGTCATGAAAATACAGACGCCCACTGTATGGATTACCCTCATATTTTCACAGTCACTATTTGAGAAACAGAGCTTCTCTTTGTAATTGAGAAAGATCAAAAAGGGAACTGAATTTTCACTGGCAAAAAGACTACATAAATAGAAGTAACATCTCTGTTAGTGCCTCACTTGTCATCAGCTAGAAAGGTCAGGGGTTTTTTTTTGCAAAAAGCTTAGGAACAGGATTTGGGTACTTTCTAAAAGAGTAAAGCAAAAGCAGACTTCATGGCTCCTAGGAAGTTTACATCCGTGAATCCCCTGTAATATAAACTTGATTCTTTTCCTCTATAAGAATTTGTTTCAAAAATTTAGTACAGTAACTAACTAATTCTCGTAAATTGTCCTCAGTATTTTTCTCCCAGACTTTCATATGATTCCCAAAATAAATCAGTAGCATTATGATCTGTGCCTTCTACTTCTGCATAGTACTTTGCTCCATAAACATAATATGATGAACATTTATGTACCACTACCTTTATTTACATACTTCATTAATATCATCAACAAAACGTATTTGATGCATAGTTGCAAATAAATATTAAGCTTTACATTTTGTAATAAATATTTCTGAGTAATAAAAAATGTTTCGAGTGATCAAAACATTTGATGATATTTGATGACTGTATTTGAAGTAATGCATGTTTACATTTTTCAAAACATGTTATACATGATAAACATACAATGGGATCTAATTAAACTTAAGAGCTTCTACATAGCAAAAGAGACTATCATTAGAGTGAACTGGCAACCAACAGAATGGGAAAAAATGTTTGCAATCTACCTATCTGACAAAGGGCTAATAATCAGAATCCACAAAGAACTTAAACAAACTTACAAGAAAAACCCCATCAAAAAGTAGGCCAAGGATATGAACAGATACTTCTCAAAAGAAGACATTTATGCAGCCAACAAACATATGAAAAAAAGCTCACCATCACTCGTCATTAGAGAAATGCTAATCAAAATCACATTGAGATACTATCTCACACCAGTTAGAATGGCGATCATTAAAAAATTAGGAGACAACAGATGCTGGAGAGGATGTGGAGAAATAGGAATGCTTTTACACTGTTGGTGGGAGTGTAAATTAGTTCAATCATTGTGGAAGACAGTGTGGCAATTCCTCAAGGATCTAGAACTAGAAATATCATTTGACCCAGCAATCCCATTACTCGGTATATACCCAAAGGATTGTAAAACATTTAACTATAAAGTCACATGCACACGTATGTTTATTGCTGCACTCTTCACAATAGCAAAGACTCAGAACCAATGCAAATGCCCATCAAAGACAGACTGAATAAAGAAAATGTGGCACATATACACCATTGAATACTATGCAGCCACAAAAAAGGATGAGTTCATGTCCTTTGCAGGCACATGGATGAAGCTGGAAACCATCATTTTCAGCAAACTGACACAAGAACAGAAAAGCAAACACTGCATGTTCTCACTCATAAGTGGGTGTTGAACAATGAGAACACATGGACACAGGGAAGGGGCCTGTTGGGGAGTACAGGGGCTAGGGGAGGGGTAACAGGGTTGGAGAACTGGGGAAGGCTAACATTAGGAGAAATACTTAATGTAGATAATGGGGAATGGATACAGCAAACCACCATGGCATGTGTATACTTATTAACAAACCTGCACATTCTGCACATGTATCCCAGAACTTAAAGTATAATAAAAAAATCAAATAAAAATTAAATTTGAGTGTTATATTTGCGTGATAACAAATTTAGACCAGTTGATAACAGAATATATGTCTCAATAAATTTTATTGTTTACCAGTCCATCTTCAAAAGTTCATCATATTAACTACAGTCAGACATTGGTTCCCAAAGTTCATTATATTTATTACAGCCAAAAATAGGTTGTAGGAAGTCCATTGTATTTATACAATTAAAAATGGCTCAACCTGTTATGGGGTACAAGGTTTCTTTTAGGATGGTGAAAATGTTCCAAAATGAGATTATAATAGTTGTACACCTGGAACATAAATGAAAAATTTTATACTGCTGAATTGTACACTTTAAATGAGTCAATGTTATGGTATGTAAATTATATCCCAATAAAGCTATTTTTTAAATGGGTCAAATCAAGGACACCAAGAATTGTTTATTTGAAAAGTTCAAAAAAACCTGACAAACCAATAGCTAGATTAAGAAAAACTCAAATAAATCAAATCAGAAATGGAAGAGGAGGGATTATAACTGATGCCACGGAATTAAAGAATAAGAGACTACTATGAAAAATTATATGCCAACAAATTAGATAACCCAAAAGAAATGGATTAATTCCTAGAAACATATAACCTACCAAGACTGAACCATAAATAGAAAGTCTAAACAGACCTATAAGTAGTAAGAAGATCAAATCATTAATCAAAATTGTCCCACTAAGAAAAGTAAAGGGCGAGATGATTTCACTAGTGTATTTTAGCACACGTTTTAAGAATTACTGCCAACTCTTCTCAAACTCTTCCAAACAATGAAGAGGGTAGAACACTTCCAAACTCATTTTGAGGCCAGCATTCCTCCCATTGCTAAATGAGAAAAAGACGCTATAAGAAAGGAAAATGACAGGCCAATATCCCTGATGGGAATCCTCACTTCCAAGGAGCATATGCCAAAGTCCTCAACAAAACATAAGCAAACCACATTCAACAGCACATCAAAAGGATTATATACCATGACCAAGTAGGATTTAACCTGGAGATGCAAAGAGGGCTCAACATATAAAACACAATCAATGTGATGCAAGTAACAGAATGAAGGATAAAAATCACACAATCATCTCAATAGAAACAGAAAAAGCCTATGACAAAATTCAACTCTTTCATAATAAAAAACACTCAACTAACTAGAAATAGGAAAAAATTACCTTACCATATTAATGGCCACATATGAAATTGGCCACATAGCTCACTGGTAGCATTTTACTCAATGGTGAAAAACTGGAAGTCTTTCCTCTAAGATCCAGAACAAGGCAAGGATGCTCACTCTTGCCACTTCTACTCAATAGAGTACTGAAAGCCCTAACAAGAGCCATTAGGCAAGAAAAAGAAATAAAAGCCATCCATATTAGAAAGGAAGAAGTAACATTATCTATGTTCACAGATTATATAACCTTATACAGTATACAGAAAACACTTAAATTTCACTAATTTTTGAATAAAAATCTATTGGAATAAATGAACCCAGTAAAGTTATAGGATGCAAAAATCAGTGCTCAAAAATCAGTTGTGTTACTATACACTAACAATGAACAATTCAAAAAAGAAATTAAGAAAACAATCTTATTCATGATAGCATCAAAAAGAATAAAACTTAGAAATAAACTTAACCAAGAAAGCGAAATACTTATATACTAAAAACTACAAAAGATTGATGAAAGACAGTAGACACAAATAAATAGGGAAAAAAATCCTATGCCATGGGTTGGAAGATTTAATACTGTTAAAATGTCCATTGAAATAAAGGAAATCCTGTCATAGACTATAATGTGGATGAACCTTGAAAGTATTAAGCTAAGTGAAATAGGCCAGTCACAGAAGCACAAATACTGCATGATGCCACTTATATGAAGTTATCTAAAATAGTCAAACTTGTGGAAGCAGAGAGTACAATAGTGGTTGCCAGAGGCTGGAGGGAAAGGAAAATAGGAAGCTACTGTTCAATGAGTATAGAGTTTCAGTCATATAAAACGAAAAAGTTCTAGACATCTGCTGTACAACATTGTGATTACAGATAATTTGTACTACATGCTTAAACATTCGTTAAGAAGGTAGATTGGCCAGGCACCGTGGCTCATGCCTGTAATCCCAGCACTTCTGGAGGCCAAGGCAGGTGGATCACCTGAGGTCAGGAGTTCAAGACCACCCTGGATAACACGGTGAAACCCCGTCTCTACTAAAATAGCAAAAATAAGCCAGGCATGATGGCAGGTGCCTGTAGTCCCAGCTACTCAGGAGGTTGAGGCACAAAAATTGCTTGAGCCCTGGAGGCGGAGGTTGCAATGAACCAAGATTGCGGCACCGCACTCCAGCTTGGGCTACAGAGTGAGACTCTGTCTCAAACAAACAAAAAATATTTACACATTTCTTTCCACCATAATGACAAATAAAAGTGTCAGTAGTCCTAGGAATATAGGATATCAAAGGTGGGGCAACAGGGCATGTGGTGCTTTTCTTAGATTACTTTGACAATGAAAACTTCTATCTTTGTTGCTGTTGGAATAGTATTTATTGAAAAGCAGCCTCTCCACCCTCCTCACCCATCAGGAATCTGTGGTTAGCTTGAGAGCATACAGAGAGCCATATCAAAGTTACTATGGGAAGACTATTGTGTCATCAGAAACACAAAAACACTGGATACAATCGGTTTCTCTTGACAGTTCCAGAAGAAAAGCCCACCGATTGGACAGGCTGCCTGCTGAAAGCGTTGTCACTACACAGAGCATGCCCTGAACCCTAGAATAAAAGTACTGCTATCTGTGTGACCAGGACTGAACAACTCTGAGGCTCTTTTTCTTAACTCTTGGATTCCCGTAAGAAACTCACACTCCTACCTCACCTGTGATTTGGACTTCAAGCTATAAGTGCAAAGTCTGCCTACTTTCCCCATAAACATTTCCCCAAAATAAAGGGCTTCTTGTTCAGCATTTTCTCATTTGTGTTCTCTCTTTCTCTGTCTTCCTTTCCCTCCCTCCTCCTCACCTTAATCATCATCAGCTGGGTCCCAATCGAGTCTCTACATTTACATTCAATGACTAAGGACCCACCAGCAGCACCTAGGAGCCACTACGCAGGTACAAACATTTTCCCTGCCAGTTACATGTGGAGGGCATGGGAGGAGCCTCCCATTTCCAATGAGGGTATGTTAAGTACAATTAGAACGATGTAGGATATGGCCTCTGGAGCCTTGCTACATACAAAATGTGGTCTGAGTACCAGCAACAAGGAAGGCATCATGTGAGAACTTGCTAAATATGCAGAACCTTAGATCCTACCCCAGAACTACTGAATCAGAATCTGCATTTTAACAAGATCTCTTGATGATCTGAATGTACATTAAAGTTTGAGGAGCCTTGGTATAAAATTTGAATATATTTTGAGACAAGACTGTGGAATTTGGTGGGGATGGGGAAGTGGTAGAATTCTTACGTACAGGGCTATTTACAGAGTAAATAAACAACATCCGGCAAACACTGAATGAATAATTTACTTTCTTTAAAATAAGAGGAATAAATAAATCCAGTTACTAGATGTATAGGGCCTTGAGACATCAGTGAGCTTAGTGAAACTTCAGCAGTAGGCCTTAAATACATATTCTTATTCTTTGTATTTTAATAAATTCGCTTGCATAAGAGCTTTAAATTGTATCAGTGACAAGTAGTATGTTTTCATAACTGAATTAATAGTAAGCAATAATGCCCCCAAAAGAAGGGGAGCAAGGCATAAGTAAACAAAATGTATGTGTCCAGAGTACATTTTAACAGGTGAATCTAGCATAATATGATGAAAACTTCAGTTCCGGGGCCTGTACATGCCCGTTCCAAAAACCAGGAACTAACTTTGTATTCAAAATTTTGTTCTCCTTTCTTACAGACAGACTCAAAAATTATACGATCTTAAAACTTCACAAAACTTGGAACCATGCCCGATCTAATTAATTATTAAAACTCTTCTTAAGTTTGACACATACAATATATATGTGTGTGCGTACACATATATATACACACATATATACACATATATATATGTGTGTGTGTATATAAATATATATATATATATTTTTTCTTTCTTTCTTTGTTTTTTTTTTTTTTTTTGAGACAGACTCTTACTCTGCTGCCCAAGCTGGAGTGCAGTGGCATGATCTCGGCTCACTGAAACCTCCACCTCCTGGGTTCAAGCAGTCCTCCCACCTCAGCCTCCCAAGTAGCTGGGAGTACAGGTGCTGCCACCTCACCAGGCTAAGTTTTGTATTTTCAGTAGAAACGAGGTTTTGTCATGTTGCCCAGGCTGGTCGCAAACTCCTGACCTCAGATGATCCTCCCACATCAGCCTCCCAAAGTGCTGGGATTACAGGCATGAGCCACCGCACCTGGCCAACATATACAATATTTTAAAATCCTTTCAATACACTAGGAAACATTTAGAATGATAACACTATCACTCAATCTACAAATGAAAATAACAACTTAATTGACACATGACCTAGGAACAATTCTGCTCCTGTGTAAGAAAAACTGTAATGACATGGTTCATATCTTACTCTCCTTGCAATGTTATCATTTAACATGATCAAATTTAACAAATACATCCTTTGTTCACATTTCCCTCTCTTCCCTTCTTCTTTTCCTCCTATTTTAACTTAGAAACCTAATAATTGCAGAGGTAGGAAGATAACTAGCAGAAATATCCAAAAATGCTCCTCAGGAATTTTTGTTTAATTTGTTTTATTATTTTCCTCAGGTCTGAAACTCATTCCTACTCGTATTTTTTAAAGAATGCAAAAGGTAAAACAAGTAAACACACACGCATATAAAAAAGAAAAATTTCGGTGACATTTTAGTGACTAGTATTTCAAACTATTTAGTTAAGACTTTTTTAACAGTGTGGTTTTGAGAGTTACGGGTGAGTGTATATATGAGTATGTATATATAACTATATGAGAGAGGGATCTAGAAATTGCTGTCTTACTCACCAAACTTCTGATACACCTTTCATACAGATAAAGTAGCTCTGCCTCAGCATGAGCTAGAATGTATTCTGTAGGTATGGTTTTCAATATAAACAATCTGCCAATGCTGGACATTCCATGTGTTTCTGATTTTCCATTTACAAATGAAGCCGCTATGGATGTCCTTATGCATGATCCCTCTTGCACTTTCCTCACTTTGTCCTGAGGACAAATCCCTGTAATGAAAATTGCTGGATAAAATTTTGAAACACAATACCAGTGTGCCTTCTGAAGAGTTTCATCAATTTGTAGTACAATCAAAAGACAATTTCACTTTAAAAACATCACTTGCTAACCTAAGAGATGAAAAAAAATCCATTATTGTTTATATGCTTACTTAAAAAGTTTTTAAAGTAAAATATACAAACAAAATAGCACACAGCTTAATGAGTTATTACAAAGCAAACACCTCCCTGTTCTACCTGTAGCACCCTGTACTGGGTCAAAATACAGAATATTCACTGGCAGGGATGTGAGGGAGTCTCCATTCTCTTGAAAACTAACCCCCAACCTGACATTTATCACCAGAGACTGATTTTGTAAATTATTTATTTGGCTCAACATTCTGTGCGTGAGATTCACCCATGCTATTCCTTGTATCTGTAGTTTATTCATTTTTGTTGCTGTGGGGTCATCAATTATATGAATATACCACAGTTATTTTGCCATTTTCTTGTTGAAGTATTACTAAGTGCAGTTTATATATGTGGTTGCTGCTGCTCCAGTCATACAAAACCTTAAACTTTTATATCTTTAAATTCATCAATATTTTCCCTCTATGATTGTATTACTGGTGTCCCACTTTTAAAAGACTTCTCATACCCCAAGATTATGAAATATTTACTTATATTTTCTACCACCATATTTGTTTCTGTTTGTTACATTTATAGCTTTACTTCATTTGGAGTATATTACAATATAAGAAGTATGTATTCATATGTGTACATACATACATATCTAAATGGGTATTTACATGTATATATACATGTGAATAGGTACACCTGAGCCTGTTTCCGGAAATTACATCTTTTTTTAAAACATGCAAATATATACTTGAATTGATAATATAAGCACAAGGTGCAAAATTCAAGTGAAATAACAGGGCATATAAAGATAGTAAGTAAGGCTTTTCCCACATCTTCCATCAGACACACAGTTGCTCTCCCTAAGCCAAATCATGGTTTCTAGTCACATGTCTATCCCAAAAGTACTTTATGCATATAAAAACGTAGACATGAACTCTTATATTTTTATTAACATGCCTTTATATAACATTCCATAACAGTTCTAGATGTGCATTTTCATATAAATCAATACATTTGTAGTATCGCACTCTTTGTAATATCTGCACAGAATTTCATTGTATGAATTTATTAAAAAGTACCTCCTGATGGGCTAAAACATTATGTATAACCTTTTGCTACTACAGCTAATACTGAAATGAATATCCATTGAATGAATAATTGGGTACATGTGTGAGTACAAAATATTTATAGAATAAATTCTTAAAAATTCAGTTAAAGATCAACTGTATGTGTTTTGTTTTTGTTTCTTTTTGTTTTTGACATGGAGTGTTGCCCAGGCTGGAGTGCAGTGGTGTAATCTGGGCTCACTCACTGCAACCTCCACCTCCCTTCCAGGTTCAAGCAATTCTCATGCCACAACCTCCCAAGTAGCCAAGAACACAGACACTTGCCACCATGCCTGGCTAATTTTTTTGAATTTTTAGCGGAGACAGGGTTTTACCATGTTGGCCAGGCTGCTCTTGAACTCCTGACCTCAGGTGATCCACCCATCTTGGCCTCCCAAAGTACTGCGATTATAGGCATGAGCCATGGTGCTCGGCCAAAGTGCATGTTTAATTTTATTTATTTATTTATTTTTGAGATGGAGTTTTGCTCTTGTTGCCCAGGCTGGAGTGCAAAGGTGGGATCTTAGCTCACTGCAACCTCCGCCTCCTGGGTTCAAGCGATTCTCCTGCTTCAGCCTCCTGAGTAGCTGGGATTACAGGCATGCATTACCACACACAGATAATTGTGTATTTTTAGTAGAGATGGGGTTTCTCTGTGTTGGTCAGACTAGATCTCAAACTCCTGACCTCAGGAGATCCACCAGCCTCAGCCTCCCAAAGTGCTACGATTACAGGTGTGAGCCACTATGCCCAGTCATGAATGTGTATTTTTAAATTAAACTTTTTATTTTGAAATAATCCTATCTTCCTATGTAGTTAGAAGAAACAATAGAGACATATAGTGCAATCTCTGCCCAGTTTTCCCCAATGGTAGCAACTTGCAAAACTACAGTACAGTATCACAACCAGGATATTGACAATGATACAGCTAAAATAGAGAATATTTCTATCACTTCAAGAATCTCTCATTTTGCCTTTTCATAGCCATATCCACTTATCTTTTTTCCCATGCTCTTTTTAGCTTTTGGCAACCATTCATCTGTTCTCCATTTCTATAATTGAGTCATTTCAAGATGTTAAATAAGTGGAATCATACAGCATAGAACTTTTGGGGATTGGTGTTTTTCACTCAGCATAATATTCTGGAGAGTCATCCAGGTTGTTGTATATATCAATAATTCTTTCCTTTTTGTTTTTTTTTTTATTTTTCCATAAGTTATTGGGGGTCCAGACAGTATTTGGTTACATGCTTGCAATACATTCTGTTCAACAGCACGTGGAACTTTTCCAGGAATTTATCCATCTCTTCTAGATTTTCTAGTTTATATGTAAAGGTGTTCACAGTAAACTTGAATAATATTTTCTATTGCAGTGGTTATCAGTTGTAATATCTCCTGTTTCCTTTCTTAGTGAGGTTATTTGGATTTTCTCTCTTTTCTTGATTAGTCTTGCCTATGGTCTCTCAATTTTATTTATCTTTTCAAAGAACCAGCTTTTTGTTTCATTTATCTTTTATATTATTTTTGTTTCAATTTCATTTAGTTCTGCTCTGATCTTGGCTATTTCCCTTCTTCTCATGGGTTCGGGTTTGGTTTGTTCTTGTTTCTCTAGCTCCTTGAAGTGTGACCTTAGAATGTCAGTTTGTGCTCTTTCAGTCTTTTTGATGTAGGTGTTTAGGGCTATGAACTTTACTTTTAGCAAAGGATCCAAGAGGTTCCTTTGCTGGATCCCAAAGGTTTTGATATGTTATGTCACTACAGTCATTCAGTTCGAAGAATTTTTAAATTTCCATCTTGATTTTGGTTTTGACCCAGTGCTCATTCAGGAGTAGGTTATTTAATTTCCATGTACTTGCATGGTTTGAGGCTTCTTTTTGGAGTTGATTTCCAGTTTCATTCTACTGTGGTCTGAGAGAGTGCTTGATATAATTTCAATTTGCTTAAATGTATTAAGGCTCATTTTATGGCCTATCATATGGTCTACCTTGAAGAAAGTTCCACGTGCTGTTGAACAGAATGTGTATTCTGTGGTTTTTGGATGAAATGTTCTGTATATATCTGCTAAGTCCATTTATTCCAAGGTACAGTTTAAATCCACTGCTTCTTATTGATTTTCTGTCTTGATGACCTGTCTAGTGCTGTTGGTGGAGTACTGAAGTCCCCCACTATTATTGTGTTGCTGTCGATCTCATTTCTTAGGTGTATTAGTAATAGTTTTATAAATTTGTTAGCTCCAGTGTTAGGTGCATATATGTTTAATATTGTAATATTCTCCTGTTGGACAAGGCTTTTACCATTATATAACGTCCCTCTTTGTCTCTTTTAACTGCTGTTGCTTTAAACTTTGTTTTATCTTATATAAGAACAGCTACCCCTGCTTGCTTTTGATGTCCGTTTGCATGAAATGCCTTTTTCCACTCATTCACCGAAGTTTATGTGAGTCCTTATGTGTCAGGTGAGTCTCCTGAAGGCAGCAGATAGTTGGTTGGTAAGTTCTTACATATTCTGCAGTTCTGTATCTTTTAAGTGGAACATTTAGGCCATTTACATTCAATGTTAGTATTGAGATGTAAGGTACGATTGCATTCATCATGCTGTTTGTTGTCTGTGTACTTTGTTTTTTTTTTTTGTTTTTGCTTTTTAACTGGTATTTTTGTTTTATAGGTCCTGTGTGATTTATGTTTTAAAGAGATCCTGTTTTGATGTTTCCAGGATTTGTTTCAAGATTTAGAGCTCCGTTTTAGCAGTTCTTGTAGTGGTGGCTTGGTAATGGCAAATACTCTCAGGACTTGTTTGTCTGAAAAAGACTATCTTTCCTTCATATATGATGCCTAGTTTCACTGGATACAGAATTCTTGGCTAATTGTTTTGTCCGAGGACACTGAAGATAGGACCCAATCCCTTCTAGCTTGTAGGGTTTTTGCTGAGAAATCTGCTGTTAATCTGATAGGTTTTCCTTTATAGGTTACCTGTTGCTTCTGTCTCACAGCTCCTAAGATTCTTTCCTTCCATCTTAACTTAGGATAACCTGATGACAATGTACCTAGATGAAGATCTTTTTGCAATGAATTTCCTGGATTTCTTTTTGCTTCTTATATTTGGATGTCTAGGTCTCTAGCAAGGCCAAGGAAGTTTTCCTTAATCATTCTCCCAAATATGTTTTCCAAGATTTTAGAATTCTCCTCTTCCTCAGGAACACCGATTATTCTTAGGTTTGGTTGTTTAACATAATCCCAGACTTCTTGGAGGCTTTGTTCATATTTTCGTATTCTTTCTTCTTTGTCTTTATTTGGATTTTGGGTTTATTCGAAGACCTTGTCTTCGAGCTATGAATTCCTTTCTTCTACTTGCTCAGTTCTATTGCTGAGACTTTCCAGAGCAAAATTGTGTTCAAAGTTTCCTGAATTTTTTATTGTTTTTTTTTCTTTAAGCTATCTATTTCCTTGATTATTACTCCCTTCACTTCTTGTATCATTTTTTGGATTTCCTTGCATTGGGCCTTGCCTTCTTCTGGTCCCTCCCTGATTAGCTTAATAACTCACCTCCTGAATTCTTTTTGAGGTAAATCAGGGATTTCTTCTTGGATCCATTACTGGTAGTGTGATTTTATCGGGGGGTGTTGAAGAGCCTTGTTTTATCATATTACCAGAGCTGGTTTTCTGGTTCCTTCTCATTTGGGTAGGTTCTGTTAGAGAGAAAGTCTAGGGCTGAAGGCTATTGTTCAGATTCTTTTGTCTCATGTGGTATTCCCTTGATGTAGTACATTCCCCCTTTTCCTATGGATGTGGCTTCCTGTGAGTCAAACTACAGTAATTGTTGTCTCTCTTCTAGGTCTAGCCACCCAGTAAGTCTACCTGGTTCCAGGCTGGTATGAGAGTTGTCTGCACAGAGTCCTGTGATGTGAACCATCTATAGGTCTCTCAGCTGTGGATACCAGTGCTTGTTCTGGTAGAGGTGACAGGGATGGGGGTCAGGAATGAAATGGACTCTGTGGGGGTCCTTAGCTTTAGTGGTTTAATGGTCTATTTTGGTGCTGCTTGGCCTCCTGCCAGGAGCTGGCACTTTCCAGAGAGCAACAGCTGTTGTAGTATGCAGAGGAATGGGTGGTGGGTGAGGCTCTGGAATTCTCAAGATTATATGCCCTTTGTCTTCCACTACCAGGGTGGGTAAGGAAGGACCATTAGGTCAGGGCGGGATAGGAGTGTTTGAGCTCAGACTCTCCTAGGGAGGGTCTTGCTGAGGCTGCTTTGAGGGATGGGGGTGAGAGTCCCAGGTCACTATAGATGTGTATGTACCTAGGACGATTACAGCTGCCTCTGCTGAGTGATGCAGGTTGTCAGAGAAGTGGGAAAAACTAGAAGTCACAGGCCTCACCCAGCTCCCACACAAACCAAAGGGCCAGTCTGACTCCCACCATGCCCCACTCAACAGCCCCAAGTCTGTTTCCAGGCAGAGAGCCTGAAATCCTGCCCCAAGCTACCTGCCTCCAACTAGAAAAGAAAAAGGCTTGGTTCTTCCCCCGTCTGTGGAGTCTGCACACCGGATTTGTGCCCTCCTCTGAGTTCTGGACAGGCAGCTTCTCAATCTGTTCAAATTGTTACAAAGTTCAGCTAGAGATGTCCTTCTCCCTGTTAGGTTTTACCCCCTGCTCCTCTCCTATTGGATCCCTGTGGTGCCAGGAAGGAATGGCCTGCTAGGGGACCCAGTGAGCTCCCAGGGCCCTTCCTACTGTCTCCTCTACCCATGTATTTCACTCGGCTCTCCAAATTGACTCAGCTCCAGGTAAAGTCGGAAACTTCCCCACAAACAGACCTTTGGCTTCTCCAGTGGGAGTGTGTGTTGAGGAGAGGATGATCTACCTTTCCCACTTCCATGGTTGGGGCATTCACAGTTTTGCGGGAGTGGTCTCCCGGGTCCTGCAGGAACAGTCTGCTTCCTTCAGAGGGTCTGTGGGTCCTCTTGGTACTGCTGGTTTGTTCCTGCAGTTGATCTGGAGCTAAAATTCACGATGCGAGCCCCCGCACATTGCTCTGTCCAGAGATGCAGTCTAATCCTGCCTCCCATCCACCATGATGATCCTGCTCCTCCTTTTCATTGTTGAACACTATTCTTTAATATGTATGTATCACAATTTGTTAAAGCATTTGCCCACTGAAAGACATCACTGTTTTTTCCAATTTTTGATTATTGTAAATAAAGCTGCTATGAATATTTGTGTACAGATTTTTGTGTAAACATAAGTATTCATTTCTCTGAGATAAATGCCCAGGAATGCCACCACTGGTCTGTATGACAGTT
Source organism: Saimiri boliviensis (assembly GCF_048565385.1). Classification (NCBI taxonomy): domain Eukaryota; kingdom Metazoa; phylum Chordata; class Mammalia; order Primates; family Cebidae; genus Saimiri; species Saimiri boliviensis. The sequence goes on along the minus strand of NC_133464.1, from coordinate 66,014,570 downwards.
GCAGGTTTAGTTCTTTATGAAACTGTTAAATAGTTTTAGAGGGTGGCTGTACCATTTTACATTCCCACCACCAATGTACAAATGATCTAGCTTCTCTGCATTTTTCTAGCATTTGATGTTGTCAGTTTTTATTTTACTCATTCTGATTCATGTATAGTGATACTCATTGTGATTTTAACTTGCATTCCCATAATGATTAATGATTTTTAGTATCTCTTGGGCTTATTGGCCATCTCTATAAATATTTCCTTCTGTCTTTTTCCTATTTTCTAAATGAACTGTTTTTTACTGTTGACTTTTGAGTGTTCTTTATATAGTCTAGGGTCCTATATAAAGTAGTCCTTTCTCAGATATCTGGTTTCAAATATTTTCTCCCAATCTATAGCTTATATTTTCATCTACTCACCAAGGTCTTTTACAGACCAACATTTTTTTATTTTAATGAAGTCAAATTTCTCCATGCTTTGGTATCAAGTCTAAGAACTCTTTCTCTATTCTTAGATACCAAAGATTTGTTTTCCTATTTTTTCCAATAGTTACACAGTTTCGTGATTTGCATGAAGTCCATAACCCATTTTGAATTTTTATATAAGGTGTGATACTGAGAATGAAGTTCATTTTTTTTGTCAATTTCCAGCACCATTTATTTAAAAGAGTATTTTGTCTCTAGTGAATTTTTGTCTCTGTCAAAAGTCATATGCACCTCTGTTCATATTTGTGTGGGTCTTTGCCTGTGTTCTCTATTTTCTTCCGATGATATATCTCTATCCATCACCAACCACAGTCTTGATTGCTTTACCTATATAATATCATAAAATTGCCTAAACTGAGTCCTTGCACTTTATTTTTTTTAATTGTTCAAGATATTCTAGTTCCTTTGCCAATCCATACAGAACTTAGAATAATTTTGTTGACACCCCCAAAAAATATTCTTAGGATTTTGATAGGAATTGCTAGCAACACCACCTATCAGCATGGGAAGAACTGACATCTTCCACTCCATAAACACGGTATGTCTCTTTGTTTATTTAAATCTTTTTTTTATTTCTTTCATCAGTATTGTATAGTTTTCAGCATGCACTTCTTACACACTTTGTTATATTTATGCCTAATTCTTTTTACAGTAATTGTAAATTCTATTGTATTTTTCAATTTCTGCATCCATGTGTTCATTGCTAGTATATCAAAATACAATTGACTTTTGTATGTTCAGCTTATATTTTGAAACCTTGCTGAACTAACTCTAGGATTTTTTAAATAGAGATTCTTTGATATTTTCTATATATGCAATTATGCCATCTGCAGATAAAAACAACTTTTTTTTCTTCTTTCCAAATCTATTGCCTTTCTCTCCCTTTCTTGCCTTTTGGCACTCTGTTGAATAACAGTAGTGAGATTGAATATCCTTGCCTTGTTCTCAACCTTGAAGAGAAAGCATTCAATCTTTTACCTTTAACTAAAATGTTATTTCCAGGATTTTTTTGTAGACTGTCATATATCGAGTTGAAGAAACCCCACTTTTTTTTTCCCCAAAATTTTACATCATAAATAGGTGTTGAATTTTATCAGATTTTTTTTCTGCATCAATTGATATGATCATGTGGCTTCTTTTCTCTAAACTGTTAATGTGGTAGATTGCATAGACTGATTTTAAAATATTTGACCAGCATTGCATCTATAAAATAAATACCACTAGGTTATCATAAGCAATTATTTTATATGCTGCTGAATTTGATTTGCCAATATTTTGCCAAGTATTTTTACTTCTCTATTTATAAGTGATATTGGTAGGTTTTCTTTGTACTGTTTGTCTGGTTTTAGTATCAGGGAAATACTAGCTTAATAAAACAAATTGGGAAGAGTTGCTTCCTTTCCTATTTTCTGGAAAAGACTCTGTAGAATTAGTACTGATTATTTTCAAACATGTGATAGAATTCTCCAATAAAACCAGTGGGGCCTGAATATTTCTTTGGAAGGAGTTTTAAAATTATGAATTCAATTTCCTTAATAATTACAGTACTATTCAAATTATGAACACAATATTGGGCAAGTTGTGGTAGCTCATGTTTTTCAAGGAATTGCCCCATATCTTCGAAGTTGTCAAATTCATGACAGTAAAGTTGTTCACAGTATTATCTTTATTTCATTTTGCTGTCTGCAGGGTCTGTAGTGACATCTACAATATCATTCTTAATCTAAGTAATTTATATATTCTCTCTATTTGTCAGTCTTGCTAGAAGCTAATTTAATTGATTTTTCAAACAACTAGCTCTTTGTTCTTTTACTGTTTCCTTCCTATTTGGATAACTTTTTCAAATCACATTTCTAGAGCAGTTTTATGGTGACTAAATCCCTTAGTCTTCCTTATCCAGAGAGTGTCTTTATTTCTTCTTCATTCCTGAATGATAATTTCACTGGGTTTAGGATTATGAGTTGATAATTTTTTTTTCAGCATATGAAAAATTTTGTGCCACTTTATTCTGCATTTCATTTTCTCATGAAAAATATGCTGTCTTACTATTTTTCGTGTCATTATTTTCTCACTTTCGATAATTTTTCCTGAATACAGGTTTCAGAAGTTTAATTATAATGCATCTTAGTGTAAACTTTTTTGTGTTTATTCTGTTTGGGGTTTGCTCAGCTAATTGAGTCTGTAGGTTTATATCGTTTTCCAAATTTGAGAAGTTTTCAGCCATTATATCCTCAGATATTTTTCCAGCACTTCTCTCTTACTCCTTCCTTCTGGGACTTCAATGGCATGAATGTTAGATGTTTTGTTACAATCCCACTGGTCTGTGATGTTTTGTTATCTGCTTATCATTCTCTTTTCCCTCATTGTTGAGATTGGAATTTCTATTGTTATGTCTTCCAGTCATTGATGCTTTCCTCTCTCCCCTTCACTATGCTGTTGAGTCTATCCACTGAGCATCTTATTTCAGTTTCTGCATTCTCAGTTCTAAAATGTTCCTTTAGTTCCTCTTCATATTTCCTTGCTGAGACTTTCTATTTCTTTGCTGAGCTTTCTATTTTTGCATTTATTTCAAGTGTAATTGGTTGTTTAAGCATTTTTATCATGGCTGCTTTCAAATCCTTTTCAGATAATTCTGACAGTCATCCCAATGTTGGCAGCTATTGGCTGTCTCTTCTGATACAATTTGAGGTCTTCCTGGTTCTTTGTATAAAGAGAGATTTTCAATTGAAAGCTGAACGTTTTTATATTATGCTCTGTGACCTTGAACTTTATTTCAACCTTCTGTTTTCACTGGCTTTTCCTGACCCTGCTCCAGCAAGGGAAGGGAGAACATCACTTTATATTACTAGGTATAAAAGTCCACATTCCCCACTTGGCCTTCACTGACACTGAAGTCGGAGTTTCTTTTACTGCTGGATATGGTTAGGGTTTCAGGCTCTCTGTGGCCTCCATGGGCACTTAACCTCTTGGCAATGGTGAAAGTCCTGAGTCTCCCTAGGTTTCCAGTATCAAAGCACCAGGAAGAAGGGGCAAGGGTACATAATTTTTGCTTGGTGGAAGTGGAAATCTACATTTCCCATCGATACTCCAGCAAGAAATGAGGAGAAGGAGCAAGTTGTTACCGGTCAGCAGGGATGAAAGTCCTGGCTCCCTACTTTGCCTCTGATATTACCCTACAGGAGCATAGTTACAGCCTCTGGAAAGTGAAAGGAAGTCTAGATTCCCCACTCAGGCTTTCTTGGAATGGGTAAGAGTGGGGCCACAATTTTTTCTGTTTTTGGGCAAAGAGATTAGTGTCTATAAGTGTTCTGTCTTGCTACAATGTCCCTTTTTCTACTTTTCTGGCTAGAGGAAGTAGGTTTCGTTGAGGAGTTTTTGTCTGTGTCCAATGTTATTCCCAGCTTGCTAGCTTCTTCAGTATCAAGTCTTGGATATGAAAGTTAAGAAGACAACACAGGGAACCTATCACCAGATTCCTCTGGTTCTCATGTCCCTAACCAGTCTACTTCCTTCTCTCTGCCTTTCAGAATCTTGTGTTTGCTCTATATGGAATGTTCAGGGGTTTTTGTTGTATTTAGTGGGTAGAATAGGAAAATCACATCCACTCCAATTACTTGAAAGTGGAAGTCTGCATTTTAAATTCACATAGCTGTTACCTACGCCTTCCATAGATGTAACAATTTACATTTACATTTCAGTTGAACCAATTACATTTCTTCAGAGTCGACATTGGTTTACACCATTGGTTTTCATTTCAGATGTTGTTCTTGGCCATCTATTTTTGCCCTCACATCTGCTATTTTAGAGTCAACTTAAGAATTTTTTTATAGAAAATTCTTCCTACAAGGTAGACAAGAAGTAATGATGTTCAGGAGTGAGCTTCTAGTAGATGAGTTCCTTTCATTTGCCTGCCTCACACCTAGCCCTAGCTCATCGAATTTGAAGGTGATTAGTGGAGCTTTTCTAAGCCGCCTCCACTTAACAAAAGTGCACATTACACAGATTCCTGAAAAGGGAAATTTTATTCCAGTTCCTGGTGTCTTCTATTTTATTCTAAATCAGATTATATTAAACAAAACTTCCTTTAAGTTTGAGGTATGTTATTGGGACTATTCCCTAGTTTCACCATTCTCCTCACCACGTATGCTTATTTTTGTCTGTTTTAGTCAGTATTTTGGAAGAATGGAGTAGACTGCTATCATTCAAAGACGTGTTAAGTGGACATCTTTTATAGGCAGCTTCTTTTCAGGGGCAGAAATAAGCCATTACACGTGTAAAAACTAAGGATGAGCAACAGCAATTTTGCCAGATGAGTATCCACTTTTACTGTTTAGTCCCTCACACTTGATTACACTGTATCTTTATTTTCTGGACTTGTCTGTGTGGTAGTTCTTAAACACTACTTTCAACACTGGTGTGAACAGAGTATTCCAAGAACAAGAGAGCAGTAACTAGAAAGCCCTGTCATTTAAGATAGGAATATAATTAAAACACCCTCCCCTCAATTAAAGTTTATTGCCACAAACACACAGTCCCCAGAGGGTTTTTGTTTGTTTCAACTCAAAAGCTGAAGCTGCTCCCTTCACTACAAAGAAACACATACACATGAAGTGAAAGGATTACCTCCTTGTGAGCCTCAATGTAGTATATGGGGTGTATGTATAGATATATTGCAACTTCTCAAACTAAAAAAAAAAGGTATATAAATACTTCTGGTAAAATATTTGCCCATACTAGAATATTTTGTACAAAAAATACATAAAAATGCAACTTCACATAATACTATCTAGCTATAAATTACTGTAAAATGTTTTCTGAAATATTTTGTTCCAGTCTCTTCCTAGGCATTTATATATATATGTATACATATATAAACACACATGTATATATTTACATATATACATGTGTGTATATAATATATACATGTGTGTTTATATATTTATAATACATATAATTAGATGGGCTCATACCGTAAATGCCACTTTGACCTCTGCTTTATTCACTTAACATAATAATGTCTTTTTCCATTTGGTTAAGTGGTCTTTAAAAACACGAGTCTTTAATGGCTGCAATAATAATATTCTGCCTTTTGAAGGTGCCATCACTTAAACTTTCTTCTATTTGTGGGTATTTAAGTTTTTACATTTTTGCCACTTTTAATAACACTGCAATGCATATCCTGTTACATAAATCTTTGAGTTTATTTTTCTCAGGGTTTACTGCTAGAATTTGGATTACTGAATTGCAGCTACTGGCTGCACTAGGCTCCCTCCCACAGCAGGAAACTCTGTTCTGGGTTAGGTCCAAGTTCTCTCTTGGCCTCGGCACTGAAAAGAGATTGCAGATTCTGCACCCCTCTGGCAAGACACTGTTGAGGTTCTCTTTAGATTTCTTACTTCCTGTCAATGGTGCAGCCAGGTAAGCCTGGGGCTCTTTCAGCTTGCATAAAGGTGTATTTGCTGCTTCTGCTCCTTAGAAGAACTGGTAGAAATCAGGGAAACTGAGTCACATGTGTGTGCTCCCTCTGGTTTGTATTCTGCCAGTGTGAGTCAGTATAAAGGTAAGAAGCTTTTTTTTTTTTTTTTTTTTTTTTGCGGCGAGGGGCGGGGGGTGTGGGGGCAGGAAGCCTTGCCTGCTAATTTATCTTAGAACAAATATAATAGTTTCCATAGTAAAGGAAACAGTATCTTCAAAACAAAATTGGGAAAACACAGTATCTATATACAAATAGACTTTTATTATTTTTTTCTTTTATTCTTTGGCTGAAACTTAGGCACTACATAGTTTTACCACATTATCTGATTGTGAAGCTTCATCTCTGATCATACGTGGCTGTCATTAAGGCATTCTGGAGGCTTTCTTTTTCTTAATCAATCTGGAAAGTTATTAGATCGTAAAAATGTGGCTACTTGTATACCACCTTCTAAAATTATTACAGAATACTCTTCTTTAAAACAAGAGTGCTCTCCTCCATTGCCATCAAGAAAAACTGCAGTAACTTGACACAAAAGAAGCATTTGTCTGTCACAGTAATTTAAAACACCCAATATTCATCAGCTGTTTGCCCTTCTTGAAGTAGCTTAGCAGGAACATGTTAATGTTTTTATCCATTCATGCCCTTTGTTCAATTTTCTATTTAGATGTTATGTTTTTTTCTTCTGAATTTGAGAAAGCCCTTTAAGTACTGATTATATTAACCCTATGTCTATGTCTGTCATAATTGTTTAAAATAAATTTTCCCAGTTTTCACTGCCAAATGATCTCATAGATGGTGATTTTTTTTAACCATTCAGAAATATTTAAATTTAGTACATTATATAATGTTTTCTACTTTAGCATTTGTTTTTATTTTCAAAATTAGGGCATCATCTCAACCTGAAAATCATATATATATATATATATATATATATATATACTCATCAATTATATTTTCTTTTTCTAGAGCATTACATATGTAATTAAATAAGATTATAATAGTGTATTTCTATTATGATCTTAATGTTTTTGTTTCTGGGTTTTTGTTTTTTGTTTTGTTTTTTTGAGATGCAGTTTCGCTCTTGTTGCCCAGGCTGGAGTGCAGTGGCACGATCTCAGCTCACTGCAACCTCTGCCTCTCGGGTTCCAGTGACTCTCCTGCCTCAGCCTCCCAAGTAGCTGGGATTATGGGTACCCACCACCACACCTGGCTAATTTTTTGTATTTTTAGTAGAGACGGAGTTTCTCCGTGTTGAACAGGCTGGTCTTGAACTCCTGACATCAGGTGATCCACCCATCTCGACCTCCCAAAGTAATGGGATTATAGACATGAGCTGCCACACCCAGCCTGTTTTTTATAATTTTGTTTTATAATTTTAAACAGTAATTAAATATCATTTTTGAGAGATTTGAGTCTTCATTGGTTTTGACACAACTTTTATCATGTACTAAATTATTTCATACACTAGGTTTTTATAACCTGCTAGTTGTACCACTGTGATGTCTGTTGTTTCTTAGACTGTTTACTGGAGGTATATCACACATTTTAATATCTTGTAAAACAAGTATTTTCTCCTGCTATCATTTACTTATTCTTTTCCTCAAAATTTTAAGTAGCTCACCCATTTGTTCTAAATGACTTTAGATTTGACAATTCAAGTTTCAAAATTTCTAAATGAACTTTGGGATCAACAATTCAAGTTAGATTTAAATTTCATGACAAATATAATGTTTATAGCAGTAAATATGTAAAAAGGCATTCAACCTCACTACTAACCATGAAATTATAAAGTATTTGTTATTAAATAAGTAAAACATTTTAAAGGTTGATAACATCCAATGTTGATATAAATATGGGTAAAACGGGCATTTTCATAGACCATTGATGAGAAAGGAAATTGGTAGAGTTATTTTAGAGGAAATTTGCCAGTATCTATCATAATGCAAAATGTGAGTATCCATTGATCCAACAATTCCCCTTCTAGGAATCTGTCCCACAGACATTCTTACACATGTACACAAAGATACAAGGTAGGTCACCATAGCACTGTCTGTAATAATCCCATATCTGAATCCACAAAAATCTCCACGTGTAAAGGACTGATAAAAGTAAATTATGAAGTATCCATACCAAGAAATGTTGTAGAGCTATTAAAAAAATAATGAAGTAGATATATGCATAATAATATGGGGAAATATTTCAAGATATATTATTACATAAAAAGACAACTTTCAGAGCAATCTGAGCAACATAATGCTATTTACATTTTAAAGTGTGTGTGTGTGTGTGTGTGTGTGTGTGTGTGTGTAGACAGGTGGATTCATAGTGTGTATATGTATAAATATATTTAGAAGGATAAGAACAAAAATGATAGTAGTGTTTACTTTTGGGGAGGAGAGATTAGAGAGTAAAAACAGCTGATAACTTTTTAATCTAAGTATTTATATGGCACTGAGTACTATGTAGGTGTTTTTTTAAGTTTTAATTTAAAATATATAAGTTACACATAAATGTAACCTTATAATGAATAAGTAAATTTTAAATACATTTGTATATTTTAACTTTAAAAACTTAAAAGCAACACCTACTTACTATAACATCACCTTTACCTGGATCATCATTTTGTGCGTCTGTGTGTTTATTTACTGTTGAAATCGCAGAAAGTCATTCATATTTGAACTGGCCAACAGATAATATTTGTACTCTCCTGCTGGCAGTAGCTTCTGAATCCCCTTCCTGGTTCCACGCTACAGCGCAAGTTGTTCTGAACACTTTTGATGTTCAACAAGTTTTCATCCTGGACTAACCTAAGCAACTGGGCTGAGGTATATTATTTCCTATTGTGGCATATTTATTTACCCCAAACTCCCATCAAACAAAGAATACAAGGAAAGCCACAATACATGTACCCAGTGCTAGACAAGCTCTTCTTGCTTCCAGTTACAGATTTGGATGGTGGGTGACAGAGGAGAGGGAATTTTACCAGATAGAATGAATTTCATTTTTCTTCTCCAGCATGACCCACTAAACAAGTAAATTTCTGGGAGTTGCCATCTATGCAGATATTTTAAAAGGCTATTGTAGAGAAGGAGATCTGCAACAGTATTTGGAACACGTCAAAAAGCCATACCCACAGGAGATAGCTGCCTAGGCTTTCTAACTGCTGCAGAAATCCAGTGTTGGTCAAAGACAGTCATTCTCAATTCAGCTCTATCAGCCTTGTAATCCGCAGAAAGTCCTCTAGAAATCCTGCAAAAGGCTATCAGTCTTAGTTTCCACCAGTATGTTTTTATCTTTTTATGTCATCATGGGTATGTAAGTGGAAAAGTGGGAGAGGCTACATCGGGGTATATCAGCAAGATGACACTACAGACATGTTCCTTTGGAATTAAAAGTCCAAACATAAAATAACAATGTTAATGGGCAAAAGAGGCCATAAACACAGAAGGTATATGTGGGCACATACTACTCTTAGAACATGTTTCCACACCATGGTGGCTGTATCTGCTACTTACTAATCAGGCATGGTGGCTCTCCAGGGTATCAATTCCCCCAAGGACCAAGAACACATTTATTGTGTATGTGTGCAGAGAACAGGGAAACGTTTCTATAGCAGCTTCCCAGAAGATCAGAAGCAAGAGGAGAGAAAGGAATGAAGGAAAGCATTAATGAATACAGAAAGCCTGAAATCTGGGTAGAAATAAAGGTAAACAGTAGGGGATAAAAAGGGGGTAATACCTGTGAAATGATAAAAGAGAACAGACTCCAAAAGGGGGTATAAGAGAAAAACTCTACAAATAATCAGTGGGAAATGGCAGCTCCACGGGAAAAGTCATTCAGCTTAGTTTAATTCAGATTTAAAACTGGGATTTAGTGCCACCAGAAAATACGTAAGCATGAAAGTTGAAGCAATTTATCAAAATTGTCATTTCTACTGATGAGGATTTCTTTCAAAAAATGTCCATTACAAAAAGCAAAGCCAGAATTGCATTAATTTCTCAGTACCTAGTGCTGTTTCCTATAAAGAAACTAAGGGAAAAAAGCATAAAAAGAATGAATGTATGATTTTTTTTGGTCTTTGACAGAGATAAATGTGCTAGAAGGAAATCTTCCACTCTATTTGAAATATAAAAATACATGTTTGGTTCATATATTTCCTGTAATTTCCACATGTGAGAAGTGAGAAATAATGTCTAAAATTATCCAGTATAAAATATGATGCATATCAGGATTTTGTTGGATCTTGTCAGCAACTCATAGGCAGATAAGGCAGGAAAGGAGGGGCTAAAACTTGCATTAGATTTGCAGTTAAAGAGATAGAGAAGGGGAGAAGGGAGAGGGAGAGAAAGAGGGAGGGAGAAGGAACGGGGGAAAGAGGGAGGGAGGGTGGGGAGGAGAGAGGGAGGGAGGGGGGAGACAGCAAGAGGGAGAGAATGCACATACATGCATTGAAATGGGCAAAGCATAATGCTCACTCTGACCTCAATCCAGGGGCAAAAGGACAGTTACAGTTTCAGGAACCAGGGCAAAATGCAGAAAGGGGGCCAGCAGTTCTCATGATCCTTCTTGCACCAGTCAGTACACAACTATCAATCAGTGGGGAAGAAGCAGGGCCCTATCATGGGACTGAACTTCTAGGAAAGTGCAGCCCCAATATAGCCAGAATTGCTGCCAGCACAGCTAGGTAGGGCTTCTTTCCTAGAGCAGGGACCAAATAACCAAGAGAGTTCTGATCTACACCACCTCAGGCTGCCTCAGGTTGGAGAACTCAGGCACAGAAATTTAGCTGTAGCTAAGAGACAACAAGTAGGCAGAGCTGATGATAGGTCATGAGCACTGGGTCCTATGCTCATGTGGTCACGAGAATAATAGTGACATACAGCAAATACTATAAAAGGGTAACCTGCCATTGATAATAGTAGGACATCACAGCCAATTTCAAATGATAAAATTTTGAAAGTGAAGTTTTTGCTTTTAAAATCTATGGTTAATAACTGTTTCATGGAACCACAGGAGATAACTCTGGAAGAGCCAGCAGATTATCTGGTGCCTGCCAGCTTCCAGTGTAACTTGCTGTTTGACATTGAGCATCATCATTAAACCTTTTAGGGCCTTGATTTCCTCATCCCAATAGTCTCCCTGGCCTCCTTGGAAAACTCTTGTGGCCCATGAATTTTTGTTATTAAGCTCTTCCTACAAATATTCTCTTAGTAAAAATTATCCTATATTTGACACTTTCAATTATTCAACAAATCTAGAGGAAATAATCACACTACAAAATAGATGTCCAGAACACTCCAGCTTGCTTCACAGAAATCCTTTGGAAAGTAGACATGGCAACAGCATAACCAATGGCTTGGGTGGCAGAGATCCAGGAAGACGAGTCAGGAAGCAACAGTGCTAAGGAGAGGAGGACATCAGCCACTGAAGAAATTCTGGGACACAGCAATCAGTTACTGGCAAAGAAGGCACAGCTTAGAGAATACACTAAGGAAAAGGGCGGGAGGGAGGAAGAGAAGGTGGGCGGGCAAGCGCGTATTTTATGTTCCATAGTGCACTGGGGAAAACAGGACATGAATGAAAGCTTTGGACTATGAGTCCTGCCGTAGCTCAATTTGAGACTTTGATCACGTTACAACTCTTTGAGCTTTGAGTTCTTTTCTGTAAAATGAGAAATCAGGATTGCTGAGATGACAGTTAAGGATAAGTGGACTTTGTCTACAATGAGACAAACGGAGCAGAACCACATTCTATATGGACCTAATTTTAGGGAGAAAACTGTATCTTTCTAATGGTGCTGACTGGGAGTGCTGCTATGCAAAGCCCAATGTGTTCAGCCCCGAGTTCCTTACCTTTTATGGAATTCTAACTCTGATACAATGCTCATAGTTTAGATTTAGTCAGAAGCAACTTACCAGACCTCAAAATATTCCACAGAAGCCTTTGTTTTTATTCATCTATCAAGTCTTTACAAAGTTTCCTTCTTTTTGGTCAGAAATGAACAAAGTAGGTTAGTCTCATGTCTTATTTCAACTGGTAAGCCATGACTTAAGGAGAACAGGCTATCTATCACAGATGAAACAGAAAGTTAAGGATACTCAAAAACACCGGTACCTCAAGGAGGGGGTCCCAAATCAATGGCATATCCACAAATCTTTGTCCCCTGAAGATCTGCAGCTTGCAAACTACAGGGGAGGCCAGGCCTCCTCTCTGTCCCAATAGTATTGCAGATACTATTATAGGAAAAGGCAAATTCAGAGCATGTATGGATTTGATTGTTCTGATCTCAGTGGGCAGTTGCCACATATGAATTTAAGACTTAAAGAACAGCGCAGCACTCTAACAAATTCTCACTGATCATCTCTGCTTTATCCACTGAGATTTTCAAACTACCTTTTCATCACCCATAACTCCCCAACTCTAAAAAACAGTTGTCCCCAAATTTTATAGCATAAGTCTCTAATTGTTCCCTAATAAATAATTTGAAAATGACAGACACGTTTCTCCTTCATCCTGCCAAATTTCACAAAGTTGAGAATACAGGTTTAGGTTGAAATCCATCATTACAAAACTATCCTCATCTGGCAACAGGAAAGACTCTCAACATAATTTTCCACTGAGAGTCATTAGAAAAAGCTAAAGCAATAGCAGGGGAAAGGGTCAGATAGCACCTCTAACTTACAAAAGCACAACCCACTTTGTTCAACAAATAAAAGCAGAGCCTGCAGCTTTGTTCAACTCGTCCTCTAAGAGGATATGGACTAGAAAATCTTTATTGTTGCAGCCTCATTCTACAAAATAGGACTATATTTACCCATCTTTCTGGATGGCCAAGAAATAATGATACATCTTGTTAAATATAGGTTGGTTACTTCAGAAAGGGGCAGGAATTAATTTCAAATCTATCACATGGTATCAAGCTATTTCCCATGAGATTTGATACCAGGCCAAAGCACTGGAAGCCATAATTTCCATATTTATTGAAAACAGCATCTCAGCCAAAGGGGTGCATTGTGTCCTCATAGTGAGACCTCACCCAAGGAACTAGAATTAACTCACACTACCATCATAAGTGCCTAGGGTTTTTTTTCCCCAAAAACTGTAATATTGACTCTCTATTTCAGAGAAAGTTTCCTTAAATGCACTGAGCTCTAACAAAGACTGTAATTTAAGAAACCGATTCCTAACCTAATAAACTTTCTTGCCAGCAAACCAAAAAGTTTAAATCTGTGCAGTGCAAAGTAAAAGATAACAGAACCAAATAGTTGAATTTTTTAAAAATCCATGTGTCTCTCAGCAGCACTGCTTGGTCTTTATTTATTTATGGTTATGTATTTTATTTTCCAAGGCTGTTTCACAATCCATTTATATAAATTGTGTGTGTTAATGCATGTGTTTGAGTGCTGGGGGGCAGTGTACAGACTCATCTAACTTTAGGCTGTGATGAAGTAACTGATGATAAAGGATGCTATGCATGTGTAATGTATCTAAATTCTGTATTTTAAAACCACTTTTAATGGATGGCATTATATGATTAATTTTTTTAGACTTCTGGCTCAGGTTAAAACTTTCTACAAACCTATTTTGTTCTTGTTTTCCTTTGTTCTAGGAACATTAATATAATTTTGGGAATGACAGCACAGAATTGGCATGAACATTAGTACTTTCCCGGGGAGGGGGGGGAATGTGACATATACAGGCCAGCTGTGGTGGCTTGCACTGTAATCCCAGCACTTTGGGAGGCCGAGGAGGGCAGATCACCAAAGATCAGGAGTTCGAGACCTGGCCAAGAAGGTGAAACCCTGTCTCTACTAAAATCACAAAAATTAACTGGGCATGGTGGGCACCTGTAATCCTAGCTACTCAGGAGACTGAGGCAGGAGAATCGCTTGAACCCAGGAGGCGGAGGTTGCAGTGAGCCAAGATTGCACCACTGCACTCCAGCCTGAGTGACAGAGTGAGACTCCATCTCAAAAAAAAAAAAAAAGTGACATATACAAACTTTTTCACTAAGAGAAAAAAATTGGAAAATTAGGTAAAATTAATCAATGAAAACAAACTGTTTATTGTACAAAATTCTAAGAACTTAATATTTTCTTTAAAAGTTTTGCCCTGAAGATACACTGACAGTCTAAGATCACCAGGACCAGATTCAATTCCTATTTACTGATAGACCTGGATTGAAATAAAAGGCACTGATCCAGATAGTCTCAGTTAGGAGCAGGCACTTAATTACTGGAACTGACAGTTATGCCCTCCCACAACATATCTTTTGGTGTCACTGAACAGACCACCAGCATTCATGACTCTGAGCCAACATGGTTTTTACGTTTTAAAAAACACATACTTCACATCTATATGTGATTCACTTAGAATTTTTTCAGTGCTACTTTAATAATAAATAGGCCTGGTGTGGTGGATCACACCTATAATCCCAGCACTTTGGGAGGCTGAGGCGGGTGGATCACGAGGTCAAGAGATCGAGACCATCTTGGCTGACATGGTGAAACCCCATCTCTACTAAAAATACAAAAATTAGCTGGGTGTGGTGGTACGCACATGTAGTCCCAGCTAGCCAGGAGGCTGAGGCAGGAGAATTGCTTGAACCCGGGAGGTGGAGGTTGCAGTGGGCCGAGATCATGCCACTGCACTCCAGCCTGGTAACACAGTGAGACTCCATCTCAAACAAAATAAAACAAAACAAAAAATAAAAATCTTGGCTAGGTGCAGTGGGTCATGCCTGTAATCCCAGCGGTTTGGGAGGCCGAGGATAATGAATCATTTGAGGCCAGGAGTTTGAGATTATCCTGGCCAACATGGCAAAGCCCTGTCTCTACTAAAAATATAAAAGTTAGCCAGGCATGGTGGTGTGCGCCTACAGGCCCAACTACTCAGGAGGCTGAGGCATGAGAATCACTTGAACCTAGGTGGCAGAGGTTGCAGTGAGCCCAGATCACGCCACTGCACTCCAGCCTAGGCAACGAGCAAGACTCTGTCTTAAAAATAAAAATAAAAATATTTACCTATTGTTTTTTCTTGATATTATTATATAAGAAATACATAATCTGGTCAGCTTACAAAATTAATCTTATAATATTTTTCCTAAATTATTACAGTAAAAATAGATTATATGCTCCCTAACAGGGGCATCTGTTTTTAATCTTTGAGTATTGAAACCATGTAATAAGTTTATGCCTATTAAAAAAAGTAATCTTTCTAAGGAAAAAATTAAATTTCAGGTTGCCCATTATCATATCTAATTCCACTGCTCCTTAATTCTAGGATGCATGCTTTTTTCACATTTAAACATTTTTGAAAATAAGATACATCTTAAAATAGTGTCTGCATTAAAAGTGGCTCTGTTCTTTTTTATCTTCTAAAACGCTGTTACTGCATCCAGCAATCCATAGTGTATCAGACATGAGAAAATATGCTATTTTCTGCATGCCTACAACTCACCAGGTTTTTCTGGATGCTTGGTACACAGAAATCTATGAGGAGTAGGCTCACAACAATAGGCCAATTGCTCAGGAGGCAATATTTTAGAGTGTTAAAGTTGTTACTTGGGTAATATGCATCAATCAACTCAAATTTTGTTATATAATCTTTTATAACTCTCATTTTCAATAGGAAGAGTCTATCCCCTCCACCTCCACCCACCTACACAAAGAATACCTGCCCAGTATCATCTATCTTTCAATAACTCACCAATACTGTATATTAAAACTAAAATCGAATAAGCATGGCTGATGCTTGCTGACTGAAGGAAGTGAGAAATTTTAATTGTTAAGAATTAAATTATTTAATATGCCTCCCAATTACTTGTTTTAAAATACACACACACACACACACACACACAAACACACACACACATACCCTACAGCAAAATCAACCTTCAGTAAAACATAGAACAATCTTTCACAATTTTTCCTCCAGATGATTGATCCTGCCTTGGACAGAGAAAGCAAATGACTTAGTCCATCTATTATTAACTAAAAATTATTTCCAGCCAGACACGGTGGCTCATGCCTGTAATCCCAGTACTTTGGGAGGCCAGGCTGAGGAAGATCACGAGGTCAGGAGATTGAGACCATCCTGGCCAACAATGGTGAAACCCCATCTCTACTAAAACTACAAAAATTAGCTGGGTATGGTGGCACACACCTGTAATCCCAGCTACTTGGGAGGCTAAAGCAGGAGAATTGCTTGAACCTGGGAGGTGGATATTGCAGTAAGCTGAGATAGCACCACTGCAGTCCAGCCTGGCGACAGAGCAAGACTCTGTCTCAAAAAAAAGAAAAAATTTTCCCCCCATGATGCTAATCAATAGATATTGATCAAATATTTAAGTAATATAAACTTGGAGGAGCATCAAAGTATATCTGACCAGGAAACCCACACAACTTGGAACAGCCCTCACCAAAGCCAGAACCCAAATTTCAGGCCTTTTGGTTTCCAAACCTGGCTTTAGGACCTAAAAATCCTTGGTTCAGAGAGGTGACCCAAGAAAGCCCACAGCAGGTAAGAAGCAAGAACTAAACCCAAGCCCCTCAATTCCATGCCCCAGAGTTTTGTCCAGATTTGTTGAGCACCTAATCAGATAAAGTGCTGTCCCTATATTGTGATCTATACAAGAGTAAGACATAATCCTGCCTTCAAGGCCTTCAAGTCTCTACAAGGAATTGTGCGATTTAAATCAATACAACCAAAGTCAGAGACACGAAAGTAACAGAGTATAAAATCTTTTAAATTTTTAAATTTTTTAAAAAGAAGTCTCATGCATCTATCAAGATATTTCAAAATAAAAGAAAGTTTACAGTTTGACAAAGCTATAAAACACAAATAATCAAGATCAAAATAATCATGATAATAATAGTCATGTTAACATTTATTGAATACTTACTATATTAAACCCACTTTGTTAGGTGCTTTTCATCATTTAATCCACAACAAGATCACTGTATATTATTATTATCATCCTAATTTTACAGAAGCGAAAACCAAAAAGCTTTGAGGGTTGCTTAATAACTTACCTAAATTTACATATGCTAATAATCAATTCAGTCTCCAATTTCAAAAGATCCTGCCACCATCCTGTTAAGTAGTTCTTAAAAAAGGGATGATAACTCTCCGACACACAATCACACACACATACAAACACCCAGGTACAGCTTTATCAGTCTCTCTTTATGGTCTGCTTGCTTTGAAGATCTCAAAATTCAATCAATATTAAGAAAGAAAGCTGGGAGCTTGGAGCTGAAAACTGAGAAAAATACTACCACAGTAAGTTGGTCATTGGTAATAAATAAATTAATCAATAAGGTGAAGAATAGGAAGAGTTTAAACAAGAAAGTTTCCAACATGTTACACTTTAATTAATTGTGAATTTGAAGTAATTATTCGGAAAAAAGGACAGTATTTTTAGAAAAGCAATTACACTTAGCCGATAGGTGTCACTGACACTAAGGTCATTTCAACAAAAAGGATTTTCTGAGTAACAGCAGCAGAACTTAGGGCTGAAGCACCCAAGAGATGGCTTCAACAGAATCAAAGACCAATTTTCCCCAATGTTCAAGGAAAGGAAAGTATAAACTTCATTTCCCCCAAGATTCCACTGGGATTGGATTCCTTCACTTAATTAACTACTCATCCACAATACTACCTAAAAAATGCTGACCCTACAGCTTTGTGCAGTTAATGTGCTATAGCCTCAACTACTTTATTTATTGGAATATCCACTTTCCTGTCTAATAGAGCTCAGAAGTTGAACTTCCTTCACTTAAGTTGATATTCTACTTCCTCATTTATGCTATAGATATGTTTGTACTGAAAGGCATTAAATATTTATATTTATGTCTATGATCATACGGTCCAATGTAAGGAAGAATACAAAGAAAACTAAGAGGAAGAAATAGTGATTTCACTGTCTTTCAAAGTAAAATAATTATGTGAGAAAAATATTATTTGTAAAAACTCAAAACTTTTTTTATTTATAAAGAAAAATTGTTATCGATTGATTTACATGTTTACAACTGTCCCTGTCTCACCAATGTGCAAGCTTTCCTACCATATTACAAGGTTCTTGAGAGCAAGGGTTAAATTCAGAAACTTCACTTCTTACATTGGATGCCAAGGACCAAGGGTGGGTACACAGTGTTTGTGTTCCCCTACTGTCTACCTGCTAGCTATGAATGAACTGAGAAGACATGCTAATGATCGTGATCAGTTTAGTCACCACAGATCCAGCACAGCACCCTCCCCATTCATGACAGATGTCTATTTAATATGAGCCGGACTACAGGGAAGTAACATCAGTGTTATCCAGTTATCTCCATGAATCACCAGTTGAAACCAGATTTGATATATCTTCCCAATTGTTTAGTTTGTTTCTTCCTTTGAAATAGCTACTATTTAAAAGGTTTAGGCATATGGTATTACTTAGCAAGAAGTAAATATTTAACCCAATCTCCACTAAGTAAAGCCCTTAACATTTTATATATAATCTGAAGACATCCTGGAGATATATATATATATATACACACATATACATATAAATATATATATGTATATATATATATACACATATATATATACACACACACACATACATGCGCAGCCATATAAATATCCATATATATATATATATATATCTCGATTTAAGCTGGCACTGTGATATAGTGCTATTTTCTACATTATTTTCTACATCATAGAAGCAAATCAAGATTTAAATATCAAGAGAAGGCATTTATCTTCCATCATTCCATCTTCCATCATTCCATCTGCTGAAACATATTAACTTTCCTTTCCCCATCTCCCTACCTCTTCAGTCATGTCTACCTTTATATGAAAAATACGGCAGCTGCTTATTTTAACGAGTACAGAATTTCACTAAATATTCTTCTGCTCATTGTGCTTTCTCATTCCATTCCCATTACAAAGCTTTTAAGTTTTTTGTCAAGTCTAAAATCTCTCTTCTACTTTTCACTTGAGAGATTGATTAATTTGGCAATAACAGAATCCCAAACTGCTGTTGCTGTTTAGGTCATCTTAATTAATTGTAATTAGTTGTAAAATATTCAGTTCCTGATTTCCCATAAAACTGAGGACATCACACACACAAGTAAGCTATCATTATTTCTTAATAACAGCACTTGTAATAGAAAGGTAACCATCCATTCTTTCCTGTGGTCTTTCATACTTTAAACCCTGATTAGTATGTGAGTGGCTGGTAAATAATTAATTTTATAGTGAGTGACATATTTTGAAATCTGCAAAGTATTTTATTCTGGGAATTTAAGCCAACCCTTGCATTTCCCTAGATAGCTCTGTGTACGCCTACAATTATAAGTTGAAGCAGATTGTTGACTTTCCCATTAGCATCTAACAATTTATGAGCTTTTGATATCCATGGGATGATTTTTAAATGATGGCTTTAATTCCCCAATGCACCTAGATAACTAGAAAAATAATAGACAATAAATGAATGCTTTAGCAAAGGAATTTAACTAAGAATTTAAAGCTTCAACCAAGCTGAAAGTAATCAAAAAAACTTTGTAATGGTCCTGAATTGACTTCAATATTCTCTTTACATTATTAAAGGAATGTAGCAGCTTCAAATAACTTATTTCGTATGGACTGCATAACTATCCTATTATGTAGTAATCATTATATACAATTTATAGATGAGAAAACTGAAGCTCATATATTTTAGTTAAATTGCAGAATTAGGAATTGCCAGAGTTGGAGTTCAATCCAGATCCAGCCGCATTTAAAGCCATGTTCACAGTACTGCACCAACTCCAGGCAGAACGTGGGTCCTTGCACTTCTGGCATTTACAGCACCTTTTGGATATTATACCAATTTTAAGCCTAAAAAACATATTTGGGGTTTGGTTATTTCATATATTATGCAATTTATTTGGGTTCGATTTGTCATTGACTACACACTGGGTAGGCAGTAATAGGTCTATAATATTTAACCATAACTAAAGATAACATATTTGAGAAATTAATTTTAAAAATCAAATATAAAGAAACACGTATCAAATAATTTTTCCATTAGGAACTTGGCTAAAAAAAATATGATGGAAATCAAATAAAAGTGTGTGTTTTTCTTAGCCAAAATATTTTTATTTATTTATATCTTCAGAGAAGGGTCTCATTCTGTGCCCTGGCTAGTGTGCGGTGGCGCAATCACAGCTCACTGCAGTCTCTAATATCTGAGACTCAAGTGATCCTCCCACTTCGGCCTCCTCCTGCATAGCTAGAACTACAGGTGCATGCTGCCATGTCCAGTTAATTTTTTTTTTTTAAGAGAGGTAAGGTCTAACTATGTTGCTCAGCCCAGCCTGGTCTAGAATTCCTGGACTCAAGTGATTCTCCCATTTAAGCCTACCAAAGTGCTGGGATTACAGGAATGAGCCACTGTGCTGGACCACAAAAGTCTTTAATAAGATTCAGTTGGCATCATCCATTGTCAAAGTACAAAATTTGTATTTTCATTAACTACTGTAACCAAAGGTGATTAAAGGGACAATCAATCATATACCCTTTGCTCATTCCATTTAAACAATCGCTCATTACAATACCAATTACCAATTCATTGGAAGTTCTGAACTCCATGGAAATTGAGTATTTAAGCGACAAGTTTGGTTGAATCCTTATTCTAAATTATTTAGTAGACCTCAGTAAGTGAAAAGAATAAGAAAAGAATTCTTCTCAGAATTCAGATTATAGCAATTCACTTGTAAAATTTTATATATTTAAAAAACACCTTTTGTGGTCATTACTAGAAAGTTAGCTAATTATGCACTAGTATCTATTGGGAAACAATTCTCTACCCTGTGGTATCTCTTGTCTCAGACTACTATTCAAGGATGTTTGTAAAGCAAACAGCCTAGAAGGATAAAGATTATGTCTTCCTCCTCCAGGACAGAGGATAATTTTGTTTCCTGGCAAGAATTATAAAGATAATGACTTCCTCCAGGGCAAAGGTTGGGCCAGTGTGCCAGAAACAGTTTATAAGAGCAGTGATTTCCTAAACTCTGTATTCCTCAGTTGTGACACAGACCCAACAGGTATGAAGCATCTACCTGGGCCCCCTCTGCATTGCCCCCAAGGGAGTTTCCCCTCAAGGAAAACCAAGGTAAGAGCTTGTAGGCCATGCTGCCTGCTGTGCATTGAGCAATAATATCCTTTATGTCTGATCCAGAAGTTTCATGTCTTCTGCCAGCATGTATGAATCAAGCAGGCTAACTTGCGAGCTCACAGGCAGGGTAAAATCTCAGACGTCTCACTGCTCTTGACAGCTCTTCATGATTGATTATTTAAATAAGTATTTACAGATGTTGGCTAACTCCAAGGTAAATTTTTACTCCTCTCTCTGAAGCCTAGAACTCACAGCTGTCACTTGTGCTCATGTAATTAGGGCAAAACTAAAGAATACCATCTTCATACCTGAAATTTATATGAAGGAAGTGAAGATAAGCACAGGAGGCTTTTCCTTCTGGTGGCCACTGTTGGGTTATTAGAATCCTCAGCTGTACACCCAAAGACAAGCTATCCTTCTCATGCCCTGATTGATTACATGCTGTCACAGGCTGACCTGTACATCCCTGTCATCAATCACCCTCTCTCAGAGAGGAAATGGGAAGATTTCATGTCTCAGGTATGCTCTCCAGTTTACCCCCGGTGACAAAAGCCAACTAGGTTCTTGGGGCATGAAGGTGATCATACTCACTTTCCTTCCTCACCTTGTCATTTAAATATGTGGATAGTAACAGCCAACATTTACAGAGCATGTCTCAATAATCATTTTATCCTTCTCCCACACTGGAGATGCAGACCAGCAGAATTTCTGTTTTCTCTTCACAGAGCCTCAACGCATTGAAATGGCTTGATCCAGGCGCAGATCTGGAAACTGAGGAAGCAGAAGTTTCTGACCATTCTATGTTCCCTCCACTTCACAAAATGAAGGAGGCCAATAGATGGCCTCAGCACCCACTCTGGCCCTCTTGGAGGCTCCTTTGGTCACTCTATAATGGGCCTCATATGGGGCAGGGAAGTGCAGTGGTTAGGGAGCATTGTTGAGACCTAGAGTGCCTGAGATTTTAAATCCTGGCTCATTCAATCATTATTAGCTAGTCACTCCTGCCTCAGTCACTTAGGTAATCTATTTCACCTCTGTGTACCTTAGTTTCATCATCTGTAAAATGGGGATAATAATACTGCTTCTATTACAGGGTTATTATAAAGATTGAATAAAATACATAAATTACTCCAAAGAGGCCTATACTTAGTATTATCTGACATCACTATTGCTATCACTACAACTGCTTTGAGTCCCTTTTGGACACACTGATCTTCTTCTGGTTAGAAGCCCAATTTCTGATTATCAGGTTTGGTTAGGAATTCAGGAGAACTTCCCCAGGGTCTCCATATCCCACCCTACAAAACAGCAATCTAGGCTTACTCTGCCACCAGGAACCAAATTATCAAGAAGAACGTGACAAGATCCAAAAATATTTCTTGTTGAATGAATAAATGACTTGGGAAGACTCTCCGTTTTGCCATATATATTCTGGAAGAGAAATGAGGCTTTAGGCTTGACTAACCCTATACCTCCTTTGTGAGTTAATCCACGTGACAGGCAGAATTATGACTACCACCAAACTCGCTTTGAAGACGGAAAGAGATCACAACCAAGGAATGTGTGTGACCTACAGAAACTGGAAAAGGCAAGAATATGGGTCTCCCCCAGAGTCCCCATTAAGGGGCGCAGCCATGCTGACACTTTGATTTGAGCCTAGTAAAAACT
The DNA here is from genome assembly GCF_048565385.1 of Saimiri boliviensis. Lineage (NCBI taxonomy): Eukaryota > Metazoa > Chordata > Mammalia > Primates > Cebidae > Saimiri > Saimiri boliviensis. The sequence goes on along the minus strand of NC_133464.1, from coordinate 65,991,806 downwards.
GTGTTAGACTTCTGACCTGCAGAACCGTAAGACAATAAATCTGTGTTGTTCAAGCCACTAGGTTTGTGGTGATTTGTTAAGGCAACAATAGAATCTCTGGATTCTTTCACTAGGGAAAGATCATAACCCAGTATTGGGACTATTCTGTAGAGTTAAGCAACAGGAAAGCATGTATTTACTTACCAATCGATTCACTGATTGATCAGTGAGTTCACTGAGCAGCTACCACAGCCCAGACACTATTCTTTGGGCTGCAGAAGACAACAGTGAACCAGAGAGCCACGGTCAGCTTCTGCAACCATGCAGCTCACAACCCAAAGGTGAGAGAGAGAGATTAAGCAAGCCAATTAATAAATTAGGTAACTGCAAACAGTGGAAAGTGCTGTGAAGAAAATAAAATGAGATGATGAGATAGAGAACACAGAAGGCGGAGCTGGGGAGACAGAAACCTCAGATTTGGGTGGATGGAAGGCTCTCTAAGAAATGACATTTGCCAGCCAGGCAAAGGTCCAAGTGAGTTCAGAAGCCACTAACTCGTGGCTTCTTACAGATGTGTAAGAGGCAAAATACCCATTTTTGAGAAACTGATATGACTTCTCACTCCAAGGAAAAGTGCATTGTGTGAATTGCTACTCTAATTTTCCTGTCTCCACTCTTCACAAGCATGACTTTTAAGGCTTTATTTTTACCATATTTTATGAACAGTGTAAAGGCAGCATTATCCCAGAGTCCCTGGATATCATTTTCAGTGAGAGCACTCAGTGTTCTCCTTATCTGAATACGGATGTGGTTAGACTCCCTGTGATGGCTACATTGCTGTTACTGTGATGGATTTCCCTGCACTGGCTGCAGCCTGTATCAGCGATACTGGCTCTGAAACCAAATGCATTGCTCAGGGTAAGACCCAGACACAGCGCTACAGCCTACGTAGACTCCAGCTGGTTCCACTGCACATTTAGTTATGACCAAAATGTCAAAATGTAAAGGTGGTAAATAAGTGTACAAAATTCTCTCTCCTGTCTTATCATGTGGGAAAGATGATTTCTGATATCCAAATCATATACACACAAAATAGGCCACTCAATTCATTTATTGTAGTGTCTTGCTCTGATATCTATGGGAAAATAGTACAAACAACTTCAATTTTTATTAAAGTTGTCATAGCATCAATAATTATTTCTCACAATTACTCCTTTCATAGCTTGTCTATAAAAGTAAAACTAGAACATCCAAGTAATCTGACACAACCCAGAGTTCCCAGATACACACAAACAATGCAGGGCAGCACAAATTACCTTCCCATCTGGTTAGTTTGTTCTATAGGTGCCTTCCCTGTGAGAAGTGGATAAGCTGAGGTATAAATGAATCCAATTCTGGAGCTATTCTAACCATTTCTAATGTTGTGTACGTTAATCTACTGAGCTTACAAATAAGCAATACCGAGTAAGATGGCTTTTGTGTTGGGGATGAGGTGCAGAGTTCACACTTCGATAATTCAGATTCCAAGAATGGTGCTCAGGTTTTAGAGCCAGAATATCTAGATTTGATTTCCAACGTCATCATATAATAACTCTATGACCTTGAAGAAGGGACTCTATTTCCCTGACATAGCATCCAACCTTTTTTTTCTCTATGAAATGAGGTCAAAAGGAACACCCATTCTGCCTGCTTCAGAATGGCATAAAATAAGAAATACTTCGTAAACTATAGAACCCAGGTACAAATCAAAAGTCCCCTGGCATCCAGGTGCCACAGATATGCCGTATTTAAGGCAACAGCCTAAGTCTCAATCCTCTGAGCTCCATGCATGGAATGAATGGCAGGAAATCTGAGCTTTTCCTGGGATCCCTCCCTCAGTTACTCCCTCCAGGATTCCCTGAGAGTTAGACTTAGGGCCTGCTGCCTGACAATCCTCCTTTCTTGACAATCCTACTCTCTTGTACTTTTCGTCTGCTCCACATGGCTTCATCACGCTGCCATCACAAGTCACCATCAACACCTTTGACAACATTCTCAGGAAACCTCAAGGCCTCACCATCAGGGAAGCCATTTCTACTCTTTGTTTTGTTTTTTTTTTCTTTTTACAACTCTTTAAAAATGTAAAAACAATCCAGCAGGCCACAGGCTGGATTTTCCTCAAGGCCATGGTTCAATGACCCCTGCTTTATGACACAGTCATCGTTCATGCCATAGTATACTTGCGTTTTGTGTGAGCAGGAGTCTGTTGCAGGTGGGGAAATTGAGGGAAGGCTCATTAGGTCAAGGGAGGTACCTAGAATCACTGCTACTTGGACTTTCACACCCAGTAGCTCAGCTGGGTGTGGTGACTCACTCCTGTAATCCTGGTACTTTGGGAGGCCAAGGCGGGCGGATCACCTGAGGTCAGGAGTTCGAGACCAGCCTGGGCAACATGAAAAAACCCTGTCTCTATTAAAAATACAAAAATTAGCATGGCGGCAGGTGCCTGTAATCCCAGCTATTCTGGAGGCTGAGGCAGGACAATCACTTGAACCCGGGAGGTGGAGGTTGCAGAGTTGAGATGGCACCACTGCACTCCAGCCTGAGCAACAAGTGCAAGACTCCATCTCAAAAAGAAAAGAAAAGAAATGAAAAACCCCTGTAGCTTGGTCTGGTCCATGTTAGCAGACTTCTTCACTCATGGCTTTTTTTTTTCAGGAACTCTATCACATCCCTCGATCCAGTCTTTTCTGGGGAATCCTAAGCTATGGGAGAGATCAGTGCATGTCTGAATGCCAAGAGTCAAGCTCCAGTTCTTACACTAAGAGCCCCTGAGCTCTATGTAAATCTAGCATGTGACTTCCGTGTTTCTATGACAGTCAGAAAGCTGCTCCACCCACACCACATGGGACCTCTTGGGTTAGAATTCCGAATGATACAATCAAGCCTAGGAAAAATGCATCTCTGAGCCAGTCAGAATATACATTTGTTAGCTACTATGATTATTACCAAAAAACGAAGAAGAAGAAAAAGAGGAGGGGAAGCGAAGGAGGAGAAAAGGAGCAGGGATGAAAAGGGAATAGAAGGAGAATAAAGCACTGCAGAAAATTTTGCCAGGATGCAATTATGATCACAAAATTAAATTATCCTCACCTAGTACTTTCTCCTTGTAATAAAAGACTTCACTTTGAGGCTGGGCACACTGGCTCATGCCTGTAATACCAGCACTTTGGGAGGCCGATCACTTGAGGTCAGAAGTTCAAGATCAGCCTGGCTGACATGGCAAAACCCTGTATCTACTAAAAAATATAAAAATTAGCTGGGTGTCGTGGCCAGTGTCTGTAATCTCAGCTACTCAAGAGGCTGTGGCAGGAGAATCACTTGAACCTGGGTGGTGGAGGTTGCAGTGAGCTGAGAGCATGCCACTGCACTTCAGCCTGGGCGACAGAGTGAGACTCTGTCTAAATAAAAAAGAAGACTTCACTTTGAATCATTTTGATTGTCGTATCTATTCTGTAAGTCAAGGCTTTTATAAGCCTATAGGTACCTAGCTGCAAAGTAGTAAATAATGCCTACGTGGCCCAAAAGTGAATCAGAAAATGATGCCTCTTCGGGTCTATGACCTAGCCCCATTTGACTAACTACAGGTCACTTTTTTGGAGGGAAAAGGAGTGAGAGGTGGAAGTCACCTGTTAATCCTGGCAGATCCCGCCATGCCCAAGGACACACATGAATAGCAGAAGCAAGATGGATTCTCATCCCGACTTGAGCCCTTGACCAGGCTGCACAGTAACACAGAGGCCCTAACTCAGGTTTGAGTCAATGTCCACAGGCCCATTTTGTGCAGCTACTTGTAGTATGCTATCATGCTGACACAGAAGTTAGTCCTAATATCTACTGTGATGGTGGTAGTGATGGTGCCACCAATAAAACTTGTCAGCTGAGAGCCCTTGCTCTGGACCACTTAAAGAGGGTTGATTTTGAGTGAGATGAAATAACTTAGAAACATAGAGAATAAAGTGGTCCTTAGGGTTGGTAAGGTGGAGGAGGGTGACTAAGTCATGAAAGATGTGCAGTGCAGACAGAAAAATGTTTTAAAAATTAGTCTAAATAGTGTGCCAGAGCAGACTGTTGAAGTTGAGGACAAATGTTTGCACCCTCCAGAGAATGCTCCACTCTAGAGTTTCACAGTGCAAGATGACCTGACTTTCATAGTGGGCAAGAAGGCCTGGGTGCCTTGCTTTGGACTTAGGAAAAGTAAGCAAGCTGAGTAGCCAGGATGCCAGTGATGAGCATTCATTCATCGAAAGGAGAAAAACAGAACCAGGTGGTGGCCTGGTGATGTCCAAGGGAGAGAAAATCCAAAGCTGTCTGGAAGATGCATGGCAGAACCCTAAACAGATTGGAAGTGGGAAGAAAAAAGGTCATGGCAAAGTTAATGATGACTGGAGCTCCCTACCTGGGGAAAGGATGGATGGCTGTGTTTTAGCTGCCAAGACTACAAGCCTCAATGGCAGGCAGAGAGGCTACAGAGTCCCTCTCTGGGAGTCTCTGGCCGTCAATTGTGCAGCACTGGCATGTCTTCCTCCACTTGGAAGTACAATATCGTGCTGTGGTACTGGAATTGTGTTTATCACTGAAAAGACCTCCGAGTATACAGGATGGCTGAGGCTGCAGTCATGCTACAGAAACACGTATCTCTCAGCATTGTTAATGGAAACAAACATCTGCAACACCTAACTGAAACTCATTCACAGGAAAGATAAATAAAAACATTCTAACCTCTAGCATTACACTTTTTAAATCCAGAGAATGTTACAGCAGAGATCTACCTTCCTGATTGAGAGTAGGTACTACATATATTTTCCTTTGGAAACTAAAGATACTACAAATAAATTTGAAAACATATATTTCTTCAAAGTATTAATTTTTAAAGCAGCCAAAATTGCTAACAACCAGGGAAAGTACCAATTTATAATTTATGTTCTTGGCATATAGTATATATTGTGAATTTGCATGCATATTAAATGCAAATAACCAGAAGAGCATAACATTAAGGCTTCAAATTTATATGTGCAAAAGACAGTAAATTTTAACATTAAAATTCTTCCCAGAAAATATTAACTCCCCACATCCCATGTGACTGTCACATAGTCAGCTAAACAGCCTCACTACAGAACATGAGTAGTCAATAACCTTGCTCAATGAAAATTTGCATTTCCCATGCCTATTCTGTTTACCAGGCAAAGCAGACAAGACCATTTGGCATCATGTAGACACGGGTAAGGTACTACCGTGGCCCAGCTTTTCAAACAAATTAACTAATAATTTGACAGGAACAAAAAGTACCAGCAAAACTGCCACCGGTTGAACCACGAACAGAATCTTTACTCCCTTGTAAAGCTTGCCAACATTGGGGAAAAGGAGCAAAATGTAGCTGACTCTGCTCTTTCCACTATAATAAAAATAAGAAAGAGATTTGAGATGCCAAAACCATCTGAGTCAACCTAGCTAGGCTAGGGTGCTCAGGTGTTTAGTCCAATACTAGTCTAGATGTCGCTGTAAAAGTATTTGATAGATGGGATTAGCATCTATAATCAAGTAACTTTAGCTACAGGAGACTACCCTTGATCATGTGAACAGGACTCATCTAATCAGTTGAAGGCCTTAAGAGCGAAACTGAGTTTCCAGGAGAAGGAGTTCTCCCTCAAGACTGTAACATAGAAATTCTGCCTAAGTTTCCAGCCTGCCAACTTGCCCTACAGATTCCATACTCAAGGCTTTACATAACACCAACTCTTTCCAGAGTTTTCAGACTGCTGGCCTGCCCTGTGATTTTTGGACTTACAAGTACCCACATATGCATGAGCCAGTTCCTTAAAATAAATCTCCTAATAAATATATATTTATGTATCTAATACATAGATAGGTAGATAGATACTGTCTGATGAACACTGATACAGGATTCAAAGGGATTTGCAGTGTAGAACTAAAACAGTACACACTATTATAATGCATTCTTCTGGGTGGATAAGTGCTGGTTGATCTTGATTGCAATGTAAAAATTAATGTATTCTTTGTTTAAATAATGCTACTGCTTTGCAGTGCAGAATTTATTGGAAGATTTCCTTCTTGATAGCCATTTAAAGAATTTTCAGAGTCAACCCTAAGACAAATAAGGGTGAATTTCATTTGTGTGTAAGAAAAGAGTCTCATGAAAATCTTTCTGGTAGCTGAGCCCAAAAGGTTTTGGGGCTCACCTTGCTGCATTTATATTGTGAATTCTCTGTCAGTGCTAAGTCTTGAGAGATGAAACTATCCTTTCATTTACGTATAGCCTGAAAACACAAATCAGACTGTACATTCCAATGAAGCAAGTATCCACTTAAGTTTAGATCAAACAATTCCATGAGTATAGAGCCACTCCAACCACTCGGTTCTTTTTTGCTCCTTAGCCTTTTCATGAAGCATCTCGCAGTATTTGCTTCCACACCTCTGCTCCTCCCTTCCTTCACTCTGTGACAGAATGCTTATCCACACACTCAGACCCCAGTGCTGTGTTTGCTAATGATCCCCAGACCTGTGCTTCCTTCCCTGACCTCTAATTCCTACCACATTCCTTGTTTATTGCTGTCTGATGATCTTCTGGGAGTGGATGGGGCAACAGCAACAGTCATAGCACATCCAAAAGAGAAATGATCTGTTTAGCAAATTTCTATCTTTTGCTAACTGTTCCATGTCTACTGTTCCATGATTTGTAAGCTGGGAGGAAAACCAACCTGTTCCACAAGGCATTTGGATATTTGCTGGCTACTCTTCTGATCATTTTGCTTTTTGTTTTTTTGGACTGGTAAAGATGGGAGTTGTTCTCTAAGGCAGCAATCCAGCCTTGACTTAACACTGTCTATAACTTACTTTTATCTTCTGTCTTCTCTATCAGTCCTGTCATCAAGTCCAATTCCTTCTCACTCTTCTGCAGTCCTTCTTAGCATGCGCCAACTGTCTTCCTTCTCTCTGAGCTATTTTATAACACAGCAACAATCATCTTCTCAAATGTCATGTTGATCATGTCACTTGTTGCCAAATGTTCGAAATGTTTCTTCTTGAATTATGTCAACCCCAGATCTACAAGTCCACAGCTAACTCCCTTGATGCTCCTCGTCCTGGCTGTGGTCTGCACCTGCCCACTGCTCCCCACACTCCCTTGCTCTCCACGGCTGACTGTACCCTTTTCTGTTCTCCAGATAGCAGGACAAACTTTTTGCTCTTATTACCTCTCCCTTAATATGTTCCTGCTCTGGAAAAGTTCAAGATCTGGTGGGTCTCCTTGATTCCATCTTCCAAATAACTACCCTACCATGGTATTTCACCATTCCTGATTCAGACATCTTAAGATTTGGGCTCAAATCCAGGACCTCCTGGGTCAAAAGGCAGAACTATGTGAGTAATCACTCTTGACTTCATCCAAAAAGAACCCCTATTTTTACCTTTTCTCTTACTGATGTCTCCGATAAAAAAACCTCTCAAAAATTTAAATTTCTTCTTGGCAAATTAGACATATAAACTTATCTAAGAAAGTATTATTATGCATGTGTATCAGAATACATTTCCCATTGTGATTTATCCCCATGTTACATGTAGTTACAGATTATTTTTAGAAAATTGTTTTTTTAAATATTTGATAACCATTAAAAGGGTAAAATAATAATCTGCTTCTTATGGAACAATGAGATGCCATTCTATCACTTTTGCAAGTATTTGCAATTGTAATCAGTAAGGCAGGCAGAAAGAATGCCAGGGTTTTTCAATCATCACTGGCAAAAATGTAAATTTTTTAAAATTAAGACTTTAAAGATCACCTGCATTAATCTTATGCTAATGCAAGCTGGAACTATTTCCTAGGATTCTGAGTGGCTTAACATCATCAAGACATGTCACAGGCTTCATCCAAATTATTCAATTCCTACCATACATTATGCTGAACCTCTCAGAAGATGAAACAGGAAGAGGCAACGTAAGTGTTTGGAGAACAAAAGGAAAAATGAAGCACAGAGTCCTCAGGCTAAAAGCGTAAACCCTTGAGAGGGTTTTAAGGACATACTATAGGACTGAAAAATGAGAACAAATCAGCAGGCCCATTAGCTGTGCAGCAAATTAAAGCACCATTGTTTCCAATTTCAGCCTTGAATCTGGAGGGCACCAAACAGACCACACTCTCAGTCCCCTCCATCAAAGAAGAGTGTTCTCTGCTATGTATTCTCAAGTGCCTTTCTTTTTTTTTTTTCCCCCAGATAATTTAGTGAAAAATGACTATCAGTTTCCCACCTCGTCTCCTAAATCATTATTACAAACTTCCCTAGGAACATGTTAAAGGGACAAAAGGAAAATAATCAGTTTCAAAACACAAGCAATATTTATCATTAATTTCAACTTATCTTTTTCCTTGTATTAGAAAACGAAGCTTGCTATCTTCATATTTATATTTCTTCTATCTTAATCCTTGGGGCAAAATATGGCATGTGGATAATCCACAAACTAAATAGCCTCTGCATTTAAGAAGTAGACTATAGTCCAGAGTTGTATACATTTTGTCATCTCATCGCATAAAAACGAAGTTGAAAGCAGCTCTGTGCAGTGTTTTGACAGAGTAAAAGGTCTGGAAGATTCAATAAGACTACACAAGAGATTTTTAAAAAATTAGTCTGTATTTAAACCAATTTATTCATAATATAGCCTCAACTGGTAAATAGGACTAGGTCCAGAGATAACTGCTTTCAATTATTTAAGTAATTCTTTTGGAATTTGTTTTCACATGTAGAAATCAGAGCTACCCAACTGGTAGGTGTTGGCACACTATTGTGCAAAGAATTGATTTCAGGTATGCAATGAAGTATGGATGTCTCTCAGCCTCTGGGAATCAGGTGGGGTTCTCAGGTGGCAGGTGCCTCTGGGCAGATCACACCTGGCCATCAGCTTCCTCAAGGTACAAAGGCATAGTGCTCATGGCATTGCTGAGAGGCACTAGGAACATCCATGGACACCCATGCCAACAAACTGCTGCAGAAAGCACCCTTTCACTTTGTGCAGAAGCAGTCCATGTGATGGCTGGAGAAGGTTTCATTCCAGGTATAGAAGGCACAGCTGGTTGAAAGTGGAGCTCTTGAAAGGTGAGCGCAGAAAGGCCTGGTAGCCAAAGGTACAAGTGACCACCCCCCAAATTCTGTCTTTATATATACCAGATATTCCTTTCCAGTTGAGTCAAATGTCCTCTTTGACTGGCATCCAAGCTACCTATGGGGTGACTGCTCTAACAATAAACACACACTTTATAAATTCAGGCCTTATTATTATTTTTAATTACTTCATAGGAAAAAATCAGTTAATTTGAAATCTGTTGGAATTATAAAGAAAGCTAAAACTATTAATTTGTTTTAAATACAACTTTAACTGTTATAGAATATGAAATAGTGGTGAAATGGCTTGTTTTTAAAAAAATCACTACTTGTGTAATGTCTCACTGACAATGACTAAAAAGAATTTGAAGAGAGCATCATTAAGCTATTGATGAAGAATTGTGTTCAGCCATTTCAGGCATATAAGAACTATACAAACTTATGTTTATGAAAGCAAGCTCAGGTTTCTCATTGAAAAATCTGAAAATATTTTATTTGAAGTTTTACATCTACTTAATATTCTATAAATGATTGTGTCCAGCTTCCTACATTATTTAGTTATCAGTTTCTATACATGCCATACTAAAGCCAAAAATTTATATGCACTGGTTTAAATAACATATTTCTCTTACTGTTTCTTAGTTTTTCAATTTTAGGTATTATTGATTGACCTCCTAATGAGGACAATGAGGGTTAGGTTTTTTTGTTTGTTTATTAGTTTGTTTGTTTTGAGACAGAGTCTCACTCTATTGCCCAGGCTGGAGTGCAATGGTGCCATCTCGGCTCACTGCAACCTTTGCCTACCGGGTTCAAGCAATTCTCCTGCCTCAGCCTCCCAAGTAGCTGGGAGTACAGGCGTGTGCCACAATGCCAAGCTAATTTTTTTTTTTTTTTTTTTGAGACGGAGTTTCACTCTTGTTACCCAGGCTGGAGTGCAATGGCGCGATCTCGGCTCACCGCAACCTCCGCCTCCTGGGTTCAAGCAATTCTCCTGCCTCAGCCTCCTGAGTAGCTGGGATTACAGGCATGCGACACCATGCCCAGCTAATTTTTTTTTGTATTTTTAGTAGAGACGGGGTTTCACCATGTTGACCAGGATGGTCTTGATCTCTCGACCTCGTGATCCACCCGCCTCGGCCTCCCAAAGTGCTGGGATTACAGGCTTGAGCCACCGCGCCCGGCCGCCAAGCTAATTTTTAGTAGAGATGGGGTTTCTCCATGTTGGTCAGGCTGGTCTCAAACTCCTGACCTCAGGTGATCCGCCTGCCTTGGCCTCCCAAACTGCTGGGATTATAGGCATGAGCCACTGTGCCCAGCCAAGGGTCAAGTTTTTTTTTTTTTTTTTTTTTTTTTTTTTTATCATACACGCACATGCCTCGTGTTCTCATCCTCTGAGAATAATTTCGGTTGTGTTAAATACCCATATTTACATCATTAGAATCATGTAGTATTCTATGATTATATCTCCTTTCCTGCCTTACTTTTCATCTTCCTTGGAATTAATCATTGCTATATTTAATTTGTGTTAGTTTCCTAGGTACTTATCATGATGTTATTGCCAAAGCCTCCCCAAGATCTGTAAATCTCCTCTCAGCACAAACACACTAGATGTTTAATCAATTTTACCATCTTGAAGAACTTTCTCCTGAATCACTCTACCTACTGCAATTTAGATCAGTTGATCACTAGTCCAGTGCACAGCTGTTGAGATACCTTTTACCATCATCTGTGAGGTTCTTTTCACCTTGCTCTTTTGTTGGCCCCATCTCTGGGATACCAGGTCTTTCTTTTTATTAGTTTATCATGTCATTATTGGAGCACATTCTAGTGTTGTAAAGTTTCATGATCATCTATTGTTGTTCCCTTTTATCAAGAAACTTCTGCTTTTGAGCAATTTTGTTGAATTATTCCTTCGATGGTTTTCCATCCTCCATTTTCTATATTCTCGCAATCTGGTGTTACTATTTTTAAATGTATGAAACAATCCTCTAAGCTTATTTTTTCTATGTTATTTTCTATTCTTTCTCTTTTTACTACACTTTCTGGAAATTTTCCTTAACTTTACCTCCTAACCCTTATAAATTCTGTTGTGTTTCATGGTTATAATATCATGCCTTACCTGTCTGGAGATACCAATGATTTCTTTTTTCAGGTTATTCTTCCACCTGAGCATTGTGGTTCACACCTGTAATCCCAGCACTTTGGGAGGCAGAGGTGGGTGGATTGTATGAGGTCAGGAGTTCAAGATTAGCCTGGCCAACATGGTGAAATCTCATCTCTACTAAAAATACAAAAATTAGCTGGATGGTAGTGGCACATGCCTGTAATCCCAGCTACTAGGGAGGCTGAGGCAGCAGAATCGCTTGAGCCTGGGAGGCAGAGGTTGTAGTGAGCCAAGATTGCTCCACTGCACTCCAGCCTGGATGACAGAGTGAGACCCTGTCTCAAAGGAAAAAAAAAAAGATTTCTTCTTCCTACTGAGGTTGTTTCCTCCAAATTGCCTTTTTTGTTCATGTGCTTTAGTTTTTGTCTCTTATGGTATCAGACATTTCCTTAAATGTCTCATGATTCTTGGCTGTTTGCTGATATTTAAAGGAAGGGCACTAGAAGGTCAACAGAAAGGTTGGGAGTGTGGTTGTTGATACAGGATTTATTTTAGAATTGTTCTGACCAGGCCTTTACTTGAGGGAATCCTTGATGTCAGTATCCTTGAATTCTATTTTTAGGTTAGAGTCCTAGGGAAGTTTCCTGGAGTTTCCTGTAGGAAGGTATCCTTAGCTGCCTGCAGGCTAAGGAGCAGGGAATAGAAGGTATTGCCATTCTTAGGATTTGGTAAATCAATGTAATCCACAACCTATCACATTTCAGGACCATATTATACCACTTTTAACCTTTCCTGGTACTTTTCAATCCAGAAATCTTCTGTTTTGCCATCTTTATAGAAAACATAATATCCATCCCTCTGTTGGAGTGAAGGAGCAGTTTCCTCCTTGTATAAAGTTAGGAACAAGATCTGAACTTTCAACCAATACTTCTCAACTGTATCTTCACTCTCCCTTCCAGGGATTCTTGTTCCTGAGTTTTCGCAGAGTTCATCAGTATAATATGGGTTACCTTTTTCCTTTCTCTTCTGCTAGATTAAAACTTCACTTTCTCAGGTCTGCTAAAGTTACCACCCATCTATCTATATACCAAATCCCCAAATGCTGTAACTGTTGCCCTCTTTCTTTGCTCTCATTGGTGTGTGCCTTTTAAAATAAAAATCTCTTAAACATCATTTTAGTGAGGTTTCAGGAAGGGTCAGGAACTAACACATGTATTTATCCTTAATCTGAAACCTATCAGTTAGTCTTTATCCTTTTGCATTGACATCAAAATGGGTATTACTCTTTTTTTCCCCAAAAAAACATTAAAACAAGGCCCAATGATCAGGAGAAACAAAAAGTAGAGAAAACAGCAATTTTTGGATTTGGATGAAACTGAATTTAATAATTGCAAGCTCTTATAAACTAGTACATCATTGCCTTAACAATGTATTGGACATTGTGGAAAATAAGAATATGTCTCTATTTCAAAACAGTCTCTACAAATTCTCAAAAAGATGAAAATTAAAGAGGTCCTTGAATTGATAATTAACCTAAAAGAGAGTATGCAGAGAGAAAAATCCCCATGCAAGGAAGAATGGTAAAAGGCAAACTCGGTAGAGGAAAAAGGACCTTAAACTACATTTTGAAAAATAAGCGTTATAGACATCTCCTCTGCAGAGTTTGCATAATGTGTATTAGGTATAAAGTGATCAATTGATTGGGGAATAAGATTTATTTTATGCAGACTAGAGCTCCTGGCATAATAAAAAAATAAAAGCTCTTCTTTTTACAACACAGTTGCTTTAAGTGTCTTTATTCTCCATTTCTCACAATAGTGGGTCATTAAGATGTTGAAACAATTTTTTTAAATACAAGCTTAGTTCACTACAATCTTATAAAAAGAGATATAACAAAATCGTTTTTTGTGATGTTCAGGTTTTAAAGTTATAATTTTACAGAGATTGAAAATACCATTATTATTTAAATAACTTCAGGTAAAACAACTTTGTTATTGTGCCCCTGCAACTCTCAAGTCCCCAACACTATTTATGCTACTGAAATAATTGTCTTTCTAGCACAGCTTTTGATAATGTGCAGTTTTAAGGACTATATTGCCTGGAGCAGAAATGACTTTAATTGGATGGATATAGATATGAGAGGAAGGATTCCATGCAGAACATTGTGCGTGCTGCAAAATGGGAAGACCGAATGAAGAGATGAATCTATCTTCCCCATAGTGTCTGGGTAGGGGGATGGTGGAAGTTAAGTATGGACGGGTGGCTGGGCAAGTCTGAACACAGATGCTTTCAAAGCCATGTAGTGGGAAATGAACTCTAACGTACAACGAGCCCACAATTTTGTAGACAACAGAGAGACATCGATGTTTTCTGAATAGAGAGTAGTGTTGGCAAAATGATATTTCAAAAAATGTAATCTGCCAATACCGTATAAGGCAGAAAGTCTGGTCACAGAAAACAGTTAAGACACTAAATAATACAGAGATACAAAGTCACGTGAAGCTGGCCATTTTTCCTTGGCAGTAAAAATGTGAGAGAACTCACTTCAGAGCAAGAATCAATAAAAATGAGCAATCTACATTTACGGTACTATAGATATAGGCAGTCCAGTAAAAGAAATGGGACTGAATTAGGACTGATAAAAGGACTTACACTGAAGTAGTTTTTAAACTAAATCCACGATATCGTTTGGTTTTCAATTCAAGAAACATTTACTGAGTATCCACTATATGCAAGGCACACAGTCTTTTCTCATCATTTGTCTCATTATCTTAGAAGCCAAATGTAAAAAATTCCAGTTAATTGATTTCACAGACTGATTGATGTTCTTCTGTAAGAACAACAGATTGATTTTTTTCATAGACAGCAATACTAATTCTTCCATCATGTCCTTCTCTTTCTGTGCACATAGTCCTATCGACTTTGGGGCCAACTCAATACAAAAGCAGAAGAAAGGCATTAAGAGAACAAGGTCCATTAGGCCCAATATTGCCTCAATTACTTTAATTCCACTATTCTTGTTCATATTACTACTTTAATCAATAACTCTTTTCAGTTTTTCATGTTTACCCTTTTCAAAATCACAAGTAGTAAGATTACAGTCTTTTGAGCTCACTGGCAACAGATTTTCATAAATATATTTCTGAATTTGTTATTGTCTCCAGATCTGCAACTGAGAAGTCTTCAATTAAATCAAGTTTTCCAGAGGCCATTTTATTTAATAATGCAGAGCATCTTCATTCAATATGGGTGCTTTTACCTGTTATTCCATCTGTCACTCACTATTAAAGACAATCACACATGCTAAATGGCTTCCTAAGTATCTTCTCCCCATGCCTAAACCTTTGGATAGTTTAATTGATTTTCAAACTGTGTCTTTTTTCTGTATATATTCCTGTCTTTTGTTTAATGCAATCTTTCTACCTTCATTGACAATTATTCTTCCCTCTAAGAGTTTCATCTGGATATTATGTTAATTCCTACCCCTTCTATATGACAATTAATCAATCCCTCAGTTCCACCTCTGTATCAGCCTTTCAAATTGAAGGAACTCTGTTTTCCTCTATTCTTTTAACAAATATCCATGCAATGTCTACTACTAATACATGCAAGAAGCTGCACTTTCAGCATAAACAGGATACATGGTAGGTATATGGCCCTTCTCTTCAACATGTGGATAGTCTGAGAATGCTATAAAAATAACTTGTGACATATGAGAAGCATGTGAAAACTGCAATATGCAGAAAGTTGCAATGAAAGTTCTGGAATTGACAGGGATAAATCATTCATGAGTAGAGAAAGTTTTCATAAAGGATATGAATTTCAGTGAGGTCTTAAAGGAGGGGAGGATTTTGAAAATGGAATCTAAGAGCAAAATAACAAATTCTGTGTGAAAAGCAAAACAGGAAAATCTAGGAGAGTAAATGATTCCATGGAGTAAATTAAAGAGAGAAAACTTGACTTCCCTTTGGAAGCAGTGAGACCAGAACAAGGGTCATAAAGGAAGAGTTTGGCAGGATATAATCACTCTTTCACACAGCCATTCTCCCTGCAAGGAGCAGGATGAACTGAAGACATAACAAAGAAGGGCTCAACAATGTGTCAAAGGACCTTCAAGATTTAATGTCTGCCTTCCTATAGAGTCTCATCTAGCCCTATATCCCTCTCCTGACTTTATGCTCCAGCAATATCTCAACAACATGGAATACACAAACATGCCCTGCCCTGTCATACCTCTCTGCTAATCTACCCTCTGTTTCCTTTAGAATGTTCTCTCTCTACCACGCATCTCCTACTAATTTCCATTAAAAAAATATTCTCTCTATATAAGTATTTCCTAATTGTCCCAAGCCAATTTAGTTGCTCTGTTTCCTATATAAAAGGTATACTTAGTTTTATTGCTCCATCGTAGTCATGCAAAAATCAACTGCTATCTCCCATATAAATTATAATATTCTTGATACTATGCCCAGAACAATGTTTGGCACCTGTCAAAAGGGTACTACATGAATGAATGAATGAATGAATGAGCAAATAAATGAATGAACGATCCAACGAGCAAACAAAACAGAATGGTCATATGAACAAGCAAGAAAAAGAGAAATGCTTAGAAATAACTGTAGATTTAAAAAAGGAAAGTAAAATATAAAAGAATTATAGAAATCTGACAGAGCCTAGTGACAACTAAATGTAGATGAAGAGAATTCCAACCTTCTGAGTTCCCTGCCAAAAGCCACTGCTCTTCATCACTTTTATATTATCAGCTCATAAGCACTTAACATAAACTCATGATTTAAAAGAAACAAAGAAGGAACCATCAGAGGGAGAGGAAGAAGATCCTACAGAAAGCAGACATTAAGATTCATATTTTAACTGATTTGTGTTCAAATTTTGAAGTATAATTTGTTTAATTAAAATACTTTCCATAATATCATAATTACATTGTAATGTCAGAGATCTAAGAAAAACTAACCATGTTAATTATTAACTAAAAGGACATAAGAATCATTTTTCTCATTTTCCCCTTTTTAAAATCAGAGTCTAACAAGTTAGCAAATTATTATCAATTCCATGAAAGTCTTATAGCTGAGTTTTCAGAAGAGTAAGATTAGTGAAATTAGAGAATGCAAAATGGAGTACAGACAAAGCAACAGTAACAAACTCGTTTTTCATGTTCAAGGCACCTGAGGTTTTATTTCTGGGTTATTTTCTCTTTAATAATAGAGAAGTATTAGGTACATGTAAGATTACTTGATTATTAAAATAAGACTTATTGGGATGTTATGATTGTTGTAGCGCGCATTGTGGAGTACTTCACTGGCTATTTTGGGACAGATGAATTACAAGCATATAATTGCTCACCAAGCCCTACCTGCAGCTGGCAAGGGCTATCCTGCCATCACTTAGTTTGATCATTGTCTAACCAAAACAAATTAACTGTTTCAATTTTAATGAAACCCTATAGACACGCCCACAAGCCACACTTAGCAGAGTTCACAGGAAAGTTATAGGAGACCTCTAATGAAGGGTAGTAAGCTCTTGCATAAAATGGAAAAGCAAAGTAAGCAGTGCAGACACAGGATGAAGTTATACATCTATACCTGGCATTTGGTAGAACTGTGCCTGCATGCATCACACACGTCATAAATATTTGCTGTTTGATTTACCAATTTTTTTAGGACTAATGTCAGTGTGAAAAATGCTAAAATGAATTTTTATTTTCATTTTCATTTTCTACTGCCTGTTATCATCTTATAAATTCACTGCTGCCTAAGCCAATGCTATCAGTTGGCCATGGGACAGCCTGCAGCCCCACCTGCAGGAATGCAGAAGTTCCTGTGGGGCTGTAAAAGCTTATATGTAAATGATTCCACCCTTTCTGCAGCTCAGACTTCCTGGAGGCCTGGGCCTGACCCACACAGTCAATATCTAGACATTGGCCTGACTGCTTACAGCAGCTGCACACAGCACTAATTCCGGGGCTTAAACGAATTCGCAGGGCTCCTAAAGATGCCTGCCTCACTCCCAGGAGATCTGCCCCTGGACTTTCACTCACCTCAGCAGGAGGTTTCCTTTTGCTGTTAAAAAGGTAATCCTTTCCTGGAAGTAACAGTAGACATGGCTAGAAAGCACTATCCCAAGAGGAAATAAAGGGTTTCCCAAATAAGCAACTCTAAAGGATAGATCATTTAAGTGCTACCTTGAGACTAGTATCCTAATAATTTATCAACATCCAAATCTGAACACTTAAAAGGTAACTTGTAATAATGTTGAGCTAAAGGAAGCATAAAGAAGGAAGAAGACATGATTAGGGCAGATCTATTTCAGGATAGCATTTAGAGATTAAAGCCAGAGAACAGAATGTTAAATTTAATAAGTGCAAAGCGATGCAGCTGGAAAGAAAGAATAGCCCGGCTAAGTATGATTTAAATTGTATTGAATTAGCTGGAACGATATCTTGATGTACTGATAGAGGCAGCATGTAAATTGGCAGTTCAACCTGTGATGCCAATGGAGACAGCAGTACCAGCTCACACAAAGGGCTGTATTTTATAAAAACCCCACCTGCCACTACCTTTAAAGGAAAACTCTTATCTCATTTATGATACTGTTTAGCCTGGACTATCCTGAAGTCAAGAGTTCACTAAGGACAAATGCCGGCATAATACCTGTCCACCTCTGGTCACTGCATTTTGCTTTGTCAAATTAAATTTGGCCATGGCCTTTATGGTCTGCGCCATTCACTAATTCAACAAATATTAAGCTGCAGGCACCATGCTAGATGCTTTAGGGGTATCTAGAGGAATTCAATTCAGGCATACCTTGAATATATTATGGGCTCTGTTCCAGATTATTACAATAAACCAAGTCATACACATTTTTTGGTTTGCCAGTGCATACAAAGGTAACGTTTACACTATACTATAGTCTATTACGTGTGCAATAGCATTACATCTAAAAAACAATGTACATACCCTAATTTAGAAATCCTTTATTGCTAAAACAGGAACACAGTATGAGCTCATGTTGTTAGAAAAATGGTGCCAGTAGAATTGCTGGATGCAGAGTTGCCACAAACCTTCAAATATATAAAAAAAACACAATATCTGCAAAGCTCAATAAAACCAAGTACAATAAAATGAGGTATGCCAGCACCCACATAGTGTTATCTGCTGAATCGTGTACACCAAAAAGATGCTGCAATCTAAATCTCTCATACATATGACATTTTTAGAAATAGAGTCCTTGCAGATGATCGAGGGAAGATGAGGTCGGTAGGGTAAGCCCTAATCCAATATGACTGGTGTCCTTACTAAAAGGAAACCTGGACACAGACACAGACACACACATAGGGAAGACAGTGTAAAGACACAGGGAGAGTACCATCTACAAGTCAAGGAATGCCTGAGGCTGCCAGAAGGTAGGAGAAAGGCCTGAGACAGATTCTTCATCACGGCTGAAAAGGAACCAACCCTGCCAACACCTGGACTTTGGGCTTTCAGAATCCAGAACTGTGAGACAATACATTACTGTTGTGTAAGCCAGACAGTTTGTGATGCTTTGTTAAGGCAGTCAGATGAAACTAATACATACTGGGTCACCAAAGAAGCAAGACCAATAACAACATTGCCGTGGTCATCAGAACTCCTAGTGTGGGTCTATCTACAGAAGCTTTGGCTCAGTTAACGAGTCCAGGTTTAGTTACTGGACAATAGATCACCACCATCCAAATCAGTTCTATAGAGGTCATCAAAGAAAAAGATGGCTCATATCCTAAGGAGAGACTAACCCAATGAGGACTTTTCAATCCTCTAAGAAGATGATTAGAAAGAAACAGAAGCAATAAAGGTTTATGGAAAATTAATCTCAGTGACCTATTTGGGAAAATCAAAGTTCTGAGACATGCATTTATTTCAAAAGAAAATACAAAGGAAATTTAGAAGGATACCTTTAGATAAGGGGACAGAGATAAGACTTTAATTAGAAGTCTTCAGTATTCATTTATTTACATAAATGTTAAAAAGATAAAGGCCTCATGATAAGCTGATAAAGTTGAACAACAGTAGTAATTTTATGTAAACGCTGTAGAAGTTGGAAAGAGATTTCAAGTGACCAGTCCTGTTTCATTGCTGGATGGTCACAGAGGTCTTGTCATAGGTATTTTGTAAATGCTCCCCAAATACATGTTAGTTCACTGAGATCTTCTGCCACAGGCCCTGAAACCCAGATATAACTTAGACACAACTAAGAATGCCAGAGGTATAATCAAACTAAATCCCTTCCCATATGGTGGGAGATAACTAACCTGCTTGTTATTTGTGGTGCACATACCATCCCTTTACCTGAGCATGGTGAGCTCTCTCTCCTCCACATACTATAAATATGATAGCATGCTGGCAGCAAAGGACCTGTAAAATAAAGGCCATCTTGTTAGAAAAAAACTTCAAACATCAATTTCAGAGAGGTGACTGAACCTATCTATGTAAGCAGATGCAAGGTTTCGCCTGCAAAGTTCGAGCTGAACATAGCCCTTTCCATTTCTGGCCATTGCGATTGAATGCCCTTGGAGAAGGTCTCTGTATGGTGCTAACTTGGTAACAATCAATAAATGTGAAGGTCTCATAATAAACAAAGCCTTAGAACTGTCAATCTTTCAAACAGTATTTCTGCTTTAAAAGTAGTTTTTCTTGCTAAAGTAGATAAGGCCAGTCCTAGGACCAGGGCTTCCCAAATCTAAGAAAGCCTAAACAAATCAGGCTATATGTTAATTCAGGGTAGTACAATCTAAAATGTCATTCAAAAGGTGAGGGGAAGGAAGGCAGCAAACCACACTGCCATATGTGTACCTATGCAACAATCTTGCATGTCCTTCACATGTACCCCAAAACCTAAAATGCAATAAAAAAAGAATAAATAAACAAATAAAATAAATAAAAATAAAAAATAAATAAATTTTTTTTAAAAAAGCAGTTTTGGGGGTTGACTAGTATCAGATGTACTGTTTTTAAGTGTGAAAAATTCTTGCAAGTTTCCAAATTGAAATAAGAGTTACACACTTACAAGCTTTCCCTCAGGAAATTTGTTGTTCTGGAAACTATAAAGTGCTCCTAGATATTTTCATAGGATAAAGCCCAGCTTTATTTTCTAGAAAGTGTTTTAAAGCCTTGTTACTCAGAGTGTGGTCCATAGGCAGTGAAATCAGCCTCACCAGGAGCTTGAAGTGCTGAATCTGAGAACCTACCTGTGACCTATTGCAACAGAATCTGCATCCTCAGATAATCCCTACGCACATTAAAGTCTGAGAAGCATGGTTTTAAAGTGCCTTATCCATCAGGCCCGGGAGTCCTAGAATCATAAGAAATAGGTTGTCCCCAAACTTCAAGACCATCCTCTGGTATCTAAAACTTAATGGAATCCCAAATCCTTTATTATAGTTACATGAATCTGGAAACAAATATCCTACTAAACTCTCCAAAAACACCTTACAACTGGCTACATCTCTTTTCTTTCCAGAACATGCAGACTAATTGTAAACAGGTATCAAAAAGCATAGCCAAATTTAGAAGAATTTATTTTACACTCTAAAGATCAGCATCTGTAGACATCAAAGATAGACATTATTCGTTCCATAACGAGGTGCTCAGTAATAATGAATACTGTGCAAAGAGCCTAAAGTGGAAGGATAAAAATTACCACACAACAGCCAGGTGCAGTGGCTCACGCCTGTAATCCCAGCACTTTGGGAAGACGAGGCAGGTGGATGAGGAGGTCAGGAGTTCAAGTCCAGCCTGGCCAAAATTGTGAAACCATGTCTCTACTAAAAACACAAAAATTAGCTGGGCGTGGTGGTGGGTACCTGTAATCCCAGCTACTCGGGAGGCTGAGATAGAGAATTGCTTGAACCCAGGAGGCAGAGGTTGCAGTGAGCTAAGATAGCTCTACCGCACCAGAGTCTGGGTGACAGAGGAAGATTCTGTCTCAAAAAAAAAAAAAAAAAAAAATTACCACACAGCATGACAGATCTAACAGGAAAAGGTCAGCACAGGAAGGCAGGGGCGGGGGAAGGTACTAATACACACTTAGAAAGTACCTGACCTAGGTGGGAAATTCTGGGAAGGCTTCCTGAGCTGAGTCTTGAAGCAATGCACCTATAGGTATAGTGACTGTGGCCTTAGGTTAGGGCAGGTCACTAGACCAAGACCAGCAACAGTCAACTATCTTACTTCAAAAAAAATATCAAAATGTGATTTTATCGAGTTTTTTCAGCTTCTTTAGTATTTGAATGCATGAGCTATAAATGTGACAGCCCTTAGGAACATTTCTCTTCCCCTTCAACTCTCCTACAAGACACGGAGGAATGGCAAATGTCAAACACAAGATGCACTACTCAGAAGTTGGCTGCAAATTGTAAGGGGGCGGGAATAGCAGAACTGTAGCTACACATTTGCTATTTGATCACATAGAATGTCGACGAAACTGCCACCACCAATAAGGGGACAATAAAGAGAATCACATGGAAGTTAATACAAAAGTCAGGAAAATGTCTTCAGCAAGGGACACTGGCTATCTGGCAGATGCCCTGCTTGGAGTAACTGAAGGCTCTCAGTGTGACCAAAGTGTCCACTCCCCTCTCTGAGCCCCTCTCTTCTTCCTGAATTTAAACAGTTCTTATCCCATTTCCTTCCCTCTCACTTATTCTTGTGATTTCTCTGACTCACTTTCCTTCTCCTTCACTACCTCCAAGTACCCTTCTATCTCTAATTCAACTCACTTCTTTACCTTTTAATCTGCCCATTTTTCCACCCCTTCCTTTTGTGAGAAGAAGACGCTGAGAAAGAGAAGGAAGGACAACAAAACATCTTTTTTCCTTTTTTCCTTTGCTCTCTTCCCTTTTCTTCACTAACATCCCACATTTTTATTTCCCTTTTCTATGCTCTCTTTTCTTTTCTGGAATCAAACCTCTGTTGTCGGTATATGACCATTACTGCAAAGCACAGAGCTTAGAAATGATAGGAAAATTGCTTGACTCCTCTACTGTACCATTGTAATTCTTCGGAGTTCTTGGATTCTCCTAACCTACTGCCAGGTCAGTGATTGAGGGAGAAAAAAAAAAAAACTTTCAAAAATGCAGTAACTTAGTATTTTCTTAGCATTTCTTAAAATGTAGTACAATTCTGAGTTATTCGAATAAAAATGGAAAACATATTAGACAAAAGGCTTCATTCTACCCCGAGTTCTCCCTACGTGTATTTCCTCCAACCCACCATGAAACCAATCCTCTTGTTACACGTACTCCTTTTTGTGCATATCCCCAAAACCCTACTGGAATGACTGAAACAAGCTTCATTACCAGTAAGAGCCAGATAAATGACACGGCAGGAGTTAACAGAGTGCTTCTTTACAATGACACAGTGTAGCACACAAAGAGCCTCATTTAATGCCCCATCAGGAAGCCTTATAAGTTACAGCTTAATAAATATATGAAGATTATCATAATATAGAAAACATCTGGTACCACTTCCCACATGAAATGCACTTAATGGAGAACTCTACAGAGTAGGCTCTGATATGGCAATCTTGCATGTAGCCTTTGAATTGCAGAAAAGCAATTTGGTTTCCTTTAGGTATTTCACTCTTTATTTTCAACCTATGAACTATCAACAAAACTTTGTAAACAAATCTGATTTCCCAATCTTTTTATCCCAGCCCCTATATACCATATATGCCCCTGAAATATAGTACATATTCCCAAAATATTTGCTGCATGAATGAGTTGACTAGCCAAACAATCACTGGCCAATCAACATAAGCCTTAAGACATAACTGAATTAAGTATTTGAAGGAAAACGGGTCCAGGTGCAGTGGCTCATGCCTGTAATCCCAGCACTTTGGGAGGTTGAGGCAGGTGGATCATTCGACGTCAGGAGTTTGAGACCAACCTGGTCAACATGGTAAAACTCCAACTCCACTAAAAATACAAAAATTAGCTGGCACACCTGTAATCCCAGCTACTTAGGAAACTGAGGCAGGAGAATCACTTGAGCCCAGAAAGTGGAGGTTGCAGTGAGCCAAGATTTCAACACTGCACTCCAGCCTGGGCGACAGAGTAAGAATCCACCTCAAAAAAAAAAAAAAACAAAAACAACAACAACAACAAAAAAAAACCACCAAAACAGTATTTAAAGGAAAATATCACACAATAATGTGCTTTGAAAATTTCCCCTAGACTTTTGGCATTGACAGCTGATATGGCTCTATGTCTCTATCCAAATCTCATCTCAAATTGCAATCCCCACATGTTGAGGGAGGGAAGTGACTGGATTAAGGGGGTGATTCTCCCATGCTGTTCTCATGATAGTAAGTTCTCAGGAGATCTGATGGTTTAGAAAGCAGTTTTGCCTGCTCTCCTGTGCTCTCTCTCTCACCTGCTGCCCTGTAAGATATGTCTGGTTCCCCTTTCACCATCATTCTAAGTTTCCTAAGGTTTCCCCAGCCACGCAGAACAGTCAGTCAATTAAACCTTCTTTGTTTATGAATTATGCAGTCTCCATTTGTACCTTTATAGCAGTGTGAGAACCAACTAATACATCATCTAATCATAAGGTCAATATAGGGTCTTGGATATAACTTACCTCTAAGAACTAAAATGAAAAGAGGGGCTGCTTTGGGCAGAGATGCTCAGCAGTCAGATGTGACAATATTCTGTCAGCAAATGAAATGGAAAACTCTAGAAAGCAAACAAAAGTTCTAAAAAACTACTATTTGTTCCCATGATACTCTCTATACATATCCCATTATTACTGAAGGGCTCATTACAGCATTACATTCCTTCAAAGGTTTCTGAGTTATACTGGAATATCAGGACCTGATTACAGCCCACTATGATTTCCTAGGCAAGCCAAAAAGAAACCTCCAGAATAGATCTGCTCTAAAGATCAGGAAAGGGATTGGAATCCTATTTTGCAGAAGGTGAAGACAAGTTGAGCTGTGTCTGGATAGAACCCAAGGATCCCTATTTCTCTGGATTCACTTCTGAATTCAGGAACTAGGTTAGCAGTTCCCCAATCAACCAAGAGTTTACTGGAAGAGCTAGTAGTGGGAATTTGTTATATCTTGCTCTAAATCTCTTAATAATTTAAAATATATATTTTATTAAATATCACCAATAGTGTTGCAGATATTAGAATCTACTTTGTGTTCAAAAACTAAGAGATAGCATGGGGAGAAATGACAGATACAGGTGAGGGGACGGAAGGCAGCAAACCACACTGCTATGTGTGTACCTATGCAACAATCTTGCATGTTCATCACATGTACCCCAAAACCTAAAATGCAATAAAAATAAAAAAATTAAAAAAAAAATTAAAAAAAAAAAAACTATGAGAGGTGCTTTCTA
This sequence comes from Saimiri boliviensis, assembly GCF_048565385.1. Classification (NCBI taxonomy): domain Eukaryota; kingdom Metazoa; phylum Chordata; class Mammalia; order Primates; family Cebidae; genus Saimiri; species Saimiri boliviensis. The sequence continues at coordinate 65,967,175 of NC_133464.1, read as the reverse complement.
CCATTCATACCATTGACATCATTGGACTGGGATCATCACCCCTCCAGAAAAGAACTCTTTAGAAACCTACCCAATCTATCACAGAGAGAGAGAGAGTTTCTTGTATCTTTCAACTCCATTATCCCTGCAGACTTGAGACAGTTTTAACAAATGCCCTGCACTTACATCTGAAAAAGATTTGACCCTTGGAAGAAGAAAACGTAGACATTTCTAGGATATATGTATTTTAGTGTAGCTCTAACCCAAAGTAAAGTATTTTGCAAATACTTTAGCAAGTACTTACTAAAGTAAATTTACTAAAGTAAAGCCTTGGAAAATTTCTCCCACTTTTCTACCATTAGATAATATTCCCTTTATCCAATCCTATTTCTCTACAACTATCCACTTTTTCATCACCTAGTATAAAAATACACAAGTATAACCATTTCTTCAGGTCCTTGCGTCCACACAAAAGCTTCTTTGTCAGGTACAATTTATATTAAATAAATTTGTATGCTCTTCTCTTGTTAATGTCTTTTTAAGAGGGGCATCAGTCACAAACTTAGGATGAATGAGGAAAAGCTATTTTCTCCTTCTACACCATTTTAAAGCAATCCCTAGGTACTGCTCATATTACGTCTGCATGTCGTGAGGCCTAGTTCTGTTACCATTCAACAAACAAGGGTTCTAATAATAAGGAAACAGAGAAAAGGAAAATGTTCTAACCTTTTTCTCTTTAAATTTCACTTTGAGATTTCCAATATAAGTTTCCTAGTTATATAAAAACTATAGCTCTATGATTTTAATCCTGTAAGTCTGACTTCATCCTTATTTCATTTCCAGAAAGAAAAACATAGTTGCATTTGCCATCTGAATTCACTACCTACAGTTCTACAGCTATGTTTTTGTACTGGGGCATTGAAAGACAGAAATAAGTAGGGACAAAAAAGTCTGTTACCTTTTAAAGCCAGATCTGAATGCCTTCTCACCCTGCAAATCACATGCCATCCTTTTCCAGATTGATTCTTTGTTTAGTTTCACCAGTACATCAGCATCTTTCAATTTCTTCTACTCTCATCTCAATAAGCTATGGTTTATGGAAAAGATAAACCTGATTTTTTTTAAAAAAGCAGGTTTTTAAAAACCTGCTTCCTTCCATAACATTTGTTTGCATGTGTGTATATATATACATGCTCAATTCTCATATGATTTCCAAATTGGAACTCAAGTTCAAATAGTCAAATCATGCTTACAAAACAAGATCTACAAAGTGAAAACAGATTGATGGAGTACCCTTACCACCACTTGTACCATATCCCTGACAGACAGGAACCACCCAGAGGATCTGCTTTTCAGTCCCTAGGTGCAGCTAAGCCCTCCACTAAACAAGGCTCTTCCTGACTGAGGGATTGGGTGAATGCCTCTATAAGAGATGACCGCATATTTTCATAGTTTACAAGGATAAAGCAATTACAGCTTCGGTTGTTCAAGAATAAAGCCTCTTTAACATTTTAATGAGAACATTAACTCAGCTTCACTTGGTTTGGCCTCTCTAGGAAGTCTGCTAGCCTAAGAGAAAGTTTCTTTAAAAACCAGTAATGAAACTGCAAACCTCTCTGTGCCCCAAAGGGCATAAATGGGCCACAAACACTGGCTGCACTATTTCTCTCCTGAAGTAGCCTATATTTTTTTATAAGACTACAGTTTGGTAAATCAAAGAAGGCATCTGAAGAAATATCTCTCTGCAGTATTTGTGTGCTTGTATGTGTTCACTCATTTTATATCTGACTTGTCTCCTAATTCCTTTCTATGTTATACACAGCTTTGAGTACAATGTGTGACTCAATAAATGTTAAATCATACTTTTCTGCAATTTTCCTTTAATAATTTTCTACTGCCTCTGTTCACTCTTGCAGCATGACTGATTCCCACCAAGGCTACCAAACTGCCATTTGCCTGGAGACCCATTAAATTCAGCAGAAAACCAGCAGAGCTTCCGAAGCCAAAGGTGAACAAGAAATAATTCCCAGACTCAGTGACTTAACATGAATTTCTGCCTCTACTCTGAACAAAACCTGGAGCAAAGTGAATGAAGAGAAGACTCTTGTCACCGTAAGAGTAAAGCTAAAAAGAACGAATGTCCAAGTTTTAACTCTTTAACTCTTCAAATGTCTGCTGAGTATGTACTATGCAGCAGGAATTGTTCTAGATACTGGGGATACAAGCCAGGAACAAGACAAGACTCTCATTCTCTAAAGTTCTAATGAAAAAGACAGGAAATAAAGCAAAACAAGAATGTCAGAGGGCAATAGGAGCTATGAAGAAAATGCAACAGAGTGACAAGAGGCTAGATAAATAAGGTGAAAATTTAAAGCCAAGCAAAGCGAAAAACTACAGCAAATCCTCAAGGTCATAAAAAGACATGGAATAACCTTAAAAGCTATTATTAAGTGAAAGAAGTCAGTCTGAACAGGCCGCATTCTATACCACTCCAACTACATGACATTGAGGGACAACTCAGACTATGAAGACAGTGAAGACATAAGTGTCTGCCAGGGGTTATGGAGTAGGGAAGGGCAGGAGGAATAGGCAGTGGGCAGAAGATTTTAAAGGCAGTGAAACTATTCCATATGATTCTATGAGAGTAGATACATGTCATTATCACATTTATCCAGACCCATAGAATGTACAACACCAGGAACAAATCCTAATGCAAAAGATGAACTTTCGATGATAATGATGTGTCATCGCAGGTTCACGGATTTTAACAAATGTAGCACTCTGGTGGGGGGTGCTGATAATGCAGGAAGCTATGCATGTGGGAGCTACATGGGAAATCTCTGTACATTCCACTAACTTTTGCTGTAACCTAAAACTGCCCTCCAAAATAAAGTCTGTTTTTTAAATCCTTAAGAAAGAATGTGGTGAGCTAAAGAACTGAAGAGCCCAGCTTGGCTAACGCACAGTGAACAAGGTAACCAGGAGTGTGACTAGAGTAAACCAGGCAGACCATGGTTAGAAGCTTGAATTTCATCCTAAAAGCACCAAAAAGCCACTGAATAGTTTCAAGTAGGGCTTCTCATTACGTGTTCCACATTTTTGAAAGGTCACTCAGGCTGCTGTATGGAAAATGGATCACAGCGGGGCAATCAACAGAGGGTGATGATGGTGGTCTAGTCTAGGATAGTAGCATCAGAGCAGTAGAAGTAGATGGATTTGAAAGAGGAGCTGATGGGATTGGTGATGCACAGATTGTATGTAGGGCATGAAGGAGAAAGAGGAATCAAAGATGATTTCTGAATGGGAGAAGAGACCATGCACTGAGATGGGGAAGACCCTGGCTACGAAATCACACAAGGTGCCATGTGCCATGGTACAGATCTCTGGAAGCAGTGAGAGTGTTCAGTCCACTAAGGGAAATCAAGTTCAGCTTGCTTGATCTCTGCCTCAGCGTGAATAGCAAATGTGTGTGTGTGCACACATATACACATGTATATGCATATATACATGAATATTTGTAAATACATAATTTTTAATACTTTTTTTTGCAATTCAAAGCAAATTTTAAATCATGTCAGCAATCTTTCGAAAAACAGAGAGCCAGGGTTGTTATTGTCCCAATTAACATGCAAGGAAGCTGATGGCAAATGAGGTGAAGGGTCTTCTGAAGGTCACACAGCAAGCAGTCAGCAATGCTGAAAGGAGGGACCCAGCTTCCTTTCAGGAGTCCCTGTGGTACATCACGCGCTCTGTCTATCATCTGGAGCACACAGGGCACCCTGTAGGCACTAGCCTCAGTGCGAGAACATTTTCAGATGAGGTAAGGGTGAGGGTGCTGCTGCCTTACCCGTCATTTTCTTTTTACTCATCCCATCACAGACACTATTTTAATAATCCATAAAATGTGGCTGATAAAACTGAAAGATCGTTAACACCAAAGCAAACTTTACAGAGAGCAAATCAAATGTTAAGGTATATTGTGGCATAGATTTTTAGACAGATATTTAAATTATGTACCACAAGGCCTCTACCGCAGCTCTTTAGAAATCCTTTTGAGGGCTGAACAGGTGGAGATTCCTCGTGAATGGAAGGAACACACACCCAGGACTCACAGGCCTTTCAGGAGCCTCATCTGGAATTCTTCATCTTGTCTTTAGGTTTCTCGAAGTACATCAAAAGCACAGCCAGCACACATTTTAGGAAAAAAGACAAAAACGCTAGAACCAAAGAGTTCACACATCTGGTGTTTGTAACATTATTTAAAGGAATACAATTTATCTGATGAAATTACCACTAAAATAAGTCAGATCATATTTAAAGAAGACTCATGCTAGGGGCAGGACTGGGAAGCCTGGACACACTGTTTAGTCTGTGTACTACCTGTACAAGTTTCAAAAATATGCTTTCGTTTTTCATCTACCAGGCTTTCCCTGGGAGCTGTGAGGACTCCCACCTCATATTTAAAAGTCTGACAGAGAAACAATGAAGCAGCGTCCGCCTCTGTGTTTGTCCCTGTGAGTCATACATTTTCTGTTCCTACTAAACGTGGGATGGTTTTTCTCTTGTTGACTTGCAGACTTCCTCTCTGCTGCTTTTCTCTAATAATATTTTTCCAAAGGACCCCTACCTTGCAAGCACAGTCCCACTAAGGAACAACAGGCAATTATGCACAATCACAGTGATCACAGTTACTGAAGCCTGATATAACTGGACTGAGAACACCCACAGAAAGGGGTTCAGGAAAAAGAAGCTTGAGATACCTGATCAGCTGCACCCTGGCCTCCGGTCTACAGATTTAGAAAATCACTTGTCAGGACTGAAATCATGGTGGTCATATGTGTTGCCTTCTTATGAAGATGGAGTCATTTCTATCTATTACTGATTGTCTTGCCAATACTCTCACAAAGGTACACAGTAATACGCTCTCAGCACATGCAAAGTAGAGTTGAAACTTGCCCTGCTGTTAAACACTCAGGTGGGTGACCCTCTGAAACTGCCCACCGAGTCTCCTGCCAAGACCCTCCATCAAGGCCTTGTCTCCCTGTCCATTCTGCCCTACAGAACCCGTTTTACTTCTGGACACATCACTTTCCTATTTTCTCATATCATCAAATTTTTCTTTCCTTTCTGGGAGTGTGGTCAGTGAGATTTGCAGAGAATATAGGAAAGGCATATGGCAAGAATGAAGGCAAACTGGGAGTAATTTGGAGGGTTCAGAAAGCCTGCTCCCAGGAAGAGCCAGAGTCAGCCATGGAGATGGACTGATGGTGGGAGGCAGGGAGAGCAAAGGGCACATTAGTGGGAGCGGCCAAAAGGAAGCAATGGGTCAGGAATGAGAAAGATTCAACATGGGAGCCTTTGCTGCCACTATGAGACATTGTACAGGTGTCTCTGAGGCTGCAAGCAGGAGGCTGTAGGGTGCTAATGCCACCTAAACTAAAAAGGGCAAGAAACTGGGCACTCAAAAATAAGACAAATACTGACAATCTTCTCCCTTCACACACAAAACAACCTCTCTCTAGAGCTCTATTTCTCTTCTTCCCTTCACTTCTTGAGCCCAATGTCAAATCCCTAGTATCCTCACTTGACACCTTGAGGTGACAATTATTATAATGATGATTCTATAAAGATCTTTACACAATTTGACACTATAATTTTCTCTGCAAAGCATTTTTTTTATATCTATGGTATCTTTTAGTTCTCACAATGTTGTGCCATAAACATTATTAAATAAACAAACATATCCAGGCTCAAAGAAATTTAGACTCGTACACAATGCTACACAAGTGAAAGAATCTGTATTCAAATCCAGGTCTTCTGACTTGTGATCCTGTGCTTTCTAGAATATACTATTAGTCTATTTCTTCTTTGTTATTTTCATTTATTTTTAGGTTTCACTTTATTTTTAATTGATAAAGAATAATTAAATATTTTATGTTAGTTTGTCTTGTTCTCTAACTCTCTATTCTGTACATTTTACTAATTTAGACTTCACTAAGACTTCAGAATTGGTGAGGCAATAAAACATCATTTGATACTCTATTTACTTGGAAATCTGGGAGGTGCTAAATATGTATCCAATATATCCAGGAGGCTGAATGGGGATGCTATCATTCTGAAAATGGAGAAGAAAAAGAAAGCTTGCCTTCTTTTAGACATCAGGGCCAACATCAGCAGTTTAACATCAATATGAAATTTTTAAAATGGATTTGCTAACTACAAATGACTTAATTTCAAATTTATATCTACTTAATATTTTATAAAAATAAAAAAAACCCAAATATAAAAAATATAATCTTAAAGTAATGGTACTGAGTCCACAGGCTAATTAAAAAAAAACAACACATTCTTATGATTTTGTCATATACTTTTATTATGTAATATAGTATCCTGTAGTTCAATTTTTTCTATAAATTTGGCTCTGCCTCTTCTTTTACAGTCTGGCATGAAGTTGGTTTTCAAATATTTGTTAAATAGATGATGGATGCATAAATGGATGAATGCATAAATGGATGAATGCATATGTCTGTAAAGTTATACTCCATGTCAGCTGGAGAGTTAAATGCCACTTCCTTCAGGCACAGTGGCCCAGTCCTGGACTTTGGAATTTCAGAGATACAAATACCAATCTAGCTGTTTGTCAGCTACATCATCTTAAACAAATTACCTCACCTCTTGATTCCAAGTTTCCTTATCAGCAAAATGGTAACAACACTGAGTACCACACAGGATTGCTGTGAGGATAAAATGAAGTCAGACACTTGACACACTGCCTAGGCTGCAGCAGTTAATACAACTTATTTATCCTCTCCCCTCTCTCTGTCTCACATTTAGCATGACCCCTTTCATAACACCAACCTTGATAATGGTGTTTCAGTATATAAAACCTGCTTGTAAAGTTAACGGCCAAACATCAAGTTTATTTACAATGACTCAATTTCCCCTCTACTAACATTAATCTTATCTATTCGTGGTCTAGAAATAGGTTGTTATGCATAGCAGGTGTTCAATACATTTTTATAACTTTGGAAAAAATTCCCAGGGAATTGAAGCTCACTCTTTTGGGCACTAATACTCTCTTCATTGAACGCTTTCAAAAATGTAATATACACTCAATCACTATGCTAAGCAGCAGGTTGAAAGAACTCTAACCTCTTCTTGACTCAGTTGTCAACATGAACTTAGACTTAACACCATAAAGAAAAATAATAATTCCTTGAGGGTTTTTTTAAGTCAGTAGATTTGCTCATACCAAATCTACTGACCAGATTTCTATACCATGATCATTTCTTCCTGTGATCAGCACCATGAGACACTGGGGAATTAATAAGATCAAGTCCCTGTCATCTTCAAAGGGTTCACCAGGAACAATTCCCAGCTATTTCTTATCTGTGGCCTCATGACACACACACACACATTTTGGTAAGAGCTTTAAGGAGAGACCATAGTCAAAGGAGGACTGTTCTGTCCGTCATTTTACACATAATACCTACTCAACAAGCATTTATGAAGCAAATTGAGTAAACAGTATGTAACTTTTGTAATTATTAGTTTCTGTTTGGAGATGTTTTTCTAATCCATGGCTAGGCCCTTTACTCATTTGCAGCTATACTTTTTCATATGTGAGATAAGACAATTGGGTTAAATTATCCCTAACATCCTTTTCAACACTAATATTCTATGATCTAATACTCCTAAGCTCCCAGATGATAGAATTGCTGGAAATATGACCACTGGATACGTGAGTTATTAGGGGACACAATGAATAAACAATGCATCCTTTGCCTTCAAATGCAAAATCCTTTCAAAAAGATATTATCTGTGTGCCATGGAAACAAATGCCCAAAAGATTAGCTCTCTTACTTCTTTCTCTCACCTTATTAGCAAATATAGGAGTAGACATATTGACCTTGGAGTGTAAACATACTGATACTTTTCTTTCCCTTGTGTCAAATGTTCATAATAAATAAAAAACCCTAGTATATCTCAAAAGAAGTCAACTGTATTCAGGCAAAAACAACCTAAAAGGATTTTTCTCGAATAACTAAATGTAGTGCTTCACTGACCTTTTGTTTGTAGATATTTCCTCAAACACCACTTACTTGGTTCATATATTAATTTATTCGCATATTTGTGTAATGTTACACTTTTACTATTTGTACAGAAATGCAATCAAACTTTCTTAAACTATGGTTTAACTATTAAAACTAAAATTTCTAAATTAAAAGAAGTTTCATAAGTTGTACACAGAAAGGAAGTAGATGCTTTCAAACAAGTCAAACATTTTTCAGCAAGAACCTTGGGAAGGCGTTCTGAGCACAGCTTTGCCCCTGGAGGCCCAGCTGGCAAGAGAAGCCACAGACAACTCTCTGTTCCAGATAGGACGATGTTCCTTCAATTCAATTCAAAGTATAGTATCTTCTCCAAGCAGTATACCAATTCTAAAGTTAAAATGAAAAATATACGTCATTTCTGCCTTGGAGAAGATGCAGCAAGACTGAGCGCATACAGCAGTGACACTGAAAAATGATTTAGGATAAGACCCCACCTTCACCAAAATTAACTTGGTAAGAGCTTTAAGGAGAGATCATAGTCAAAGGAGGACTGTTCTGTCCCTCACTTTACGCACAATACCTACTCAACGAGCATTTACGAAGCAAATTGAGTAAACAGTATGTAACTTTTGTAATTATTAGTTTCTATTTGGAGATGTTTTTCTAATCCATGGCTAGGCCCTTTACTCATTTGCCGCTATATTTTTTTCATATGTGAGATAAGACATTTGACCTCTCTGATTTCAGTGTCCTTATCTGCATAATGGGGATGATAACAGTACCTACCTCATTGTGTTGTTATGAGGATTAAATACAGAATTACTTCTAAAGCATTAAGAATGATTTCCAGCACACAGCAAGTACTCAAGGTTAGTGTCATCATCATTATCATTACTGTGAACATACAACCTATGAACGTTTTTTTCTAAGTAAAACTGAAGCTATAACAGATGCCAGGAAATGAAAAGACAAAAACAATCTGGAAAATGATTTTTCCCACTTTCATCCTTGTTCTGGTTTCTTCCTGACAAATCCTAACTACACCTATTCCTCAGAGAGATATAGAGATGGTAAGCGAATGGAGGTGTGAAGAAAGAAGAAACAGAGAAACATGACAGGAAAGGGGCGGGCGCAAACAGGAGGTGCATTTCTGCATCATCCAAGCCATCAGAAAGGCAGACATTGAACTAAAGTTGGAGAGATCCCCACACTTGCTGCAGCCCTGCCCTGCCCCTTTCCCTTCTCCTCCCAAAAACTCCTCCCTCAAGCATTGAGCTGCACTTTTATCCTAACCATTTCTGTGCTTTTCTTTGCCCTGTTTATACTTTTGTTTTATAGAATATAAGGAAAGACTTTATATGTTTTATAGAATGGAAAAGGCTTTAGAAATCACCACTTAACCCAATCCTCTCAATTTATACATGAGAAACACTAAGGGCTCATGAGACAAAGACATTTTCCCTGGGTTGTATAGCTCTATAAATGGCACAAACAAAATTAACACCGGACTCCCTAAATTTATGCTGTCTCCCTTAGGACAACAAAATGTACACATTTATTCAAATGCAATATGGCTGGCCTTTATTCCATTTGGCAGACATTTAAATGTTTCTCTTGGGAAGAAAATCTTAAGAATTTTTTAAATGAGTTAACAAGAATCTTACTGTTTTTAATTTAATAAATATATTTTATTATTGACTTTATTGCTTGCTAAGCCTGAAATTATATTTCTCTACGTTTGAGTAGGTCTTGTCTAACCAAAAACAGGACAACCAGATTGCAATTAAACAGATATTCCCATTTGGACCATAAAAAACACACACACACACACACACACACACACACACACACACACACAATATCAAGAGGCACTTAAGGCAGGGAGTGATGGCTCACACCTGTAATCCCAGCACTTTGAGAGGCCGAGGTAGATGGATCACAAGGTCAGGAGATCAAGACCATCCTGGCTAGCATCGTGAAACCCTGTCTCTACTAAAAATACAAAAAATTAGCCAGGTGTGGTGGCACACGCCTGTAGTGCCAGCTACACAGGAGGCTGAGACCAGAGAATCGCTTGAATCCAAGAGGTGGAAGTTGCCGTGAGCCGAGATTGTACCACTATACTCCAGCCTGGGTGACAGACTGAGACACCATCTAAAAAAAAAGGCACTTAAAGTTTCAGCATATTCTCGTTGTCACTTGTCTGGCCTGCGTTTAGGAGAAGGAGATATCAAATATTTTAAGGCTCTTCTAATATACGGACTTCAAATCATTTATCTTCCAAAGGAGGAACAAGTTTCTTGCCATTTCTCCATATGGTATTTCTAACCCCACTGCCTGCCCACTGTACTCAACAAGCTTTCATATCTGGCCTCAGAATGTCCTCAGTATGCTTTGCCCAAATCAAGTCTATGGCCTCCTACACATTCATCACTCCTTACTCTCAGCCTTCAACACCACAATGAAAGACTGAGGCTCTGAAAGCAGAGCCTTATAATAATACATTTTTTAAATGGACCCGATAAGTGTACTTTTCTGTTGTTATATCTCAGATCTTTAAGTATAAGGATCTGGATAAAGCAAACATTTTGAAAGAAACAAAGCCCCCTGGTGTGCTTATACTCTCCTCATTTCTCTAGTATTCAGGGTAGCTATCTTCCCTTCCATTTGCTTCATTCACTATATGGGGCTTCAGAGAAAGATGTGAACTCACCGTGACTGAGAGAAAGGTTTTGGCAGTCTCTTCACACTTGTTAAGGTAATAGGAACATCTGAATCAACTAACTCAGTTCCATGATGTAAAGAAGTACTTACTTTTAGTAGACTAGACCTGCAGAAAGCCAGTTTATTAGAACCATGCTTGCTAAGTATTATTTACATGGATCTATACTACTATTATGTGTTTTGTTTTCCTTTTTATCTTTATTTTTCTTTCATAGCAAATGCAGACTGGCCACCATGGGTGGTGGCAGTTGTGGTTGCCATTCTCATTCATATGAAATTCAGTAATAAAAAAAGTAGAATTCAACATTACAAAAACAATTGCAAAAATTAAACACTCAAAGCTCAGAAAGAGTTGAGCCAAGATTTGAAAGTTTCTAAGGAAGGGGAGAAAATACATCGCTACATCCTCCCACCCTGCATGCCAGCTAGCAGTGGCAGTTCAGTCTCTCCAGATGCCTCTCAGAAAAAGAAATGCCACAAATATAATAGGTTGAGGTCCTGGGGGAGCCAATTAGATTTAAGCTGCTTTCAAAATTCTGCAAGAGAAAAAAAAAAAGGTATTAGAAAAAATTTGGCACTTGAGATGTCATTTATGTGTTCCGCTTAGGGCTTATGGAATACTACTCATATAAGGGCTAGTTGCCATGCTTGTAAAATAAACTTTGGGTTTTTGATGTAACAGAATAAAATCATTAGCTAGTAAAACAAACAGCTTCAGAAGGAGAATGTGGCATGTCAAATCTAAGGTATCTCATCTTTTACCTTTGGAATCATCAGCCAAAATATGACAAATTAGGCCAAAGTCAGTGGCGGACACTCTACTTAGAAACTCTCCTCTTAGAACTGGCTGTTGTGTTGTACTTTGAGTTTCTGGCACTTGTTGAGCAATTCTTTGGGGGTGAGCTGCAACGCAAAAGAAACTTTGAGCCCTCAGCCAACACCATACAAGCTCCTTAACTGCCTTTCAATATCCTATGGCAAGAGAGGCAGGGGTTGGGAAGGAAGTCGGGGGCTCATAAGGGCCTGCAGTGTCTCCACAGTTACAGAAGCAGGTCTGGTGTCCAGCTGGTGATGGGGAGAGATGCATTACACGAACGTAATGGCTATTCGTCAGTCCATTATAACCTTTCCCAATGAGATGCAAAGCAGATCCATCAAAGACAAGAGAAGCAGACAAGAGACAGTGAGATTTAAAAATACACCAACTTCAGTTGGGTTTCTGGAATGATTTATTTTCATCCCAAGATGAAGCAGCCACAGATTCACCTCCAAAGATGAGTGGAGGCTCAACCAGGCTTTCCCCTCAGAACCCCATTCACTCCTTCACCTTCTCTTTAATATGACATCAAAGCAGTCAGGTCCAATAAGCAAGCATTGGGGTACATACCCATCTGAAAAACATTCCAGGGCTACTGGACAAAGACAACCTTCTGTTCTGCCATAGAGAAGTGGTTATTTCACTGCCTCTGGTCAGAATTCAAGTCTACAAATATATATTTAGGCATGGTTCTGTGTCAGCCACTGAAGCATGTGTCGCAAAGGACACTATAGGAAGAGAACTCATATTCTGTCTCCACAGATTACCCCCTAAAATAATGAAGATGTACATGTTTGTAAAGGAAGCAACTTCACCTGCTGAAACCCAATATGTTCAAGGCTTACCTTAAAGTGTAACCTCCTCCATGAGATTGTCCTAACCAGAAACAAAATCTCCCTCACTTGAGTGCCTATGTCCTTGTCTATCTTCTACTTTAGCCATTTATGAAATTGTCTTATTGCCCCTTTAAATTCTTTAAGCAGTGATATTTTAACTGGTAATAGCAATATATGTGAAAAATGTCAAGCTCTTGACTGTGTGGTAGACATAAGTATCTCAATTATTGAGGAACTAAAGTGGTCAGAAAGGATTTCACTCAGCTATATTTGATGGGACACTAAAACTGAATTGTCAAAGGGAAAGAAGGGCATGTTAAATTAAGTAAGAAGGTGAGCAAAAGTCAGATATTCCAGGATGTCTCCTAGCACAGATATTTAAAATAAGTTCTGACAACCTTCTGAGTAGCCATGAGGGTGATCAAAAGTTCTTTTATAGCAGATTCATCAATCTCACGATAGCACCTCTAATCCACACTAGTGACGGTAACAATTGAGGAATAATAATGTATTTGTTTTTGAGTCCCATCTCTGAGGACTATCACCCTACAGAGAACAGGTAATCTTCAGAAGCAATTTAATTCCCATGTTACTTTTACCACAGCAACTGCTATGACCTCTTTGGAGGGAAGGAATGAATAAGAGCTAAATTAAGCCAATGTTCCTTTCTGCATAGCAGTCATACTCAACCATAAAAAAATCTTGTCTTTTTACAGATTTTTTGAGCAATATTTTTCCTAATCATAAAATAGGAATGCATATATTATACTCAGCCAAACAAAAAAAAATCATGATCATAGCTATATACCACCAATATAAATACTTAAACTTTGCAATGTTTTTCAAAAATAAATCGTATTTAGAATGTCTCTTTAGAGCTGACAGTTTTTTAGAAATTACTGTCCCATAAGCATTTGCTTTCTTTTTAGCCTCATTGTGTAAATCATGCTGCTCTTCCTCAATTTCTCAGGATCTCCAAGGCCGTTCTCTACAGTGTTTGCTTTAAACAAAACTTGGTGCCAAAGCGTCTGCCACAGCTTTCAAGTTCGCCCAGATGACACTTTCCCACAATGGGTCTCTTCATACTTCCCTATATCCGGATATAGTTGATCCACATTTTCTGCACAAAATCTCATTCCCCAGCAGTTGCAATCTGTATCTTGCATTGCATAGTTTCCTCCTATTCCCCTGGGTAGATTGCTGCCAGGAAAGCAGAGGAGAAGAGAAGTTTTTTGATGCTAACAAGGCCACTGTGTAGGACTCACAGCTAATGGTAAGGAGTTGAGTATGGCATTTCTCAGGGGAGCACAAGTGAGCGAAAGTGTAAAGGCACAGCTGACAGCCATATGCCTAAAGTAGGCTGTCCTAACGTAGGCCCTCCAACCTCTGAGCAGTAACCTGTTCATGGTTTACATCATGAAGAAATGAGTTAGTGTACTTGGCAACTCATGCCCTAACTATGTAAGGCCTTAACTGAATAGGGAATTCTGAAAGAAAGGCATTACGTGGTGACAGGTTTTTTTGTTCTTTAAGGTGCTGATGGTATAATAAAGGCTAATGAATTATGAACATGTGTATTATTCTGCTGTCTTTCTCCTTCTAGACGTTCAGATGACGGTGAGCTCAACCTTGAGCTCAGCTAGTATTGTCTCCTAGGCATTCTGAGAAATGAGAACACCTTTGCCTGCTGGGAGGCATACCCATTACTTATCAAATTAGCCTTCCTCAAGAATCTAACAGACTTGCCACTGCCTTTTAGAAAACCCAGAAAGAAACACACACACACACACACACACACACACACACACACACACACACACACAAGCTACATGGTTGAAACACTCAGAAATCTCTTGATATAAGTGAAGTCTTTACCAATATACAGAAACCAAAGAGTCAAAAGTCATGTATGAGTCTTCAGGATAACCTTTCAGTAGGCTCTTGCCACTGTCATGATTGGAATACAAAAGGAAAAGTGCCTGACCTTCTAAACAAAGAAGAAATAATCGGTAAGGCTTAGATATTGGGACTTCATAACAAAAGATAACCTTAAGTAGCTCTTGGGACATACCAGGACTTTATTTGTGTTATTTCATTTAATCCTTATGATAATCTTTTAGGTAGATTGTTAGTATTAATATTCTCATTTTTTAAGATGAAAAAAATCAAAGCTTAGCAAGCTTCAGTAACTTAGTCAAGTCTTCCCAGTTAATCAGTGGCAGAGATGGGATGTGAATGCATGCTATCAATTACTTCTGCTTATCAGTGGTCAATGAGATTTTCTATTAGTATTAGCCAATTTCCAATAAATTTTGAAAGATGAAGGAAAAGATGAGCAGAAAAAAAAAATACAGGAGTTCCTTATTTTAAAAAAAAGTGAAGATAATAAAGGAAAAGAACACATTGTCAGTCCATGTCTCTGTTATCTGGCTTACTGAGGCAAAAGGAGGTTCTGAAGTCGAACCATATGAATGTCGACCCACAAAGGCCAGGGTTTGCTCTTAGCTAAGTAAGTCTTCAGTTAAAGATTCTTGTGTAGACTCTGAGACCTTACGCATATGGTATCACACTCATTCAAGTGCAAGTTGCCCCATTTGGCCATTTCAAGTAGTAGACACACAGAAACTGAGTTTTCCTCCTGTGTCTCCTTGGGGAGGTTAGGGAGGGGTGGTGACATCATGGGAACAGTGTCTGCCTTCCCTCCTATGACTCACCCGAGTATGTCAAAGAAATGCTGCTACTGCTAGTCCTGCAGCATGAATTATCTGATCTGCCAAGCAAATTCATGTGGAAAACAGCATACTCTCTCCAACACAGCACCAAAGAAAAGTGGGAAAGGCAGTAATGAGAAACTACTCATGCAAAACCAAAGCACAAGAGAGGTGAACTTTACTCACTTCCTCCACTCCTCATAAAAAGTATACATACATTTCCATTTTCATGTTGCCAGAAATAGGTAACAACGAAATTTGCTTCCTCCTCTGTGCTCTCATACCACTTTGTACAAATTGCTAAAGGGCAGTGCTTACCATATTGTCCTATAATTAGATTTTAGGTGTCTGCCTTCTCACTAGTGTAATAATTTCATTTTTCCCTTACTATTTGAATTCCAAGCATCTGGTATCACATTTAACAAATATTTGCTAAACAAACAAATGAAAGGTTGAATGGAACAATGAATAAATGACATTTCCTCAAGGGCTCTCTCTAACTAGGACAAAACGTAGTGTTTTTTTCCCTCTATTCTTAGTGATGAAGATGGCTGACCTGGTTACATTGGACAGGGGAATGGATCATGTCGGTGTGGAGTATTGGGTGTCTCAGATGTTCTGGCAATTACTGAATAAGTGTCATATATGCAGTTACACGTGTATCTCACAGTTTCCTCTGCTACTGTATTCTACAGAGTTTGTGTCTTCCCTATTCACACCCACCAAGCCAGCCTACTTCATGACTGGCTCCCTTAATCACTTATTTTCTTTGACCTAATTAGGTCAATTAAAATCCTTACTCTAAGAAAGCACTCTTCTTATTTTAAGTTCCTGGAGAGAGAGGAGGGCAGGAAACATGACTTGATATTACCCGACAGTGCATGGCATGTTCCAAGCATGATGGAAGCTGGATATTCAGCAAGACTCAGTACATCCAAGCCCCTTCCTCTTGCAGAATTTACAGACAGTGAGAGGAGGAGAGATAAATCATAAGGTCAGTAAAATGTAGTAACTATGACAGAAGCAGCACAGCACGGGATGCTGAGGGGCACATAGGAAGGAAACCAAAGCTCATCAGGAAGAGCCTCTACATACCTTTTACATTTTGACCTCAGGTAAGTGAGACTTACCCAAGTGAAAGTAGAATGTAAGAATGAGGAGAAGACCCAGAGACTAGGGAGAACACAATATAAACAAAACACCCAAGGTCACTGAGGAGGCCAGCATTGAAGTGAGAAGGCAAACTCAAACTTCCCAGCCCTTATTCTAAGGGCAATGGGAAGCCTTTGAAGGATTTTAACCAAGGTAGTGACATTTGGATCTGAGTTTCAGGAGAGACACCTGGGTTATAGGTAAAGTCAATAGATTTGGGAGTGGTATCATTATGGGAGGTTAACTGCAGCAACAAGTAGACCCTCAACATTTCCTTTTAGCAAGATTACTTTGGCTGCCATATGGAGAATGGATTATAAAACTGTGAGATTAGATATGTAGAAACCACTTAGGATGCTATTTCAGTAGTCCAGATGAAGATGGTAATGGTGACATTTGAAATGGAAAGAAGTGGATGGGTTCAAAAGAATACTAAGATGACAGAATTAGCAGGCTTTGGCAATTGACTAGATGAGAGGTTGGCAACATTTCTCTGCAAAGGACCAGATAAGAAACGCTTAGCCTTTGCCAGCCATATGGTTCCTGTCACCACTATTCAACTCTGCTGTTTTAGTGAGGAAAGTGGACACAGACAATGTATAAATGAATGAGCACGCCTGTGTCCCCATAAAAATTTACTTACAAAAAAAACAGGCCATAGGAAAAGTTCGACCCAAGGCTAGGGCACGCCAACTGCTGGACTAAATGAGGAGTGTGGCAATCAGAACAGTAAAAATGGCTCCCAGGTATGTGGCGTTGGCATCTGGTTGTCCAGGGCTACTATTTGCAGAGAAAGGAGCACAGGAAAAGGAGTAGGGTCAGAGGGAAGGAGGCAGTGGCCAGTTTTTAGAGCTAAGTTTAATGTATCTGAAATATATCACCCAAGACATGTCTAATAAGCAGTTAGACAGCTGAATCTCAGTTTCAGGAAAAAGACCTGGGCTCTAGGTAAAGATATATAGATTTAGGAGTTGTTCTAGTTAGGGTCATCTAAAATCTACTAACAGACCAAAAAATCAGTGGCTTTAGTAATAAGAAGTTTAATTTCTTTTTCATATGATGATAGAACTCAGACCACGGCTGGGAGTAGACTGGATTTTGGTGAACAGCTCCCAGGATCTGCCACCAGAGTAAAAAATACATAGAGAGGTCAAGAAGGCATGAAAACAAATAAAAGTGATTCAGGCAACTACAAAGCATGAGGCCAAGGTCAGAGCTCTGAAGAACATCAATGTTAGGAGGTACACTGAAGAGATAAAAGGAAGATTTAGCAAAGTAGAAGAATGACAAAACAAAAATAAAACTAGGACACTGTATTAGATACTTAATGTATGTAGAAATGAGTACAAATTTCATCATTAAGCACTGAGCACATCTCTGACAAGCTGACATTATTTGGTGACTCTGATATTTAGATGAAAAATAAGCCAAATTTGATTTAAGAGAAAATGGCAAAAATCAGCTTCTCAAAAAAGCCTGATTTTCATTATCATGCAGGAAGACTGCTTTAGGGCTATGTGTCATAATATTCATTCTTTCCATTTACTTTTGCGTCCATAAGTCAACTTGTACAGGTGAAATGTATATTCTGCATCGAAAATTGTATGTGATCTTATACACGTATAAACATAATATAAATAGGAATATACATCTGTCGTCGTATACATACACTCGACACTCACAGGATTCATTACCAAATGCATTTCTTTTTCACTTCCATTTTTTTTGCAATTTTCCATGCTCTCTGCTTTGCCCGAGGCTTCTTCTCCACCTCCCATTCCACCCCACTTTGCACGTCTGTTCTTGGCTCTCAGTGGAAAGATCAAGGAAAAGAAGCTGGATTTCACCCTGATAACATTTTAAGTCCTTCTCTCTAATTACAGAATACAACAGATTCTGTAGCCTGAATGAAAAATCCAGGCCAGAATACCATGTCCTTTTCCTTGGCTCTTCCTCCAAGAGATCTCAGCTGGAAAAAGGGAGATCTGAAATCTTGCTGGCATAGTTACCAACTAGCAGAGTGGTATCCATTAATCTAGCCTCTTCTCTCTCTTTAGAATGTAAGATATTCAGGGCAACCATGGGGGTTCTGAGATTTTTGTATTTAGAACACTCTTTTTGGCAAAGAACAGCCAATCTTGCTTATAAATAAGTTTTAAAAAAAGCAGATTAAAAAAAAACTGCCCAGGAGGCACTCATATAGAAAATAAAATTAGTAACCTCTTCTACTAGCCCAGCATAAATTATTAGTGTACTCAGCCTGACCAAGTGACTATTTATAAGCCTGAACACCATAGTGTTCAATAAATATAAGTTGAGGATGGTGACAATGCTACCCATATTTCCTTACTTAATGACACCCAGTTGGCAGTTCAGCAGCACAACTCACATGCATTTTATTCTTCCTTTACTCCTTTCACACTGTAACTCATATCAGGAATGAACTTAACCCCTGGAAATAGCCTTCCAATTAGCAAAATTAATTTTTCCTTTGATTTGAAAGACACCAGCCAGTGGATATAAGCAAGGAAAAACTCTGTAAGCAGCATTTCTGGATTCTGTGAGGAGATACTCTGTCAGCTCCAACAAGTCTTTCTTATTGCTTCTTTTATAGGGTCATCATTATTCAAAGTCTGCTAGCTTCAAATACCGTCTGCAAAGCACATCTAGAAATTTAGCTGCTGATGCAGATAATGTATGAAACTGAGAAACCACAACTTGTTTCCCACTGGCTAGGTTAAATATGCAGTTTAGACGATTCTGGAACCTGTCTGCTAGTCTGAGGTGGAAGAAGGGCATGAGCTCGCCAACGCCATGTGTACCTAGCCCGTGTACATTTGTTCAAAAGACTATGTGAATGCAAAATTCATAATTTGGACATTTTATCTAGCCTTCAAATGGTAACTGGGCTGGAACTCCATCAAATTTTGTTTAGTCAGACCCTTCTCTCACCCCTGCCATTCTTCTAAAGCCACCACGTCAACCCTGCCATCTCTTTCTCTTCGCAAGATGATCTTGTCTCCTCTGTGTGCAGAAAATTGAAACCACTTACCAATACTGGGAAACTGGGTACCACCTTTCACTCACCCATCGGCATCATTCTTCGTAAGTAACAGAACAGGCCTTTCATCTGCCTCTGTTCTCGCCCTCCACCACCGCTATCTTAGTCAGGATGCCTGTTACCCCTTACTGAGACTAATACAGAAACCGCTCATCACCTTCTTGCCGACTGCCTAATTTCTCTAGAATCCATCCTATTCATCTTGCATGGAAAGAAAAAAAATATCTAAAAAACCAATCAGATGGCATCACGCCTCTGTATAAACCATCATAACAACTACACCATCTGAGAATAAATCTACATTTATCCCATGGCAGAAGAAACCGTCCAAATATTAGGCTCTTGACCATGGTTACAACCTCATTTCTCACGACTTCTGTCACATATTTCACGCTATATACACACAGCTGCTAGTCCTCACCTATGAGACCCACACTCAAGTCTCTGCCTAGTATGCACCTCCTCATTAATTACCCCACCCTCACTTGGCTCATACCTACTGTATCTTTTTTTTTTTTTTTTTTTTTTTTTTTTTTTTTTTTTTTTGAGACAGAGTCTCACTCTGTCGCCCAGGCTGGAGTACAGTGGCACGATCGCAGCTCACTGCAGCCTCCGCCTCCCGGGTTCAAGCAATTCTCCTGTCTCAGCCTCCCAAGTAGCTGGGACTATAGGCACATGCCACCACACCCAGCTAATTTTTGTATTTTTAGTAGAGACGGGGTTTCACCATGTTGGCCAGGATGGTCTTGATATCCTGACCTCATGATCTGCCCACCTCAACCTCCCAAAATGTTGTGATTACAGGCATGAGCCACCGCGCCTGGCCACCTACTGCATCTTTAATGCTCATTCAGGAAACACCTCCTGGAAACCTCATTATCTTTTTTTTTTTTTTTGAGATGGAGTCTCACTCTGTCACCCAGGCTGGAGTGTGGTAGCTAGAACTCAGCTCACTGCAACTTCCACCTCTCGAGTTCAAGCGATTCTCCTGCCTCAGCTTCTCAAGTAGTTGGGAATACAGGCATGTGCCACTGTGCCCAGCTAATTTTTGTATTTTTAGTAGAGATGGGGTTTCACCATGTTGGCCAGACAGGTCTCGAACTCCTTGGCCAGACTGGTCTCAAACTCCTGACCTCATGATATACCTGCCTTGGCCTCCCGAAGTGCTGGGATTACAGGCATGAGCCAGCACACCGCCTGGACTCATTCTTAATCCTCTCCAAACATTCTTTACCTAACTCTGTGAGTGAACTCTAATATTTCTGTATGTGACTCTACTTTTGTCTCTCTGAATTAGTCAATGGTAATCGATATATGGAACAGAATACAGGAAAGAGACTTAGACCTAAAGATCCAGGGGAACTTGGTGTATGATGACTGAAAAACCCATGGATTCTGAAATAATGGTGTTGGGATAACAAGTTAACATATAGAAAAAACAAGTTTAGATTCTTACCAATTTTAGATTCTTAACAATTTTAGTATCTTCCCCCAAAATTAGTTCCAGAAAGATTAAATTTTAGATTTTTTTAAAAAATCACAGAATTAGAAGAAAATTTAAGGTAAAATTTCTATAATCCAAGGGGAGAAAGGTTTTTTAAGTATAATTTTAAAAACCGGAAACCATAGGGATTGCTACATTTGATTACATAAATAGTAGCTTTTCAATTGGGAAAAAAAATGCTATAAATCCAAGTAAAAAGACAATCAACAAATAGAGAGAATTGCATATTTAGCACATTGCCTGACATCTAATTTGCTTTGTATAAACTGATGTATATGAAGAGGGATAATCTCCCTAATATATAAAGAACTCTTTGGAACCAATACAAAAAAGACAAACCTCCTTTTTCTAAAAAAAGCAAAGTGAATGACATGAACAGGCATAAAAATTGCCTCTAAATTTATGTAAAGTTTTCAAACTTCCAAATAAATTCAAATGTTAAATGATGTTTGTATAACAGAATGACAAAGATTTAAAAAAATACTCCAACTTGTTGAAGATGTGGGAAAATGGGTACTGTTAAATATTGCTAAGAGTAAACTGATAAAAATTTGTGGAAACTAATTTAATAGTAGATACCAAAAATATGTTATTTTCACCAGAATTTATCCTAAGGAACAACTTAAATATCTATCAATGAGGCATTCTTAAATTATAGTAGCTCTTTATAGTATCATGCAAATCACAATCAATAACATGCATATTTATAAAAAAGCTATGCTTATGTTATAAATTTCTTTTAAAAACTGTATTTGAAAACAATTTAAAACATAGTCATCTTCTTAAATATGTGTGTTTACATGTACAAAAGGAAAAACACTCTTAGAAGGATATTTATCAAAATGTAAATCATCACGATCTCTAGGAGGTTGAGCTATGAATTCCTTCTTTATACCTTCTTTCTTATTCATAGATTTGTGCATTATCTGATTTTTTTATGAAGAGCATGTATGCTTTATAATTAAATTTATTACCATCAATATAATTACTTCTACTGTTTAAAAAGAATGGAGAAAGGAGAAACCCAGTGTTTGTGTAAATGGAGAGAGAAGTCACATGTCTAAAAAAGCTGCAATTTTAACTAAATTATACCAATCACAACCAAAGAAACTCATAAAGTCCAGCTTGTACAAGTTTGCCAAATACAATGAACAAAATACCATAGACTGCCTGGACAATTAACACTATAGACTTCCTTTTCTGAATCTTTCTCATACACAAAACAGTCAGCTGCTATTCTAATTCCAGTGGTTATGAAACAAGAATGAACTGTTTCCTATTCATTCAACTCTGATCATTTTTATAATAGAAAAGGTGAAGCTAATTTCCTGAAAGTTTGCCCATCTTTTGTCACAAAAATGTTCGATGACCTTACAGTTCTAAGGATAAATGCCTGCAGAGGTTACCAGGGATGCTGCAAGCCTATAAATATGTTCTCATATTAACAATAATCATGTCAACGATTAGTTAACAATTCTCACAAAACAGACGGGTATCAGAACATGGGCAGAAAAATCCAACAAACAAAAATGTCAGTGAAGCTTTAAATTTTACATAGTTTATTACCCAGTATTATAAATTCTACATGTTTTATTACCCAGTATTTAAGTCCATCATTTTAAAATAGGGTTTATCAACCATAGGTAGTATGGGAAAGATAGGACTTAGTGACTGGTCTTTATGAGAACAAAAGAAGTAAAAGTTATTTATAGTGACCTTTTAATGTTTACCTTAGAGCTGCTAATCAGATGTAAATTGTCACCCCGTGGATATGCATAATCAACTTCATTCCCTTTGCTAATTGAGAAATAGAGCTGTTAATGTCAAGAAACGTTTGAAAAATGCACCAAGCCTGCTCAATGGAGCAAGTTCTTTTTAAAAGTCAGAGTTTCCATATAGTAAAATCATGGAAATTGGGCATAGGGAAAAAAAAGAGAGAGAGACAGAAAGACTAATTTGTTATTAAGCTAGTCTGTGCTAGAACAAAATCGGTCTTAACAACCCCAAACCTGGAAATTTTGACCACTTCTTATGTTCAAAAATAACTCCCTCAGCTTTTAGAAAAAATCATTCCATCACATCCCTCCAAAGCTCCTCTCCTGCTGAGTTTATGCTTTCCCACCTGCAGTGGGTCTGGCTTAGCAGTCACTTTGCCAGGACACTCATACAATGCAGTTCACACAAGTCAGTCCTTCTCTTTCTTTTACTCTCTGGTAGGTCGTCTTTAGAGTTTTCTTTAAAATTGATCACTGAGAAGTAAATGGTCTTCTGCAAATGGTGTAAAAAGAGGACGACAATACATTCCCTTGAGTGATACTTCAGGATTGCTGTTACCTTTATAATGCCACATATGGTAGAAGTAGGCAAAATTTTAATTTATGATTAATCTTAGAAGAGATGTGGTTAAAGTAGTGGCTGGCTGCAAAGGACCACTTTGCCCTCTCCTATTCCAACACAAGACTCACCTCTACCCTTCATCAGTGACTTCCTTGTTTTATAAAATCCAAGTTTTCTCCCATTTTTTTGAGACAATCCTTACTAGTGGACATTCTCCCCCTTCAAATAGCTTAATTAAAATCATCTCCTTAATTGTCTGCTGCATTTTGTCTAAGAAATTGAAGCCAGACCTAAACATGTGCCCCAACCATTCTCTTTTCACAGGCAAGGCCAGCCAGCAACCATTCTGCTTCTACTGAGGACAGAAAACACAAATCACAGTGAGAAGAGCAAAAGCACTAACCACCCACATCTATGGCACCCTTCAAGGCCCTGCAAGGCAGACTTAGTCCTGAGCACATCTAGACTTCAATCTCCTGCAGTCACCAGGCCCCACAGTGATATGTTCACTAAGACACACCTGATGTGAACTGCCTACTCTTCTGAGAAGGTAACCCATAATTAGCAGAATAAGCTCATGTTTTTAAAAAATGGTCCTTACTCCATTCCCACCACACACTGCAGGAGTCTAAGTAGGGGTTACCTAACCTCTCTGGGCCTTGATCTCCTCATCCATCAAAGTGCTTTAACTGACCTAATCACAGCCAGAGGGCTCACCTTGATTCAACAAAACATATTCAAACCCTTTCTCCTTTTACTTTTAAAATTATCTAATTTTTTCCTTCACTTTTTTTTTTGGATGGAACCTCGCTCTGTCACCCAGGCTGGAGTGTAGTGCCACAATCTCTGCTCACCACAACCTCTGCCTCCTGGGTTCAAGCAATGTTTCAGTCTCAGCCTCCCAAGTAGATGGGACTACAGGCATGCACCACCGTGTCCAGCTAATTTTTGTTATTTTTAGTAGAGACGGGGTTTCACCATGTTGGCCAGGCTCATCTCGAACTCCTGACCTCAGGTGATCTGCCTGTCTCAGCCTCCCGATGTGCTGGGATTACAGGTGTGAGCCACCATACCCTGCCTAATTTTTTCTTCATTTTTACAAAGTAACAGTTTTACTGAAATATGATTCACGTACCCTAAATATTCTTCCTTTTTAAATGTACAATTCAGTGGTTTTAACATATTCACAGAGTTGGGCAATTATCACCATTATTTACTTCCAGAACATTTTCATCATCCTCAAAAGGAGCCCCATACCCATCAGTAGTCACTCCTCATCCCCCCACTACAACCCATGGTAACCACTACTCTACTTTCTGTTTCTATGAATTTGCCTATTCTAGACATTTCATATGAATGAAATTATACAATATGTAGCCTTTTGTGACTAGCTTCTTTTATTTAGCATAATGTCTTCAAAGTTTATCTATGTTGCAACATATGTTGGTACTTCATTCCTTTTGATGCCAGAATAATATTTCATGGCATAAATATATTAACATGAGATTCAGTTTATCCTTTCATCAGTTGATGGACATGTGGATTCTTCCCATCGTTGAGCTATTATGACTGATGTTCTTATGAACATTCATGTACAGGTACTTCTATAGACTTATGTTTTAAGTTCTCTTGGAAGTTAAGAGATATGCTGGGTCATGTGGTAACACTATGCTTAACCTTTTCAGGAACTACCCAATTGATTTTCAAAGTGGTTGTGCTGTTTTCTTTGCTATTTATTTTGGTTCCTTCTGTGTCTGCTTTCTGGTTTTGGGGGTGCAGCTGGGAAAGTAGTTGGGATACTTCAAAAGAAATTTTATACATGGTGGACAATTTTAAGCCATTATAGGTAGACACAGAGTGGCTAATATAAGCTTGGGAGCCACAGAATGTGGTGCTATAGGGCACACAGAAAGGATATCCATGCTAGTTAGCAGTGATGCCTGGGGTTCAGGGACCAATTTAGGAAGATGTGGGTAGGTCTTGATACGATATAGCAATAAATGACACATAGATACACTCACTTATACCTTTATCTCAGGGGCTTACTATAACCAGGACAATTCAAGACAAATGTAAATAATGACAAGATACATTTTTAAGATTCCTTTTTTAAGAATATATAAGAATATTTCCAGCTGGCCATATCAGAGAAGATCATTTTGGGACAGAAAACATCTTCACTGGCTCTTGAAGGATAAAAAAGTTTTAAACAAGCAGAAATGAGGAGGTGCATCTCAGACAGAGGCAACTGTATAAAGAAAGGCACAGAGTGAAAAATACAAATGAGAAGTTGGAAAAAGATACAAAAGAAATGAAACAATTAACATTGACTGAATGTGAAAAGTGAGGTAGAAGGTAGAATACAAGATGACTCCAGGTTTTTGGCATGGAAGATGGGATAGACGATTGTGCTATTAACAGAAAGGATGGTCAAGTCTGAAGGAAGAACTAGCAGGAGCGAGAAGGAAATGAGTTCAATTTTACATAGATTGGGTGTAAGCTATCAGGGGAACATATATAGGTGGGGTCCATTAAGCATATAAAAATATAGAATCAGAGCTTAAAAAATATATTTCCTAAGAGAGGTCATTGCTGAAGCCTCCACGGTGGAAAACAGAGGAAGAAGAAAAGTATCCTGTTATAACTTACCCTCAAACGGGAAACTCAGTCCACCCAGGAAGCAAAGGAGAACAGGACTAGGCCATGCAATGGCTTGGGAAACTGGCCCAATTTTAGGGCTCAACCTTGAGGAAGTGAGCTGGCTGTTCAACTACAATGTTTGGAAGAACACAGCAAACACAGGCTTAATCAGGCTAGTGTTTCTAGATTAAACTACATAGGAAGTTTAATCTAGAAAGTCAGGCACAGTAGCAGGAATTTCCAGTCAGAGGCTAGTCATATCAGGACAGATCTGCCACTGGATCAGGAGATGAAGGGCAGAACCAGCATCTCCAGGACTAGCAGGAGCTCAGCAAAGTAACCAAGTTCCATCCAAAGGGACAGGATTCCAGGAAGGCTCTAGTTCACACAAATCAGACAGATCTGATAGGTTTTGCAGGAAGGATACACGATGGTGTGAATATGAGTAACCAGAATTCACTCTACCTCCCATCTGTCAACATCTGCCTTAAAGTAGCAAGACTGGTTTGGGTCCCCATATGCTACTTACTGTAGAAGAAGCTTCTATTGTTCTTTCTGCCCTGTTCAGGAAAGGCTCAATAAATGAATGAAGCTAAGCTTCCAGATGCTCCATTACACCAGAATCAGCACTGAGGAAGGAAAAGATAGAGCCTTACAGTACATCCACTTTGGGCAGGGCAAAGAAGGAAGAGAGAAAAAGAAGATACGGTGGAGAATACATTCAAACACTCTGTAGATCAGCAGAGAATAATAGTGAAGCAGGAGAGAAGCAGATCAGAGAAAATGAATGAGTGAATTCAGAAAAAAATGGGTGAGTCATCAGGGAATCCCTTTGTGTCACTGGTTTTCACCTAAAATTTTTACTTTACCATATCCAACAGTGATGCTCTATTACAAACAATGCTTTGTCATCCCACCTCCAAAAGCCCCTTTTGTTTTCAGCAACCAATATGTAAGAATTGCAACTCCTACATAAGTTCCTTTTGGTAAACACATTCAATCTTGACCTGGAAGCTATAGTTTAAAAAAAAAATCAATTATATGAAGTTGGAAATAAAGACTTCCAAAGCCCTAATTGCTACAGCAGCCGACAAATATCAGAAATTTTACAGAATGCCAAACCACAGCATAAATAATAAAATGTAAAACTCAGTGGTTATAGACTGTGAGCTAAAATTTAAACAATTAAGCTGTATTATAGAAATGTATTTTTTGAAAATTTAAAATATTATCATTTTAACACATAAAAATTCACAAAAAATGAATAGTTTGTTTACCTCATATTTTATCAAGGCAAGCAGTAAAACAAAACAATTATCTTCACACCTTGATCAAAAATAGAAACTTTCAATCAACACCGCACTTTTCACAAAATTATAACAGGCTGAAAACTGCAAATAGCACATGTCAAGTCTTTGCACACTTCACCAGAGATATATTTATTCAAAACAAAATGTCTCCCAACGATCTTACTCTAGAAGGAACATGAGTCATATATGCTGAGAAACTCTTCTTACAGTTTTAACCTTTTGGGGGAAAAAAGGCAGAGCTTCCAGCCTATACACTAGTAAAGAGCCTGTGAAAAACAATTTCACAGTTTAAAAAGCAAGCATCGCTTTGGCACTGATACCCAACATTTCAGACACAGAAGCAAAGAGCTCATCCCAGCTGATGACTGCCTTACAACTTGGGAAGCAATTGCATAATGACTAATTCTGGAACTTGTGCAGACACTGGGACAAACACTGCAAACCTTGTAAAGGACAAAAAAATCCCAGTAGTGATAAATCAGCATGGTTGCTCAGGCCCTCTAAGTAGCATCATGGAAAAGTGCAGTGGCTCCTAATATTACACTGGGGCACCAGCTAAGAAATGACTTTAGGGAAGAATGCCTCCTATGGAATCATCAACAAGTCAAACAGATCACTTCATGTTTACTCACTTCTGGTTCAGGAGTCTGATTTGGGGCTCTACAGAGGAACACAAACCCCATGCTAGCAAAAAGGAGTGGAAAGAATTATTTTCTCCTTCTAGAATGGTACCTCAGCACAATCAGAATTGCTAGAGGGCAGACAGGCAACAGAGCATTCTTAAAGTTACCCCTTTTCTGAATACTAACGAACTTTTCTCAGGCTTTTTGAATGAGCTGAAAACCAGTTTTGAAAGATAAGATATTAAACCATTTCTATAGGGAATAAGAACACTGGAGATTATTTACTTTGCTGTAATTACTCTGGCACATAGGGAGATTAGCTTTCAAATGCTACTAGGTTTGCATACAGAGATTTCAGTAATGAAGAAAAATTAGTTCATGTTTTGAATATTTAGGGCTTGAAGTATATATTATTGCTAAAGAATGAACATTGGTTAATACTTGTGCAGAGAAGAATAATTACCAAAACGATTAATTGTTTTAAAGTCTGCACTTATTTCCCCACAAACAATCACTTGTTTGGTTCTTTTCTTTCTTTTTTTAAATCAATACATAATAGTTTTACATATTTTGGGGGAACGTGATATTTTGAAACATACTTACAATGTGTATGCATGTATGACACACATCAGGATAACTGAGATATCCATCACCTCAAACATTTATCTTGCTTTATGTTGGCAACCTTCCAATTCTTCTATTTTAAACTATATATTAATTGTTCATTATAGTCACCCTACTGTACTACCAAACCCTTGATATTATTCCTTCTAGCCAAATATATTTTTGAACCTGTCAACAATCACTCGTTTATAAAAAGAATCTTGACTTTTATTAGCATCCATACTAAGTGAAAATGCTCTTGGACATTCACAAACGAGTTTGAATTTCATAAGTCTTGAGTTTTATAACCAGGAAGCCAGACAGCCAACAATTCCATCTAGTAAGGGGAAAAATAAAACTTCTTCT
The DNA here is from genome assembly GCF_048565385.1 of Saimiri boliviensis. Taxonomy (NCBI): domain Eukaryota; kingdom Metazoa; phylum Chordata; class Mammalia; order Primates; family Cebidae; genus Saimiri; species Saimiri boliviensis. The sequence goes on along the minus strand of NC_133464.1, from coordinate 65,938,458 downwards.
GAGTTAAATGAACAAACTTCAAGAAGAGATAAATGGAATAGTAGAAATTCGTTTTTTTAGTGGAATATTTTCTTGGGTTTTCAAGATTGTTTACGTCATGACTTTAAGCTGGAACCAAATCAACCAAATTGATTTCTGAAGAGTCTGGTAGCATGTCTCCCTTTATACATTATAGTTCATTATAATTGAATTATAACTATATAGTTCAATATAGGTCATTATAATTGAACTATATATAGTTATAATTCAATTATAATGAACCATATAATGTAGTTCATATTTATAATTATAGTTCATAATTATAGTTCATCTCCCTGCTTGCTGTCTGCTGGGTGAGGAGGGATTGAGATTAAGTGACAGTGTTTACACAGGTATTTTTTACTTTTTATTCTGAAACAACTATCAATTTACAGGAAGCTGCAAATGTTTTGTGTACTTTTTGACAGCTTCCCCTGGACAGTAACATCTTAACATAATTATCAAATCCAGGAAACTTAGTTTGGATTGTAATCCTGGAAGATATAATCCCAAATGTTGAAATCCTGAAGGATCAAAATCCCTTTAAATCAAAATCTGAAAGTCCAAAATCCTGAAAATTACAGTCACAAGTTAGTTTCATCATGTTAGATGAAACTATTACCTTGTTACTGTCTTTATTTGGAAACTGAATATGGTTTAAAGAGAGCTGTGTCCTGAAAGAAAAACCTCAGCTATTCATCATGATACAAGACTTCAAAATATAATGACTGTGAAAGTCACCCAGCTCTTATAAACTATCTCCATGCAACTGTCCATAGTCTATTCCTGCAATATATTTTTTCATATGTAGAATTTTTAAGTATTTTTCTTATTTTAGTTTTTTCACTATTTTAAATTATCAGCAATAATTTCTATAATTCATTTGCTGTGTATTTCATCTTTACATCATTTCAATACTGGAGATTCTGTAGATACCTTTAGATTCATTCTGTAGATACCTTTAGAGAGTTCCAATTAGTTTTATGCATTTTTTTTTGCAAAAGTGACTCCACAAAAGTGCATTATCACAATATTAATTTTTTTGTAAGCATTGTACATGCACGTAAAAACACTGAAATTTACTCAATAAGGAGATGTACTTTTTGTACATGTTCATTTGCAAAAAATAACATTTCTCGAGATCTCAGCAATTTGGGTGACCTTATATGTTGTAGTGACCCATCTTGGTTTTTTATCCATCTCCTCAAAAGACTTAGGTTGTTCATCACAACATTTCAGATGACCACAGGTACAAAGTTGGGTACACACAGTTATAAACCATAATCATATGTATGTACTCATTATTTCCCATTTTACCTATTCCTTTATGAATACGGTTTATCTGCTCATTAACTGTTATACCCATGCAACTATTGTGCGTATACCTGAGTGTTTACACAAAATATCTGTTAGAGTTTCATATTTTCTTGTGTAAGGTAACCTATGAAGTGTTCTGTCATGTTTTCACATGTTTCGTAAATAAATCTCCTTTTAAAAATGCAAATAAATATATTTTAAATTATTTTTCCAGAACTATATTTTTCAGGATTTTTATCTTTCAGGATTGTGATTTTGGGGATCTTAGACTGAAGGAATTTTTATTCTTTTGGGATATGGTATTTGGGATTGTGTCTTTTGGAATTACAATCATCTCCCCAAGAAACTATGATAGTATTGATACCCTTATACGGACTACAGACCTTATTCAGATTTTACCAGCTTTTGCATGCACTCATTTGCACATGTATATGTATGTATGTATGTATGTATATCATTTACACAGATTTAGTCCCTGTATAGAGTCTGATAACCATCACTATAATCAGGAAACGGCATTATTCTAGCCCCACCAGGGAACACCCTTATGCTACTCCCTCCACCCTTAACCCTATCCCCTGGCCACCACTAATGTGTTCTCCATCTGTATAATTCTGTCCTTTCAAGAATGTTATATAAATGGAATTATACACTATGAAATTTTTTGAAACTAGCTTTCTTTCACTCAGAATAATGTCCTTTAGACCCAGCCAAGTTGCTGCACATATCAATAGTTCATTTGTACCCTTTTTAGTGCTTTGAAATATTACTTCCATTTTGATCATCATACAAATTGACTGGATACAGAAATATATTGTTGAGGTTTAAATAGATAGATAAATAACACTTCTCATAAGTTCCAAACAAATTAAAAGGGAAATGAAGTAGGAAGATAGGGGATAAAAAGATATCAATGCTTTACTCTTCAGTCTGATTGGAGAACATAGTTTTGTATCTGATGCACAGGGGTTGGCTAATACTCTATGGCAGATAGATCTGGAAGCCCAGGGCATGCTGAATTCCTACTCTCAAACTCACGTTTCAGGTAATGCCATCGTCAAAATGTGTCCACCCAAAACTCATATATTGAAACTTAGTATTAATAGATAGGGCCTCTAAGAAGTGATTAAGTCATGATGCCAGAACTCTCATAAACAGGATTAGTCCTCTTATAAAAGAAGTCTGGGCTAGGCACAGTGGTTCATTTCTGTAATCCCAACACTTTGGGGGTCCAAGGTGGGTGGATCACTTGAGGTTAGGAGTTCGAGACCAGGCTGGCCAACATGGTGAAAACCTGTCTTTAATAAAAATACAAAAAGTCAGCTGGGTGTGGTGGTAGCACCTATAATCCCAGCTACTCGGGAGGCTGAGGCAGGAGAACTGCTTGAACCCAGGAGGCAGAAGTTGCAGTGAGCTGACATCGTGCCATTGCACTCCAGCCTGCACAACAAGAGTGAAACTCTGTCTAAATAAATAAATAAATAAATAAGGTCTGAGGAAGCTCTTTTGCCCCTTCTGTCATGAGAGGACACACAGAAGGCACCATCTGTGAGAAACAGGCCTTCACCAGACACCAGATCTGCGGGCACCTTGATGTTGGACTTCCTAGGCTCCGAAACAGAAAGCAGTAAATTTTTATTGTTTATAAATTATTTATTCTATGGTATTTTGTTACAGTACCAGGCACAGACTAAGATTAGCCTCAAATGCAGGAGAGGAATGACTTGGGAGGCACAGAAAAATGGGTAGTGTTCTTTCCACATTTTTTCTTCCTCAGGTGCAGTGTGCACATTCTCTCCTCTGTAGAAACATAAGGAGTATGGAACAGACCTTGTAGCCAACAATTTAGATTTTCTCCCCCTTATCCCTTTCACTGTCTCTCAGCTTTTCCCTTCTATTTATGGGTAACCAGAAATGTTGCTATTCCCCTGAGTGAAGACTGCTTTTCAGGGCCATATATCCAGGCAACTTTAGATGGTATTCTTAGATAGCTCCTTGAGGCATCTCTGGGAATGTTACATGCTTATCTTCCTTTCTACTTCAGAAGTCCTACTCATGGTCCTGTTCCTTAGTTCTATAGAGTATCTCAATCATATCTCTTGAGAGTAGATTTTACTTAGTACATGGCAAGTTTAAAGTGAAATATACAATAAACAGGCAATATGCTAGGAGTTAAGAGAACTTAAAAGTTAAGAGAACTTGGAAATTTCCTTAATTTCCAAATGAAGACTCTACCTGTTTTGTTTTCCCTAATGTTTGCCTAAAAAGGAATAACTGAATACTAAAAATACACTATGCTTACCAGTTCCATAGCAACCTTCCTTTGGAAACTGTCTCTTTATTAGCTTTTCCTATTTTAAAAAATGACAAATGATCCTGTATCTAATGGAACATATGTTTTTTTTTTAAACAGCTTTTTTCAATTTATAGCAAAACGGTAAACTAGAACAGGTTATTGTATTTCTTCCTCATGCTCAAACCTGAAAAAAAAAAAAAAAGTCCTTAGTAGCAAAGAACTAAAAATGACAGGGATGGTGAAAGACACCAAGAATAGGTATGCCATTGTACTCTTCTTGATAGAATTACAGATGACAAATTAAGATACTGATAGACAAAAATAAAAGAGAAGACTGTATCAATAAGTTAGGGAGAATCACATAATGTTGAATTAATGTCTTCTAAACAAAATAAAATGTGAACTATACAAAGGAAATCAGAAAAGAAGAGAAAGTTAAAAAAGAAAAAATAATAAACAGAAAAAAATATAACTAAGATAACAGGAATAAGTCCTGATGTAACAGTATTTAAAATCATTGTAAATGGTAGAAGCCCACCAATCATGACCCTCAGAAGAGTTCTGACTTCTAGTATTGGTGGAGTAGCTTGTAACAGAGTAACCGTGGCTGAAAACAGGTACTAACGCCACACAAAACATAAAAACAACTTTTTGAAGGCACTGAAGAGAAACCAGATGAAGAAGGAAACTGACCTGTGAAAGAAAAACAACACACTGAGTAAGATCTACTTTTATATATCTTTTCCCTTAGAACAGAATAGGTAAAATTCAAGCAGAAATCCAGTCTTGTTGGTATGAAGTGTCAGAGGACAGAGTCTGAGGCTGCCAGAACATTGCAAAAAGCAATAGGGGGTGGGATTGGCAATCCAAAAGGAAGAAATGCATATAAATAACACCTAAAACCTGAAACCTGCATATAAATCCTTGGCTGACCGCTTAAATTGTGCGTACAGGCATGCATGAGAGCAGACTCCAACCCATGGAAGGCTGAAGGAACCAAACAGAGATTTCAGCAGCTGTATATTTCACCTGCTGAGAATTATAATCATAACTTTGCAATTTAAGTCCTGCCAACTAGTGGGGGCCTGGGAAATAATAACTTGGACTTTCTAGTGGTATCACAGAAGGGTCATGAGTTAAAAATACTTATTTGAAGAACTATTTTCCTTACAACTAAAGACAAAACAAAAAAAGTTCTAGCCTAACAAAGCCTAATACCAAGCCTCCCAAAATTTAATACAATTGACTGGTAACATAATTGGATATTGGATATTATCCAATAATATGAAAGATACAGGTAAAAGATTATAAAGGATATAAAACACAATACGAAAAATATTTAATTAACCTAAAAATTTCAGGAAAGGGGGAACAGAGGAACAAAATAGAGGAGACAAATGGAAACGAAAGAGCAAAACTGCACACTTAAAAATAAATATCAAAAATTATATTAAATATATATAACACTAATGCAGTGAGCTGAGATTGCACCACTGTACTCCAGCCTGGGTGACAGAGTGGAATTCTGTCTCAAAAAATACAGATGTGTGTATATATATCTAAAATATGTATATGTAACACTCCAATTATAAGGCAAAGATTGCTAAACTAGATAAGAAAGCAAATACATGCTCTATTAAAAAAGATGCATTTTAAATGTAAAGATAGAGACAAATATAAAAAAAGAATTTTAAAAATACATCAATTATTTCCCACATAAGAAAGCCTGTATGGCTATATAAATATCAAACAAAGTAGACTTAAAGACAATGTATATTACCCAAGAAAATGAGTGTTATTTCATAATGACAATGGGTGTTACTATAGAGTCATTTCATTAATAAAGTATAATTGCCGAAAACATGTAGGCACCTAAGAATTTTAACATTTATGAAACAAAGAGTTAGTAGAAATAAGGGGAAAAATAGAAACATTCACATAGTTGGAGAGTTTTAACATCCCTCTCTTAGGAAATGATAAAACAATGGACCAGAATGATAGTATGAATGCAGAAGATTTTAACATTGTCAGTGGACGTCAACTTAAAATATATTTTGAATACTAAATTTAACAAAGCAAAATTCATATAATACACATTCTTGTCAAGTACACTGAAGAATAATAGGACAGACCATATATTGGAACAAAAACAACTCTCAATAAATTTTTAAAAATCAGATAGAATGTCTCCTGTCTACAAAGTATTTAATTAGATATCAATATTAAGAAGTCTAGAAATTACCAGGCCTCTCCGAATATTTGTAAATTAAGCAGCACCCTTCTAAACAATCCATGGGTCCAAAAAAATCATAAGTGAAATCAGAAAATATTTTGGACTAAATAATAATAACATGTAAAAATGTGTAAGATTTACTAAGGCAATGCTTAGAAAAAAAAATCTGTAGCTTTAAAAATCTTACATTTAAAAAAGTAAGAAAGATTTAAAATGAATCATCTATGTGGCCAAGTTAGGAAGCTAAAAATAGAATAAATTAATACAAAGTAATTAGAGACAAGGAAGCAATAAAATAAAGCAGAAAACAATGAAATAGAAAAGAGGTAATAGTGAATATCAGCAAAGCCAATTTGAGTTCATGAAAAAAAAAGAAAGAAAGAGGTGGAGGGAACATACAACGACACAATTTATAATTATCAGCCTAATAAAACATGATAGTAGCTTTATAAAAAAGGAAAATTACAAACCAAAATCACTTATAAAGATGTAAAAGCCATAACAAAATATTAGCAAATTAAGCCCAGCAACATGTAAACAGGTAATACAGTTTGGCCATATGGTATTTATCCCAAAAATACAAGATTAGTTCAACATTCAAAACTTCACCTGATTAACAAAAATATTAACAATATAAAGGGTAAAATAAAAATTATGATCATGGTAAAAGATATAGGAAGGACATTTTACAAAATTGAACACATGATCAAGAAAGAAAAAATAAAACAAGCTCCTAGTAATAGAAGGGAACCTGATAAAACTGAGAAAATCTCACTCTAATATCACAATTAATGTTGAAATATTGAATGTTTTTCCCCTAAAGTAAGGAAAATATCCACTTACCACGTCTACTCAATATGGAACGAGCAGTTCTGTATAGTGCAGTAAGGCAAGAAAGAGATACATATAAAGCATAAACATTGGAACAGAAGAAGTAAAATCGTTTTTTGCCCCCACCCTCACCCTTGACCCGGACAACATAGTTGCTTACAGTAGAAATTAAGGAATTTACATACACATAAAATTACTGGAATTAAAAAATTCCTTTAGAAAGGCCAGATGACAGAAGGTGAATAAATGAAAATCAACTCTATTTCTATATACCAGCAATGAATACCTGAAAATGAAATTTAAAATAACACTATTTACGACTGCATAATAAAACATTAAAGAGGGGAAAAGCATAATGACAAATATGCATTTGTCCTCTATAAGGAAAACCAAAAAATATTAGAGGAAAAAATAAAGACCTATGTAAATGAATATATGTTTCATGTTTCATGGAAGTCTCAACTTAAACTATGACCTGCCCCAAAGTTGATTTGTAGATTCAATGTCATCCCTATGAAAAATCACAGCAGGATTTTTGTGGAAATTGGCAGGTGATTCTAAAACTCGTATGGAAAGGTAAAGAACCTATACTTATTAAAACAGTAAGAACAAAGTAGAAAGATTTATAGAAACTGATTCCAAAATTTACAAAAATGCTATCAGAAAATGTGGTTTTGATATAAGGACAGAAAAAGAGATAAACGAAAAGAAATAAAGAATTGAGAAATGTAAGTGGACATATGTTGTTAGAGTAGGTGGTTAGGCAGACATGAGCAGGGTAGGAGAGGGGCCCCCTTACACTAGGAATGTCAGGCTATTATCAGGTGATGGCCAGGCGGTTATTAAACTGTCTCTCTAAACAAATAATTGGTTGTAGCTGGTGCCAAGGAAAGGCAGTTTTCCAACAGATAGAGAACACCTGAAGCTGGTGATCAGCAGCTCCCCGATAAGAGCTCGGGAGTTGGCTCACGCATGCGCACTAAGAGGCAAAATGGCAAGTTTAACTGGTATATGAGCTTGCTCTAGGAACACTCATCTGGTAAGGGAAGAATGCCTTAGGTGAGAAAGCATACAACTTCAATAAGCACATTGTGCATGCAGTCCCTCCTAACTGCGGACAGGCTACTGTGCATGTGGACAGCCCACCCCAAGGGAAGAATCACGGTAGAAGTAACATAGACCCTGAAATCATGCCAATGTATTAAGCCTCAAGTCAAAGGTCAACAGGGCACTTGAACCTCTCAGGTCATCTGCCTGGCCCTCTTCCAGCGTACTTCACTTCCTTTTGTTCCTATTCTAAACTTTTTAATAAACTTTGACTCCTATTCTAAAACTTGCCTTAGTCTCTCGCTTTGCCTTATGCCCCCACAAATTATTTCTTCGGAGGAGGCAAGAATTAAGGTTGCTGCAGTCCCATATGGATTTGCTGCTGCTGCTAACAACATGACATATTAATTTTGAGCAAAAGCACCAAAGTAATTCAATATACAGAGAAACTGTGATCTTTTCAACAAATGATGCTGAAACAAATGTAAATCTGTAATGAATAAATAGGCCTCACAATATATAGGTAACATTGCCCAAGACGATTCATAGAACTACATATAAAAACTAAAAATAACAGCTGATAAAGGGAAAAACCTTTATGACATTAGAATGGTAAAGATCTTTCCATACACAAAACCCGCTAAGGATCGCGCAAAACAAAACCAAAGCCATTCTGCTCTTCAAATGACATCACTAAGAAAATGAAAAGGCAAGGCATTCCCAGAGTGGCTTTAAAAAGTAAATAGCTTGGTCTATGAGAATTACAGTTTTTTTAAAAAATAAGAATATAAAATTACTAGGGTAAAAAGGAAGAAAATATTTAAAATACACATATCTGACAAATTATGTCTTTCTAAAATATATTTTTTAATTCTACAATTTAATAACAAATAATACAATAAGTAATGGGTAAAAGAATTAAACAAAACCTTGAGAAATGAAGATGCAAATGGACAATTAGTGTTTAGAAATGGCTTCAATTTGACATCATTAGTTATCTGAGAAATGAAAACTAAAACGACAAAAACTGATGAGGTAATCAGCCACAATACTGAAAAACACAATACATTCCAGTGGATCAACATTATATAGAAAATTTTTATGACCATAGTATGTAGTAAAATCTGAAATTAATAACAAAGGAACATAAAAGTAAAAAAAGGTGGCAAAATAAATATTAAATAGCCATTACAGAGGAAATATTAAGCTAAATTATAATTTTAAGTACATTTTTAAGGAAACAAAAAAGACTGAAAACAAGCAAGTTAAACAGTCAACACAAGAATCTGCAAAAAGCAAGTAACAAATTGAAACACATGAAAAAAACAATAATGAGGGCAGGGATTAATGTAAAAAACATTCATAAAGGATGGAGGAGGAAGACAAAGAGAAAGAGGAGAAAGAAGAGGAAAGAAAAAGGGAGAAGGAAGATAGCTAGTTCTTGAAAAAGATTGCTAAATTATACATGAAGAAAATCTGAAAAAGATAAAAATGTAGAAGTTGTAAATTAAATTTAAAAACAGAAATAACTACAAACTGATTTTTAAAGAAGAAAAGAATATCAAATATTCTTGAAAATATTAAGCATCAAAATTGTTTAAAATAAAATTGAAATCTTGAATAAAACAATAATCATTAAAAAATAGAACTGGAAATAATAATTTTTAAGCCTCTTCCAAAAAAGGAAAAGATCATGCCCAGATCAGCTGGGTGTGGTGGCTCATGCCTGTAATCACAGCACTTTGGGAGGCGGAGATGGATGGATTATCTGAGGTCAGGAATTAGAGACCAGCCTGGCCAACATGGTGAAACCCCATTTCTACTAAAAATATAAAAATTAGCCAGGTGTGGTGGCACATGCTTGTAATCCCAGCTATTCAAGAGGCTGAGGCAGGAGAACTGCTTGAGCCTGGGAGATAGAGGTTGCAGTGAGCTAAGATTGTACCACTGCACTCCAGCCTGGCTGACAAAGGAAGAGTCTGTCTAAAAAAAAAAAAAAATTAGGCCCAAAACTCATTTTGCCAGAGAGTTTTACTTTCAACAAACTGATCATTTCTATTTTATATAAGTTGTTAAAATATCTGGAAAAAGAGGATAAGCTGCCCAGCATATGTGATAAGGACACTGGTACCTTACCTCCAAAACCTAATAAGGAAAATATAAGAAAATCTCACTTACCAACATAGATGCAAATATGTTAATATAAACATAGTCAATCACATCCAACAGAGTATTAAAATAGGAGGGGAGGGAAAAAAGAGGGCAGGAGGAGGGAAAGATGGTGGCAGGGCAAGGAGACTATGACAAAGATAACAAAGACATCATGATCAGATAAAAGTTTATCCTGATGTTCAGATATAATCCTATGTCTGTCTGGAAAACAAACTTCCTAATAATTCAATGATGGTTTGACATTAGAAAATCTATTAAAGTAATCCACCACATTAACAGATTAAATGAAAAAAAAAAACCACTTGGTTATCTTAATAAATGTAGAAATAACATTAGAAAAGTATACAATGATTCATGTTAAAAATTCTCAGACTACTAAGAATGAGGGTAATTTCCTGAATAAGATAAACGTTCTATACCAAAATCTATAGCAAGTCCTCAATTAATTTAAAAACTTTAACTCATAATACTACCTCAAGCCATAACACTACTTCAAGCCAACAATGGGAGAAAACAAAAAGAAATCAGAAGGATAATAATTGAAGGAGGAGAGAAAAAAAGTGATCAACATAAAAAATGTCTATCAACATAAAAAAATTAACACAATCAATAGATAAAGGGCAATGTGCCCAACATAAAAAAGTAAGCTAAACCAATAGATAACAATTAACAGAATCAACATATAAGTAGAAAAATAAAAACAAATTTGAACAAGGTGGTTGAATTAAAGATAAACATTAACATCTACAACACTGTTCTACAGAAACAATTATCAAGTAGAAAAATATAAAAGAAAATAAGACAGCATCCACAATAAAAGAAATATCTTGAAATTAACTTGAAAGTAGAATGCTCAAGGAAGTCCTGCCCAGAGCAATCAGGCAAGAGAAAGAAAGAAAAGATATCCAAATAGGAAAAGAAGAAGTCAAATGATCTCTCTTTGCCAACAATATAATTCTACACATAGAAAATCCTAAAGACTATGAATTAGTTTATCAAAACTAATTCAGTTAAATTTCAGGATATCAAGTCAATGTACAAAAAAAAATAGCATTCCTATACAGTAATAATTTTCTAGCTGAGAATCAAATCAAGAACATAATCCCATTTACAATTCCCACAAAAAAATGAACTACCTAGGAATTCATCTTACCAAAGAGATCTAAGTAATGTCTGCAGAGAGAACTACAAAACACTGCTGACAGAAATCAGAGATGAAACAAATACATGGAAAAACATATGAATATCATGCTTATGGATTGGAAGAATCAATATTGTTAAAATGGCCATACTGCCCAAAGCACTATATAGATTGAGTGCTATCCCTATCAAAATACCTATCAACATGGTTTTTCGAAGAATTAGAAAAATCTATTCTTAAATTCATGTGGAACCAAAAAAATAAAAATGAAAAAAAAAAAGCCTGAATAGCCAAAGTAATTCTAAGCAAAAAGAACAAAGCAAGAGATATCACATTACCTGACTTCAAACTACATTTTAAGCCTACAGTTACCAAAACAGCATGGTACAGGTACAAAAACAGATACCAAGGCCAAAAGAACAGCATACACAACCCAGAAATAAACCTGCACGTCTACAACCATCTCGTCTTCAACAAAATCAACAAAAACAAGCAATGGGGAAAAGACTTCCTATTCAATAAATGGTGCTGGGATAACAGGTTAGCCATATGCAGAAGAATGAAACTGGATCCCTACCTCTCAGTATAGCAAAAATTAATTTAACATGGATTAAAGATTTAAATTTAAGACCTCAAACTATAAAATTCCTAGAAGAAAACCTAGGAAATCCCTTCTCAACATTGGCTTTGGCAAAGAATTTATGGCTAAGTTCCCAAAAGCAATTACAACAAAAACAAAAACTGACAAGTGGGACCTAATTAAACTAAAAAGCTTATGCAGAGCCAAAGAAACTATCAACAGGGTAAACAGCCTACGGAATGGGAGAAAATATTCACAAACTATACATCTGACCAGGTCTAATACCCAGAATATATAAGCAAAAACAAATCAACAAGCAAAAAATAATGCAATTTAAAAATGAGCAAAGGACATGAACAGACACATCTCAAAAGAAGATATAGTATAAGTGGCCAACAAACATGAAAATAAAAGCTCATCACTAATCATCAGAGAAATGTAAATTACAACTACAGTGAGATACCATCCCATACCAGTCAGAATGAATATTACTAAAAACTCTAGAAGAAAACATAGACAATACCATTCAGGACAGAGGTATGCGCAAAGACTTCATGACTAAAACACCAAAAGCAATGGCAACAATAGTCAAAATTGACAAATGGCATCTAATTAAACTAAAGAGCTTCTGCACAGCAAAAGAAACTATCATTGCAGTTAACAGGAAACCTACAGAACAGGAGAAAAATTTTGCAATCTATTCATCTGACAAAGAGCTAATATCCAGAATCTACAAAGAACTTAAAACAAATGTACAACAAAAAAACCAACAACACCATGAAAATTTGGGCAAGAGATATGAACAGACACTTCTCAAAAGAAGACATTTATGTAGCCAACAAACATGAAAAAAAGCTCATCATCACTGGTCATGCGAGAAATGCAAATCAAAACCACAATGAGGTATCGTCTCATGCCAGTTAGAATGGCAATCATTAAAAAGTCAGGAGACAACAGATGCTGGAGAGGATGTGGAGAAATAGGAATGCTTTTACACTGTTGGTGGGAGTGTAAATTAGTTCAACCATTGTGGAAGACAGTGTGGCAATTCCTCAAGGATCTAGAACCAGAAATACCATTTGACCCAGCAATCCTATTACTGACTATCAACCCAAAGGATTAGAAATCATTCTACTATAAAGACACATATGCACATGTATGTTTATGGCAGCACTGTTCACAACAGCAAAGAGTTGGAACCAACCCAAATGCCCATCAGTGATACACTGGATAAAGAACATGTGGCACATTTACACCATGGAATACTATGCAGACATAAAAAGGATGTGTTAATGTCTTTTTCAGGGACATGGATGAAGCTGGAAACTATGGAAACTATCATTCTCAGCCAACTAAAATAGGAACAGAAAACCAAACACTACACATTCTCACTCATAAGTGGTAGCTGAACAATAAGAACACATGGGCACAAGGAGAGGAACATAACATTGGGGCCTGTCTGGGGGTGGGTGGCTACGTGAGGGATAGCATTAGGAGAAATACCTAATGTAGATGACAGATTGATAGGTGCAGCAAATCACCATAGCACATATATACCTATGTAACAAACCTGCACATTCTGCATATGTATCCCAGAACTTAAGAGATAATAATAAAAAAGTTAAAAAATAAAATGCTGGCGAGGCTGCGGAGAAAAAGAATCATATATACATGTTGCTGGAAATACAAACTAGTTCAGCCACTGTAGAAAGAAGTCTAAAGATTTCTCAAAATAGTTAAAGTGGAACTTCCGTTTGACCTGGCAACTCACTACTGGGTATATACCTCACAGAAAATAATCCATTCTATCAAAAAGCCACATGTACTTATAAGTTCATTGCAGCACTATTCACAATAGCAGAGACATGGACTCAATTTAGGTGCCCTTCAACAGTGGTTTGGATAAAGACAATGTGGTACATATGCACTATGGAATACACTGCAGCCATACAAAAGTGAAATAATGTCCTTTGTAGCAATATAGATTGAGCTGAAGACCATTATCCTAAGAGTATTAATGCAACAGAAAACCAAATACAGTATGTTCTCACTTATAAATGGGAGCTAAACATGGAATACACCTAGGCATAAATGTGGGAACAACAGGCACTGGGAACCACTAGATGGGGGAGGGAGGGAGAGAAGAGCAGATGGGCTGAAAAAGCTTTTATACCAGCAGTGTAAAAGCGTTCCTATTTCTCCAGATACTAGGTACTATGCTCATTACCTGGGGGACAATATCATTTGTACCGCAAAACTCAGCATCACACAATATACCTATGTAACAAACCTGCACATGTACCCTTTAATCTATAATAAAAGTTGAAATTAGTTAAAACTTAGAATCACAATAAAGCTGTTAAAATAGCTCAGGAATAATGATACAATGTTGATGTAGGACCCTTCAAACAAGCATCTGTTATATATTCCTCCTTGTGCAAGTATTCTACTATGTCCTTTAGTAGTATTTTTAAATTGTCTTCATAAAGGTTTTACACATTTTCAGTTTTAAAACAGAATGCACAAGATCTCTATGGAGAAACTTTATTTAAAAATTACATTAAGATCAGCTACAATGGACACGATGAATTAACTGAGAAATATTCCATATATGGGAAAAATTATCATCATCCTATCATTTATTTTTCCTACCACTATTCTTTTCCAGCTCTCAGGGAGGCAACTGATTTATCCCCTGAAGGCTCAGGGCCTGATTCCAAGCTGATCTAGATGTAAGACTATCAGCATTTTACTTCTCACTGGCAACCATTCCCTGAAGGTCTGGAGCTAGTCACTCTTCCAGGTATTTGTTTCCACAAAGATTCTTAAGCCTCTTGTATGTACTGCCTATTAGAAATCAGATGTCCTTCAGCAGTGATAACTGTGTTTTCATACCTGCCACTGAGTTGTAGCACTCCATATACACTCATTCAAATACACACACATGCACACCCACACACACACCCACACACACACACACACACGTTCAAGGTTAGGTGTGGACTTTGGTTTCTGTGACTGTCAGCCTGCCCTTCTGCCTGGGTGCTGGAGCTGCTCATTGCAGTGCCTGGGCATTCAGGCTCCCCCTGAATTCTCTATGCCCCAGTGGTCATAATCAATGCTGTGGCTGGAAAGATGAGAGATTAGAAGATCGAAAGCGAAATTCTAGAAACTAGAAATGTACCAAGTCCTAAGGGACTCATAGACAAAACACCTGACTAATCTCTCATTTCAACAGAAGTAATCCAAGGGAACAACCAACTGCCAGAGAACCCTAATGTAGCACACCAAGTGTGGACAGTCTCGGAGCAGGCAGTGGAGCACCAGAATCCTAAAAAGACCGGCCAAAATCCTGAAAAAGCTTGCCACACCCTTTGGCTATAGAGCTTTTCACCTAAGGGGCCATACACACTCCCAACCTCCAGCCTGTCCAAATGAATGAGTCTCTTTCCCAGTTCTGACCTTCTAAGACTGCTAGAAAGGTATCAGATCTCATATCCTATTTCTGAGACATCAAAAGAGCAACATTTATAAATTTGCTTAAATTTCCACCATTTGTAAATTTACTGAAATATAAAGAAAAGAACCTATAGCAGGTTCACCTAATCCTCTCTTCAAGCAGATATATTTGAAAAAATTCAAGATGTATATCTTTAACTGTAATCACTCTAAAAACAAGACAGAACAGTGTTTCATTCTGAAGGGAAATTGTCTAAAATTAACATAAACTACCTATGTTATTATTGAAAAATCACATATATAAGCCTGATGTTTTTCTCAGGACTGTGCTTACAGATCCTATGCAACATAAATAAGAAAGCAATGATCTCACTCAATCTTCTTGAGCCACACAAGTAAATGTTCTATAAACATACTACGTTCTCTTTAAAAAGGCAGTCCTGGACTGGGTCTGCTCCCTGAACCTACCAGTTTCTGTACTTCCATCGCTCAGTGACTTACCCCAAGTTTTCCTTCACACAGAAGCTCATTCAATGCCTCTCTCTATCATTTCCTTCTTCAATGGCTACTCAAATATCACCTCCTCCTTGAAACTCTGCCTACTCTTCCCAGGTGCCCAAGCCCTCTGAGCTATCTCAATTATTCTCTACTACTCACAGTGCTGGTGTTATGGGCATGTGACTTGTGCAGCCACAAAAAAAAGCTTCACTCTTAGAAAGACACACCTGAGTTTAATGCTCTACCGTTATCATCTTGACATTTTTAAGAACGTTATTTTTGAACTTGTGTTTTGTAAATGAAGTCTGATGGGACACTGGAGCATGGGCATGACCAGAGGGGTATATATAAGTGTGTCCCCATTCCTTTCTACCTTATTTGTATATAGCTTTCCTGATGCCCCAGGAAGACAGAATTCCAGTGGATCTACAATGAGCAGGAGGGAGTCTAACAAGACTCAAAGCCAAGTACAAGGTAAACACATGACTAAGTAGTGCGTAAACAGGGACACTCACAACACTGAGAGGGCATGCTCTCCACTTGAACCAGAACTTGATTCACAGGCAGAAAGAAGGCAACGTTGTTCTAAATAGTAGTCAACCGCTTGCTGGAAATAATGACACAGAGAAAAAGAAGAAGAACAACACAGGGCAACCCATTATTCATTTTCTTTTCAGTCCTTCCTTACTTATCAGTAGTCCAAAAGGAGAGAGTGGTGGGTAGAACGTGCATATATCAAGAAGTGAAATAGAAACAACAGAGTTAGTTTTGTCCAGTGTTTCTGCTGGTTTAGTAAGAACAGATTTGTGTCATTTCAATGATTCCACATACACATTTAGTATCCTTATATTACATTTAAAAACAAAATTACACAGTACACGGATGGTAAAATTCACGCTAATATTTAAATTTTTAATTATTATTTTCTTAGGATATTAAATAGCAAATTTAAAACACCATACATTGAGAGACTACACAAATAAGAAAAAATGGTTTTATATATTTTATACCTTTACTGGCACTTTTCCCCCTGCTTTTTGAACAAGGGACCCCACATTTTCATTTTGCCCTGTACCCTGCAAATTAGGTCAACAGCCCTGCTACTGAGCCATCAGTCTCTGGAGCATAGAGACTCTGATTCATGCATGGCTTTATGACTGCACGTAGGCTATTTCTTTATGTTCATTCAGTGCTCAGTAAACACTTGTTAAACACAGAATGTGGTGCATATCGTAAAGAACAAAAGATCTTAGCATCCCAAGCTAGGAAGACAATAACCCTGCTCTCCTCTGTTAAACAGACCATACTTGGGGTATAATGTCCAATTCTTGGAGCCACCTTTGAACAGGAATGTAGAAAAGAACTCATCAAAAGTTACTGGATTCAAATTATTTCAGCAGCTTATTAGCAATGTATGCAAACAGAAATTGATTAGCCTTTGTGAGCCTCAATGTCCTTTTTTGCAAAATTTTAAAAGACAATTTTAAAAGACAATGTAAGTGAAAGCATTTTGCAAATTCTAATGCTTTATACAAATTTTAGTTATTATGATCCTAACTAGAAGGTATCTACAGGAGAGTAACTGGAATGATGAGATGGCATAACATCAGGGCCTTAGGCAACAGAGAAGATCTAAGAAGAACACAGCCAATGATTTCTAACAGTTAAGTGTTCACAGAGGATGCAGGTTAAGAGTGACCTGTGAGAACACAGTAAAAATCTCTGGGAAGAAATTTATAATAAAGCAGGAAACAAGCATGAGGAAAAATTTCCAAAGAAGCAAACATGGGCCTGTCTGAGGACACAGTAAGCTCCTTGTCCCTTGAGAGAGTACAGGACTACCTAAGGTTTTAGGAAACATGTAACATCAGATAACAACTGGACATAAAGTAATAATCATAATGATGGTGGCAGATATTGTTTATTGGTGTATCCTAAATACTAGACACGATGAGAGGGACTTTACATGTATTGTCTTTTAAAATCATAACAAATCCATAAAGTAGGTAAAATTACTCTTATCACTGTTATTACTCTAAAAGTTAAAAAAAAATAGGTTAACTAATTTACTGAAGATCACAAAATTAACCACCTTCCTCTGAATTCAAAGTCAATATTGAACATTTACCCCAGTTGCTAAAGGAAATACGAATGATTACAAATCCCAGGTCTATTTGTGAAAGACTACTAAAATGGCATCCTCAATTTCACACAAACATGACAATAATCATCTGAATCATGAGAAAATCTAAAAGATATACCAAGAAAATTACATCATTGTAAAACAGAGTTTTAAAAATATCAGGGAGACAAAAGGTTTTCTTCCCAGGGCATCAACACAGTTTGTGAGCTTCTAGCCCTTTCCAAACTGTCCCCCAACCTTAAGAAACACTTGGGGATCTAGAGCTTTATCTCTACACAGAGGATTCCTGAGCACAGACCTTAGGCCCCGCCTTGGCAGAGCAAGTGGAAGCCTGGGCCTGCCAAACAGGACCTTTGTCCCATTTGAAGATATACTATACAGCTTTTATTATTTAAGCATCTTGAAAATCACTCTAAAGAAAGCCATATTGGGGTACTTAGAAGTATAGCAGGTGTGAAATTACCTCTTGGTGGGAGGTAATTTCTGTTCACTTCCCCACCACTTAAGCCCAGAGCATGATTGAAATCAAAATCTATAAAAGCAAAGCTGTAACATTCATTTAACATTTCTATTCTCAAAAAAAAAAAAAAAAATTACTTGGGAGCCTTGTAAGTACTCTGTATTCTACCCGTTAGGGTTGTTTTGAAATGACATCACCACAAATTTCAACTGAAAATTAAAAACTGGAAGACAGCCGACTTTATCTGCTATTCCTAAAAGCACTTCAAACTCTTAATCTTCTTACATTCATTTCGAGTAGGTAACAAAGCACTCTATGAGTACAAATTCATTTTAACAGACTCTTCCCAAAGCCAAGACAAATGGAGAGTCACCGAAGACACTCAAAATTTAAAAGTGTGCTGATCACACCATAAATGAGACCCAAGACACTTCCTGTCCAGGTGTTGCTATACTTCAAATTGGTGGTGGGATTTTAAGCATCTATACAAATGCCTGAACCTACACACACACACATGCATACACATGACAGAAAGAATTGGACCAAACCTTTAAGCTGTAGAAAAAAAGAAAATGAGACTCCAGAATTTTTCATAAGGATAAAAATGTCCAAATATAAGCTTTGCTACTGAATACAGTTATTCTGGGATATCTGATCAGCAGTACAACCCCTTATCTCTTCACATCACTAGAGTAGTTTTTATATTTGAAACTGCATCATAAATTATGCTGTAATACCTATCTGGCTCAAACACAGTAGAAAAACACCTATGCAGCATAAATCATACATGACATCGCATTAGGTCTTTTAAATAATGCTGTGAACACCAGGAAAAGATTCTAAAAATCCATTTTTCATGCTCTTTCTTTTCGCTATTACCCAAATGGAAGTGTCCACTTTGCCCCTCCACCAGTCCTTTTCAATTAAATAAATCAAATATATACAAAGGACTTCTCATGCATGAAAGGTAGCACATGCTTCTGCACAAACAGGAGAGGCATATCCATCCTTCCCAGGACCCAGAACGCTGAGTTCATGCAGGCCTGGTCTGTCCTCTAAGTGCTCTGCCTCTTAGAGGTCTGACACTCTGCTTCCCCTTGTGTCCATTTTGACAACTCTGTTTCAACAGTGCCTCCAACATACGGACAGAAAGGACAGGGGAGGGAATTCCCCTAGAATCTATGCATCCCTCACTCCTTGGCACACGATTTTACCACATTGATGAAATAATCTACTTGCCTATACCTGAGCACAAGGACCATTTTATTCATTTGCGTATCTTCCCCGACTAGCACGATAGTAAAAACAATTAACACCAAATCCATAAATATAGATTAAACAAAAACCAGTCGAGTTTGCCTTTGTATTGTAACTCTGGTAATAGGTTTTAGAGGAAATTCAACTGAAAACTAAAATGAACTTAAGGAGGCCTGATTTTTTTCCTAATCCATAGTTATCTCAGTCACCCTTTCTCAAAAGGAAGCTCTCTCTTTCCTCCTCTTTGTCAGCTCTTGCCTGTCTTTCCCTTTCTCCAGTTCTCTCTCACATACAGGTTGTATCTAAACCTAGGCAAGAAATACATTTTGCATTAGTGATTTAGTCACTGTTACCCTGCTTCATCTTGTTATGAATGCAGCATGTATGAGATAACTACAAAAGGAAGAGTATCTAACTCTTATTCTGTGGGATCCACTGGGACAAGGGGAGAGAGAGGGCACAGCTGCCTCCATGGAATACCCAGCTGCTGGGCATGACAAAGCTAAGGTAAAGTTCTCTGGCATACCTGGAATTCAGACATGATTAAATGGATGTATGTCTCACCTTTTTTGATTATTAAGTTATAACTCTAGAGTATTTGGCCAGCAGGAAAGGATAAGCTTTTTCTGAAGCCTATTTAGAAAGAAGAATAGAATCATTTTATTTTTAAATTCTGCTTTTATGAGGAAACCAAATAGGGTCTCCCTTCCCACTGGTTGAGCAACTATAAGCCAATCACTCTGAGCCAAACACAATGACTACAAAGGACCTTAGTTCCCTGAAATGCTTGAATGTTAAGGGATTACAATATGACTAACTGGACTTTTATAATCATTGCCAAGCTGAAGAATACAGGCCTCAGAGCTCACTAAGCAGTAGTGTTATTCCTTTGTTGTGAGGGGACCCAAACGGAGGGACCTAAAGAGTTGACACAGTATCAGCCAAAGTCTGCTTCTCTCCCTGAGACAAAGGCAAGAACCGGATGCGAGAATTTTATACATAAGAGTGTATCTTTCAACTCCTGTATCAAATTTAACTTCCACAAGTATGAAATTTCTGCAAGAAAAGTGACTGCTGCTCTCTGCTGTTATTTTTACAGCCTGCTTTTTTCCCTGACCAGCTAGAAGCCACTTAAAGATAGTTTTCACTGGACATGGTGGCTTACGCCTGTAATCTTAGCACTTTGGAAAGCTGAGGCCAGCAGATCACTTGAGCCCAGGAGTTCGAGACCAACTTGGACAGTATAGCAAAACCTCATCTCTACAACAAAAAAAAATTAGCCAGCCATGGTGGTGCACACATGTGGTCCTGGCTACTCAGGAGGCTGAGATAGGAGGGTTTCTTGAGCCCAGGTGGTCGAGGCTGCAGTGAGCTGAAATTACACCATTGCACTCCAAGCTAGACAACAGAATGAGACCCTGTCTCAAAAAAGAAAAAAAAAGTTCTGATTTGCTTGCCTTCTTTGGTAACCAGATATGGTCCCAGGAGCACATAATAACAATACCCTTTTTTTAGCAAGCCACATTCTTATCTAACAAAGACACACACAAAAAAAACCGTGATCATAAAATTAAAAAAATTAATCCACAATAAAGAACACACCAAAAAACAAAACTTTAAACTTTTAATTTTGTCAGGCAATTTTTCATGGCTTTTTTATTTTTTATTTTTTCAAGGAGTTTCACTCTGTTGCACAGGCTGGAGTGTAGTGATGTGATCTCAGCTCACTGACTGCCACCTCTGCCTCCCAGGTTCAAGCAATTCTCATGCCTCAGCCTCCTGAGTAGCTGGGCTTACAGGCACATACCCCCACACCCCGCTAATTTTTGTATTTTTTTTTTTTTTTGAGACAGAGTGTCGCTCTTGTTACCCAGGCTGGAGTGCAATGGCATGATCTCGGCTCACCGCAACCTCCGCCTCCTGGGTTCAAGCAATTCTCCTGCCTCAGCCTCCTGAGTAGCTGGGACTACAGGCACGCGCCACCATGCCCAGCTAATTTTTTTGTATTTTTAGTAGAGACGGGGTTTCACCACATTGACCAGGATGGTCTCAATCTCTCGACCTCGTGATCCACCCGCCTCGGCCTCCCAAAGTGCTGGGATTACAGGCGTGAGCCACTGGCGCCCGGCCTAATTTTTGTATTTTTAATGGAGACAGTTTCACCACGTTGGTCACGCTGGTCTCGAATTCCTGACCTCAAGTGATCCACCCACCTCGGCCTCCCAAAGTGCTGGGATTATAGGCATGTGCACTGACTTCTGTCTTAAAGCCAAAGTCATGCACCAAAGAACAGCCTGTACTTCTCAGCGTTTGTTCTCTCCTTCATGGGTGTTGGTACTGAATTTCCAGCTCTTTCCCGGTGCACTTCTCGCTATCTCAGACTCGAGAGCAAAGACAGATGTCCCCCAAGTGATTTTAACAGACTTGAGTTACATCCTTTTTTAAAACCATCCTGGGGCTAATTCCTCAACACATGTTAAACCAGGTGGGAATAAGAGACCAAATCTTCCTCTAGACTCAGCAATCATGGGTCCCCTCTACCCCCAGATGAAGTTCAGCTTTGCAAGGATACCCCAAGTTGTACAGTTCATCACTTTTAGCAGACAACTTAGACACAGATAAAAATGAATGCAATCCATGTTCTTCTCTGTTTGGCTGGCAGACATCAGAACTAGGCCATCCTTACAATGTTGTTCCAGAAACTTTGTTTTAGGCCTGGGGTTCCTGATGTCAGTTGGCTTTCCATGAGGAAAACTGGGATGGAAAATACGGTGCTGAAGACCATGTATGGCTGCTGTTGGGGAGTGCGGGAGGAGAGAAAGGGCCAGACAAGATGGAGAGAGAGCTTATAAATTAAATCTTATGTTAAATGGCTAAGTAAAAAAGAGAATTAGGCAGCCCCTTTCTATTCTCCCCTCTACCCCACTTTTTCCTACTGCCCCACCTCTACGTACATGTATAAAACAATTTGAAAAATATTAACAACTTTGAGAGGTTTTTAAAATAACTTTGGCTACTAAAATTATTGCCATTAACATTATGCATTTGCTTATTGATACTTTCATTTTAAAGAAGTCAAAGTTTTTAAAAGACTAGTTGTAGATCCAAAACAACCATATTAACACATCTGGTATAAATAGTAATACTGCCAACCCATAACAATAAATTATTCTAAGTTTAAAACAAAAGCTCCCCCAACACTATTTTCTACTATAGAAAATACACAATAGTTTAACGGCTAGGGCAGCAGCTGCTAGAATTTAATGCCCCTTGGGCTTTTGTAAATCCAATTTCCCCTCCTCTTAGTCTCCTTTGCTCTTTTCTTTTCATCTTTCTTCTTCTCTAGAGAGAGGTGAAGGAACGGAAATGAGGTAGGGTTAGGGCAAGTGACCTGTGAATCAAATCAGGTCAGATTGCCACAAGTCAGAGAACCTTCTTTTTCTAGAACTGTCCTCAGAGTAAGTGAAAAAAGTGAAAACCTCAAAATCATAAGTTTTAGCTCCATTCTCTTGCCCAATTCGAGATTAAAGACAATCTGAACAAAATGGCAGCACTTGTCAGTTTAAAGATTTTGAGGGGAGAAAAAACCATTTCTTTCTTTCCGTAGCATATCCATTTTCTAGGCTTTTTGGCACTGCAAGAATTCATGAGGTTTTGATGCACATCTGAGTCCACCACAGTACTGCTCATCTCTCTGGCATTTAATACCCTATCCCCTCAGCGAACATCTGGAGAGCTTGGGCAAATAGATCACTGTTTCCCAAAATGTGCACAGAGACCAAGGGCTCTCTGGGATGGTAATAGATTCTGAGGAAAATAAGAATCTCATAAATTCACTTGGGAACTGCTCTGCTTGAAAAAAAAACAAAAAGTAACCATATTTGTTTACAGCAGAGCTTCTTGGAGACTGGAAGATACACTGGGAATTTCTAAGACGGGGATATGGCGAGTAGCATTTCCCAAGACTTAGCTGACAACTAACTCCTTTGGGGTGATGTGTCACTAACCTTTGTTCTATAAAACACAAGCTGGAGAAAAAATGGACCACATATCTACAATCCAATCATGCCTATTTGTGAAATATTTTCTCTGAATCATGCTAAATGGCAAATTGAAGTAGGAGAAGTATCATTAAAAATCTGACTAATAAGCTGTGATCATACCACTGCACTCCAGCCTGGGCAGCAGAGTGAGATCCTGTTTCAAAAATCAATAAATAAAAAACTAATAAATAAAGTAATTTATTAAAGTATAATGTGATAGGAGTGAGCCTTAATCCAATATGTCTGGTGTCTTTACAAGAAGAGGAAATTAGGAGACACAGACATGTGTACATGCAAAGGGAAGATCACATAAGAACATAGGAAAACGACAGCCGAGGAGAGAGGGCTGAGGAGAGAGCAAACCTGAAGACACCTTGATCTTGGACTTCCAGCCTCCAAAACTGTGGGAAAATAAATTTCTGTTGTTTACTCTCAAAAAAAAAAAAAAAAAAAAAAAAAAAAAAATCTGACTGACTGGGAAAGAAAGAGCTGGAGAAAATTTCGGCCTTTCTATGGCGAAGCTGCGGATGTGTTCTTTCTCAGCTGTACTCATTTGATCAGTAATAATAACTACCACAAAAACCACTTAGTTCCATCCCTTTGTTTTGCACATGAGAAAACTGAGGCCCAAAAAAGTTATCTGCTTTGCCTGAGGTCATTCAGTGAGAAAGTGGCAGAATATGGAACAGAAAATTCAATGTTCCCCGATCCAACATTCCCTCAAATTATGTTTACCCAATATGTACTCGAGGTAATTATATATGCCAAGATAAAGTATAAAGTCTAAATAAGTATCTATTTAACTCAGATTAAACCACTCTTCTGATTAAATTATAGTAAAGCCTATTAATTTCTACTCTGCAAAATTGGCATTTGTGATAACTCGGGTAGGTCTAGGTAAATGTGCTCTTGTATTATTTATGAAGAAGGAATATGTCTAAACACAATTAGCACAGGGAACACTTAATTTATATATGACAGTCAAAAAATGATTTTGGAACATCTTAACAGTAACCCACCAAGTACTGACATTTTAATCTACTTTTCATCTATTTATTAAAACATTTTTATAGTTTTATTGTGGTACTTAAATCTTGAAAAATAAATTGGTATTAGAAGTATTCTTAGTAACAGCAGCCTTGGGTTAACATGTGTATTCTCTGCCATGTCTCCCCATCGACCACTAGAAGTCAATGTTTTGTTCAAAGTGGAATCAAGTTTTAAAAATTTATATATATACACACACATATATATGTATATATATATATGTATCTATATATATATGTGTGTATATATATATATATATATAATAATTTTTATTTGAGATGGAGTTTCACTCTTGTTGCCCAGACTGGAGGACAATGGTGCTAACTCAGCTCACCACAACCTCCACCTCCCAAGTTCATGTGATTCTCCTGCCTCAGCCTCCCGAGTAGCTAGGATTACAGGCATGCGCCACCAGTCCCAGCTAATTTTGTATTTTTAGTAGAGGTGGGGTTTCTCCATGTTGATCAGGCTGGCCTCAAACTCCCGGCCTCAGGTAATCTGCCCACCTCGACCTTCCAAAGTGCTGGGATTACAGGCATGAGCCACCATGCCTGGCAAAAGTTAATATATCAAAGGAAACTACAAAAGGAAGCAGATGACAAAACGATAGGCTGAAAACAACAATGTCTCTCTTATGAAGGAATATACCTTTGTCTTTATCGACAGAAAGTGAACTTTGTAAACTGAATCTGGGTGTGTAAACAGCCTTCTCCCCGACACTGGATCTCTGTATCGTTCTAATTTTAGTCTATGTGCTGCCAAAGTGAGCACAGCACTGGATCTCTTACTGAGTTACCACTCACTGTGTGGGGGACATCTCCTCTGCTCCTTCTCTGGGAGAACTTCCCATTCATTTCTGTGAGGGCTCCCTCCCCTCTCTCCGGAGGATCCCCACTCTATCTATAAAAGATCTCCTCCACCCTGTGGGGGGATTCTCATCACTCAGGGGGTATTCCCTCTTACCCATGTGGGATAGGAGAAATCTTTTCCACTTTCACAATTTTATCTACCACCCGTATTTTAATGACTCCAAAATCCTTTGCTGTATTTGGCTACCTTAAATACTTCTGTAGGGGAGCAGCAAAGAAAATAAAGAAAGGCAGGGGGGAAAGGTGGTAGCTCTAGGACTGGCCTCACACCAGAGTACTGTTTATGCCCTACAAGCATATTAAATGAAGCTTCTTCTCGACTTTGGCCATACACCTGATTCTCCACTTTTATTCTCAATCTGTTGTTAGCAACAGCCATCCACCAGATAGTCAAACAAGGACTCTGGGGTTCATTCTGTATTTCTCAATTGCCCTGAAAACCTATATTCAATCACTCTCCAAAGTCGTCTTCTTTTACCAACCAAATTTTAATAATTCTTCTTTTTTGCTTGGAGAAATCCATAAGCCCTCCTACCTGGTCTGCATGCCTCTGACCTTGTTCTACCCTCAAATTCATGCTCTAATCAAGAAATCCCCAGAAATCTTTGTAAAACGTCATACTGACTTCATCACATTTTTGCCTAACACCCTTTAGTAGTACCATGTCACATACAGGACAAAGCTCAAACTCCCTAGCAGAGGTTCACATCTAGCATCTGCCCATGGCCCAGCCTCACCATCATGACCCTTACTCTGTGATCCACAAACTACCTGCAGCTCCCTGCAATGTCTGTGCAACTTCTGACCTGCATGCTTTTGCTCCAGCTGTTCCTCCATCCTCACCTTCATTCTGCGGGACTCAGCCCAGGCATCAGCTCCTCCAGGAAGCATTTCCTATCTTCTGGACTAGTCTAGCTATCCAGTCTCAGCACTCTTATGACACCCCGCAGCAGCTGCTGCTCTTTAACATTGCCTCCCAACTCTTTCTTCATGATGTGTCTCATCCTTGGGGGCAGATGTAGTGTCTTACTCATCTGCATATGCCCAGTTCCTATTACATAATGTATGCGAAATAAATGTCTACTTAATGAATAATACGAGTAACCAGCAATGACAAGGACAGACCCACTAAGCCCAACTTCTCTCCGAGTTCCTCCTTAGTCCCAAGAGCCCCTTCCAAATTCTAGGTAATGACCCTGGGTAATTACCTCAATTTGCCATACACTAAAAATTAATTTAAACTTCACTAATTTGGCTGGCCTTTCCAAGTCAGTTTTAATTAATGAGGTTCTCTCTGTTGAGATATTTCACACAGAGTGTTTTCTGGACTAAATTATTCTCTGTGCCTCAGTTCTATGTCACTTTCCATGGGTAGAGCTTTGTATAGTAAATGACAAAGTCTATAATTTTTTTAAAAGTTCCTGTTGAAAGGGAGGGGAACATCACACACCAGGGCCTGTTGGAGGCTAGGGGAGGGATAGCATTAGGAGAAATACCTAATGTAGATGATGGGTTGATGGGTGCAGCAAATCACCTTGGCACACGTATACCTATGCAACAAATCTGCACATTCTGCACATGTATCCCAGAACTTAAAGTATAATAAAATACTAATTAAAAAATTGTTTAAAGTTCCAGTTGAAGATATTTCTAAGCAGAAGAGTATAGCCACCTGTTTTCACTCAATCATAACTCCTTTCCTCAGCTAAGCTTTTTAAAGCTTGGTCCCAGTCCTATTTTATTTTCTTCAGGAAGAATTTGAAAAAAAAAAAAAAATCAAATTGCCATTCTGGAGTAAGAGAAGATTGAAAATTATTAAAACATACTTCAGATTTAAGGTGTAACTGCTTTTGGCTCAGAAGAACCAACATATTTCAAAACCGTATTTAAACTACATTTTAATTTAGTATCTAGCATAGTCTTCCTCATGAAATCACTGTTTAACTATCTTAAAGCAAAGTAAAACATTTTCAAGTGAAAAAGAACTAACATTATCATTTCTGAGTAAATGCAATCAACATAATATTTTAGCAAAACATCACAATTTATAATACATAATAGTAATAAACATTTCTGCCACTGAGGTCCTTAGCACTGCAGAGATAAAAAAAGGAGCTTGCCCCCTGGGCTTGTAATCTAAATTAAACAAGCAGTATGAGTCACACAAGTTTCACAGGTGAGAGTTAATTAACATTTTATCCCAAGCAGCGAAGGAAAGGGGAAAGAAAATTAAAATCAATATTAACAGCATCAGAATTTACTCCAACCTTACAGGAGTCATCTGAAATGTGAATATAATTGAAGAAGCTTATAACACTACCAAGCCTGCCTTACAGCCCCTTGCTCCTGCTCCTACTTGGCTATCACCTAAACAGCTTATTTGTGTGTTGATTCTTGTGCAGCCTCACACAGGCAATGGGCAGAACTCCCTAAAGACACAGAATGAATAAGATGAACTTCAAGGACCTTTTCCTGCTTTATGACACAAAAATTTTCTCCTAGCTTTTTGACTTCCTCACTCCTTATGACTAAGCAGGAAACGGCATTGAACCTGTACTCAACAGAAAATACATTGAACCTGTACTCATCTCACACTGTGTTTGTTCATGAGTATATACCTTCAAATCCTCATTACCAAAAACTATTTGGAACTGATGCATAAACAATGTAAGCCTCTAGAATGTATTTCCATTCTCAGACAATTAACTCCGATTTCCACCAAGTCATTGAAAAATTTGTACCAAGTAATGCTGTGGGCCCAATCAGCTCCCTACCTTTTTAAAAAAAAATTAAAAAAAAAAAACTAGCTTCCCACTGCTAAATACTGAAGAACCAATACCAAAAACAGTATGCTAAAGAAAAAGACAATGCGCAATTACATCAAAGAATACTAAGATATACTGCCTCTTAAATCTTGCTCCAAGGTTTTCTTAAATGAGAATGCACACAAGAATTACTTGGTAGATTTTATAAGGTCAGAGGGTAGAGCATGGGTTCAACAATGCTTCCTATTAATGTTTTTGGTTTACCAGCCCTCAGCACTCACTGAATTTTCTCTGGCCTTTCTTTCAGCCCCAGTAATGCAAGACAAAGCAAGTTCTCCACTTGCCCATCAGACTGCTCTGAATACGGCAAAGTCAGTGCCCATGCTGCACACAGTGACAGTTCATATCACTGACACAAATTACATCTAATTGCACAGAGGCACACATGGAAAGTAAAAGACAGCCCACACCTAACTGGCTGGGTCAGCTGCAAGACAGATCTCACTATTATCTATAGGCCTTTCCTGGAAACCTCCCTCCATCCCTGATGAAGAATTAACCTCCCTTCATATGTGAAGAATATACCTTCATACTTGCATAACCAGACCCATTCCCACACCAGTATGAATGTTATGATGTTAGAGAACAAAAATATAAGGATTTCATGCACTCTAAATAATTGTATACCATCCATGTAAGGAAACAGTAATAACATCCCCCACCTCCTGCCAAATACAACAAATGGTAGGTAAAATACCTCCTGTGCAAGAGAAGAGCAAAGACCAGATAGCAATTGCTATATGAAAGGCACAGTAACGGTGCTATTGAAAAACACCAGCAGTTCAGTTATTTTCCACACAAAGAACTGAAAGATAATAACCTCTATGCACAAATGAATCTTGGGCTTTACAAACATGTCAGAAGCATCAAAAGGCATTAGAGTAAGCTACATCCTATGTGGTGATTTATCCTTGACTTTGTCTGAATGCTCCATAGAAAGAGAGACCTAGTTTTTCAATACACCAAAAGCACTGCCCTTTAAAAAGCCTTCTCATCTTGCCTTGTACCAGACACTTGTTTTCCAAACATACCCTGTTCATATTGCTGATCTTAAGGTTCAACCCTTCATTAGAAGACTTTCTGCAACTGTGACATGAAAAAAAGCTTCAGAGTTATTAGAAGTTGAATCGTGTCCCCCAAAAAAGGTATATTAAAGTGCTAATGTTCAGTACCTGTGATTCTGACCTTTATTTGGGAAAAGGGTCTTTCAAGATGTAATCAAGTTAAGATGAGGTCCTTAGGGTGAGCCCTAATCTAATCTGACTGGTAAACTTATAAGAAAGAACAGAGCCCAGGAGTTACAGTGAGCTATGGTTGTGCCATTGCACTACAGCCTGGGTGACAGAGCAAGACCCTGCTCCTGCCCCTCGACTCCACCAGAAAAACAAAGAAAAGAAAGAAGAGATACAGGCAGAACACCTTGTGACAGTGGAAGCAAAGACTGAAGTGCTGCTGTGGAAGCCAAGGAAGGTCTCAAGGACTTCAGACAAACCAGAAACAAGAAAAGCTTCTCCCTACAGGTGTCAAAGGAGCACGATCCTTTCAATGCCTTGATTTTAGATTTTTAGCCTCCAGAACAATGAGACAATTTTGTTTTTGTTGTTGCTGTTTTAAGCCACCTAGTTTGCACTTAATGGAAACCCTAAAAAGCTAATATAAGGGTTGTCTCTTCCATTCTTTTACCTGCAAGCAGGGCTGCGTGAAAATTAATCCTGATAGGCAGACTGTGTTAGAGGCTATAGAACCTTCTGTAACCTATCCCAATGAACAAGACTCCCCAAATTCAAAATTCTTATCAGTAACCAAAACAGAAACAAAAAAGTGTTACTCCAATTCACCACTTTCCCACCTGAAAGTAGCTTTGAAAATTTCTGTCATCCTGCCTTCCTTTCCTAAGGGAATCCTCCCGGAAGAGGCAATGAGGCAAATCCAGAAGGACCAGCAAGCAACTTCTCACTCTTGTCGTGTGTTTTTCAAAACACTGAGATCCCAAAAACTTGATGCTTCAACATCTGTAGGTATGAGCACATAGGCAATGACAACTCTCTATCATTTAATAAAATCACAGTATTCACCACCAGCAACTGGGAAAATGGAGCATTCCTATTGAAGGCGCTATAATAAAATGTGCTCTAAAGAAGATTTTGGTTTGCTCTGTTTGGAACAAAGATATATGAGACATAGTCACAAAAATAGAGGACAGCTCTAGAAGACAGAATCAGAGAACTTGTTGTTAGCTAGTTATATTTTTAAAGATCCCATACCATAATTTTACAGATGAGAAAAATCATGCTCAAGCTACATCTTTGAGACACCATTGTGAGCCCCGGCTTAGGCAGGCTTTCCACCAGACTGTGATCCCAATGCTTCCCCCTCCAAAGGGAGGATGATAATACTTGTTTATTACATGCTTCAGATATCCCAACTAAAACTCGTTTTGTTTGAAAAAAGAGTTTTGCAAGAAAGGAAAAAAGAAAAGAAAGCCTATCACTTTAAAGTGGAAAGTGGGGAACATATTAGCAAGTTCTAAAATCCCCAAATACTCAATGCTTAAATGTATCAGAAAGCATGACATTTAGGGCAACAAGCTAGTAACTGGGCCTTTAAAGACCACAATTACAACCTGGCTTTTCTAAACGACATAAAAAATTCCTTTCTGCTGTATATAACAAAACAATCATATAATAAAACATATTATTGTATTTACCAAACTGAGACAAACAATAAAATTTATTATCACCCATTTTAAATAATACAAGTACTGTGGAATCAGGCAGGGTAATACGAAAAAGGCAAATGTGAGCCTGGCACAGTGGCTCATGCCTGTAATCCCAGCACTTTGGGAGGCTGAGGCAGGCGGACTGCCTGAGTTCAGGAGTTCAAGACCAGCCTGGGCAACACGGTGAAACTCCATCTCTACTAAAAATACAAAAAATTAGTCAAGCTTGGGATCATGCTCCTGTAGTCCCAGCTACTCAGGAGGCCGAGGCAGGAGAATTGCTTGAACACAGGAGGCAGAGGTTGCAGTGAGCCAAGATTATGCCTCTGTACTCCAGCCTGGGTGACAGTGCAAGACTCCATCTCCAAAAAAGAAAGGCAAATGTGGAACAAAACTAAAATGTGAGAGATAAAAGACCATGGATGATCTCTACAATGGTAGGACAGTTGAAACACATATATATAATCACACCAGAAGATCACTCAAGGTCGAGACTTAAAACATCTATCCTTCCATTTAGTGGTGACCACAGCACAGACAATGACAGGAAGAATCCTTGCTTCTACAAACTTCCCGTAAAAGTGCAACATTACAGAAGGTAAAGTGAGCAATAGAGAATGATGATCAAAACCCATTTTCAGGACTAACTCCGTCCATTTCCCTTCTTTTATTGATTTTTTTTAAACCCACTTTGCACTCTCTCAGTCAGCTTGGTTGCAGGGAACATCGTTTAATGTACCTTATTGATTCAATCGCACATATTTAAACTTGTGTAGAAACTTCTGCTACAGTGCATTTATTGATCTTTTAATTATTAATGTAAGCCACAAAACCTGAAGAGCTTTATTGCAAGTATTTTTTATTTTCTCAAATTATGACAAGAAAATTTTCAAAAATTGTCAGCAAATGATACATGGTAGTTTGCTTATTCCCTCTAAAAAGGCTAATCAACAGGTTACGTATCAAATGTACTGGCAATCAGATTTTTTTTCTAAAGTCATAATTATACAAGCCTGAACAGTTCTTTGGATGAAAACTTTTTTAAAAAAAAATTTCTAGAATTATTACTGTGATGCACTTAATTTGGTTCTGGGAATGGGAAGCAAGTGTTCCATTCCAGTGTGGCCATTTTTGGATTGCACAGAGCCATTAGGTGAGCAAGCTGTCTGTCAAAATGGTCACAAGATAGGTCCCTGTGCTAACAGCTGTAGACATATTGTGAAGTGGCCTGCATTATCTAGTGAATTACTTTATCCCACTTGTCTCTACAGTACAGTCCTCCAGACCTAGGGAAAGATGCATTCTCAACCAGACACTCTGTACTAGATTCAAAATGAAAATTAAGGGGGCTGTCTGGGTGGAAAGCTCTGCAGAACCAGCCACAAGGCTGTAACAAAAGGCAGATCCTGCAGCCTTTGGAAGAAGCGGAAGGGGTGGTGATGAGTTCTTACTGAAGAAACAGGACGCAGAAAAGACATTTAGGTTCAAGGTGGAAAGAGATGAAACTCTGATGATCATCTTTTCCCATGCAAACTCCTCCCCCATTTCTCCCTCTAAATACCACTTTAGCTAGCCTTAAATATAGTCCATGCAAACTTGGATGAATTAACTGGATCGAAAGATAGATATGGTCTTAATACAGGCTTAATTCTACCCTGCCATAGATCATTTCTAGTGAAAGCCAGCTTTACGCTTAAATTTCTTTTAGAATATTGACCAGCAAATATGTTTGCCATTGCACCTTATACTTTTCAATACCAAGGCAATGATGTGTATAATAAAATCAAGCATAACCTCTACAAAACACTCCAGAATTTGAAATAATAATTTCAATCTGTGTTGCTACCTTCCAGAGTCCTTTAGGTTTTTCCATTTCTAGACAATCACAAGAAGATCTGCCATATCTGGACTGAATGGTCCTGAATATGAATAGATGGGTCACATTTCTAACA
Organism: Saimiri boliviensis; assembly: GCF_048565385.1. Taxonomy (NCBI): domain Eukaryota; kingdom Metazoa; phylum Chordata; class Mammalia; order Primates; family Cebidae; genus Saimiri; species Saimiri boliviensis. The sequence goes on along the minus strand of NC_133464.1, from coordinate 65,905,551 downwards.
TGGAGCACTCACAGTAAATACCAGAAAGCCTGGGCACTGGACCAGTGACGGAAGCAGATATCCTCAAGCAAATGTTGCTCTGGATCTCTGGAGAATCTCTGCATTGCTCAGCAATGGCAACAAATGCTTGAATAGTCTGTCAGGTTCCACTCACTTCCAAGCTTCACTGTTCCTGCAGCCATGGAATGCTTCTGTTTGGTTCAGACCTTCAAATAACTATGCCAGATAGATGGGAACCCTTCCTCAGAACTGATCTCACTAGCCAAGGACACCACCCATTTGTACAAGTTATATACATTACCCAAAATGCATATGTAACCTATTTGTAGACCATGAGTGAAACGCAGAAGAACATATTCACAACAAAGGAGACCAGGATTGACCTTCTAAAAGGGACCACGTGGTTAAAGATCTGGTATCCACAAATATACACATCATCAAACAAGTCATAATTTGTGATTGTCATGCATATACCTTGACTTTATTATTTAAAACACACATACAGCTAATTTGCCAATTACACAGAACACACAATAGGCCCTTTTGCAGCAAACATACCTACTCATGTGCTAATTCTTCCTTCGTTCTGTATCTCCCACAGCAGATCAGAAAATCAGCCTTACTGAAATAATTTCTGACAGGAAAATCTGAGCTATGATTTTAAACCATTTTTCTGTTCCTTCTGAAGAATTCCTACTTTAATTTAGACCCAAATCACAATAATTAGTTTCCTTGAAAAATCATATGTAATTGAAATGTGTAGGAAAATGTTCTTAATTAAATGACATTTTCCGAATATCTTAAAGCATTAGAAACACTACATTCTTTTTTTAGAGTACGATTACCTTCACAAAAGCCCTTTTACCCAAGCGTAAAGAGTACATAGTACATGATACCACCTAGAGGAAACAATTTTATAAATTAGGCCAAAGTATTTTAAACGTATGACTTTAATCAGTTTTTCAAAATAGTGTGTAGCTATACAGCCAAGTATATAAACAATGCAGTAATTTAAATTTCTCTGACATTAAATGAATAAAGTAAATAATATATTACATTCAAAATATCTAGCTAACTACCATTCTCTCAGGCCTTGTATAGAATTACAAAGGAAATAGTTCTTAGATTATCAATTTTAAAAATTAGTCAATATTAACAGTCTCTTTTTAAATAATCTACTTCTCACTCACATTTAATTAGAAACAATGTTTTCATTTACTACTCTTCAAAGAGAGGTGTCTTCCAAACAATAATTTTTTTAGTTACATATCATTAGAAAGGTTTTGAAAAAAAATAAAGGAAGTTAATGTCCAACAAGCATACCAAGATGGCAATTGATTGTTCTTGGGTAATGTTTGCTCAGTTCTTTACAATAATACCTGATTATAGGAATATATATACAGATTTTTTGTTCTCAAAAACTCTGAAACCACTTTGCCTAGTCATACCAGTTTTGCTAATCAGCAACTTCATTCTTAAGAAGGCCCAGCATTCATCCCAATTAAAACTGCAAAGAAAGGGGTTTTGGCCTTTTACCCAGCTCATTTCTGCTTTGATAGTCGTTACATTCCATTTCCTCTCTGAACTTTTTTTCTCAATTAGCACCCAGGACCCTTACCTTCCATACTCATGGCTTAGTGGGACTGTTCCTTTATGGACAGTACACACCATTCCAAAAATTAACAAATCTGCAAGGACACGCTAAAAAAAAATTCTATCCTATCTCCCATTTCCTCTACCACCAACTGTTTCTTAGGTTCCAACTAGTTAATCAGATTAATTGATACCATTTATTCACTAAGAATCTTATACTGATTCATTCCTTCAGCAAATATCCACTACAAACCTACTATGTGCCAGCATTTTTCTAAGTAGTGGGGATATACTGGTGAACAAAACCAGGCCAAAATTCTTCCCTTCATGGGAGGTCAACACAATATATCAATTAATAATAAATATTTTGGCTGGTGTGGTGGCTCATACCTTTAATCCCAGCACTTTGGGAGGTCAAAGAGGGAGATTGTTTGAGTCCAGAAGTTCAAAACCAGCCTTGGCAATATGGCATAACCCCATTTCTACTAAAAACACAAAAAAACTAGCTGGGCATGATGGCATGCACTTGTAGTCCCAGCTACTTGGGAGGCTGAGGTGGGAGAATCACCTGAGTTCGGGAGATGGAGGCTGCAGTGAGCTGAGATACCACCACTGCACTCCAGCCTGGGCAACTGGAGTGAGACCCTGTCTCAAATAATACTTATTATTATAATATAATAATAATAAATATAAACATGTGTGTGGGTTAGATGATTCTAAGACCAATAGAGAAAAATAACGTAAGAAAAGAGCTGTTGTGATGAGGTTGTATTTTATTAATAAATAAGATGGTTAGACAAAGTGATGGATAAAGTCTAAAGAAGGTGAGGGAGGAAGCTGTGTGATATACAGTTAACCTTTAACAGCATGGGTCTGAACTACATGGGTCCACTTAAACACAAATTTTCTTCTGCGCCACCTGTGAGACAGCAAGACCAAAACCTTCTCTTCCTCAACCTCTCCTCAGCCTACTCAACTTGAATACAACAAGGATGAAGACGTTATAATGATCCACTTCCACATAATGAATAGTAAAAATATATTTTCTCTTCCTAATGATTTTGCTGTAACACTTTCTTCACTCAAGTTTATTGTAAATTTGAGGGGAGTCAAAAGTTATATGCAACTTTTCAACTACAAGAGTGGTCAGCACCCCAACCCCCACATTGTTGGAGGGTCAACTGAATATGGGGAATGCATTCCCAGCAGAGGGAACAGCAGATTCATAAGTTGTGACTTAGAAGAGTGACATTTCTGAGGAACAGAAATGAGGTCAATGTGCCTGTAGTGAGGTATGAGACAAAAGGTAGTAGGTATTCAAGTTAGGGAAACACCAGGAACCACTGGAAGGACTCTGCATTTACTCTGAAAGAGAAGGGAAACCATTGGGATTTTTTTTTGTTGTAATTTTTTTTTTTTTAATTGTACTTTAGATTCTGGGGTAATGTGCAGATTACGCAGGATTGTTGCACAGATACATACATGGCAAGGTGGTTTGCTGCCTCCATCCCCTCATCCCCCACATCTGGCATTTTTCCCCATGTTATCCCTCCCCAACCTCCCCACCCACCGCTGTCCCTCCCCTAGCCCCCCACTAACAGAATCCTGTAATGCTCCCCTCCCTGTGTCCATGTGTTCTCATTGTTCAACACCCGTCTGAGTGAGAACATGTGGTGTTTGATTTTCTGTTCTTGTGTCAGTTTGCTGAGAATGATGGTTCCAGGTTCATCCATGTCCCTACAAAGGACATGAACTCATTGTTTTTTATGGCTGCATAGTATTCCATGGTGTACATGTGCCACATTTTCCTTGTCCAGAGTATTACTGATGGACATTTGGGTTGGTTCCAGGTCTTTGCTATTGTAAACAGTGACACAATGAACATATGTGTGCATCTGTCTTCATAACAGAATGATTTATAATCCTTTGGGTATATACCCAATAATGAGATTGCTGGGTCAAATGGAATTTCTATTTCTAGATCCTTGAGGAGTCACCACACTGTCTTCCACAGTGGTTGAACTAATTTACACACCCACCAACAGTGTAAAAGTGTTCCTATTTCTCCACATCCTCTCCAGCATCTATTAGCTCCAGATTTTTTGATGATTCCCACAAAGAAATGACCTCAACTAACTTACCTGTTTTTTTTTTTTAAGAAAAAAACACCTTTACTGAAATGTAACTGGCTTATCATATCCATCTTAGATGTATAATTGAATGGGTTTTAGTATATTCACAGAGTGTGTAATCATGATCACAGTCAACTTTAAAACATTTTCTTTCTTATTATTTTTATTTTTTTAAGTTCAGGGATACAAGTGCAGGTTTGTTACATAAATAAACATGTCTCATGGAGTTTTCTTGTACAGATTATTTCATCACCTAGGTATTAAGCCTAGTACCAATTAGTTATTTTTCCTGATCCTTTCCCTCCTCCTACCCTCCAGCTCCATCACTCCAAAAAGAAACAGCATATCCATCAGCAGTCACTTCAACCCCCACCTCTGTATGAACGGTCATACAATATGTGGTCTTTTAAGTCCGGATTCTTACATTCACATGTTTTTAAGGTATATCCTTGTGACATGTGTCAGTACTTCATTTCTTTTTGTTGATGAATAATATTCCATTGTCTAGCTATATCACAATTTGCTTATTCAACAGTTGAAGGGCATTTTTGTTGTTTCCACTTTTTAGCTATTATGAATAGTGCTGCTATAAACATGTAGGTACTAGTTTTGTGCGTACATATTTTCAGTTCTCTTGGGTAAATATCTAGAAGAATTGCTAGGTCATATGGTAACTCTGTGTTGAACCTTTTAAAAAAGTGCCTAACTATTCTCCAAAATGGCTGAACTATTCTACCAGCAGTTAGACAGTAGTGTACGAGGGCTCCAAATTCTCCATAACCCCAACAACAGTTGTTATTATTGGTCTTTTTGAATATAGCCATCTAAGCTGGTGTGAAGTGGTTCTGATTTACATTTCAGAGACAGCTAATGATACCAAGTAACGTTTCATATGCTTTTTGATCTCCTCAGATCTTTGCTCATTTTTTAATTTTGTTATGTGCCTTTTTTATTAAGTTGTATGAGTTCTTTATATAGCCAAGACACAAGTCCCTTATCAGATACATGATTTGCAACTTTTTTCTCCCATTTTATGGATTGCTTTTTCACCTTTTATGGTGTGCTTTTGAGAGCTTGTTTGGACGTTCTAGTGGGGGAGGGCAGCTACTTGTATACCCTTGACCAAAGACCAGTCCTCCTCTACTAGGGATGGTCATCCTCACTGACTGAGCACACAGCTTTGGGAGGGACACACATGGAGCTGTTAGGGAGGAAGGGGACACCCACCTAGCCAGCCAGATCAGCCAAATCAACCCTGATGATCAATGGGGTGACAGATGTCGCAGCCAGACTGCCTTCACATCCTATGGTGTGCTTTGAAACACAGAATTGTAAAATTTTGACGAAGTCAATTCATCTATTTTTGTTGTTGTTGCTTGTGCTTTTAGCAGAGAAGCCAGTTAGGAAGCTATTATCATAAATCATGTATATTAGGGCTTGTCAGAGAAAAAGAACCAATAGATAAATAGAGACATATAGAAAGAAATTATAAAGAATTGGCACACATATCATTGAGGCTGAGAAATCCCATGATCGACATGCTGGTCAGGAAAACCAGTGACATAGTAATAGTCCAAACCTGAAGGCCTGAGGAGCCAATAGCATAAGTCCTGGTCCAAGTCCAAAGTCCTAAGAACCAGAAGCATCAATGTCCAGCCTTTATACCCTTAACTCCTAGTGACATATAATTTATAATCCCATGCCACATGTGTTGCTGCTAAGTGATGAGTGTGCTAGCCAGCCAGATCAGCCAAATCAACCCTGAAGATCAATGGGTTGACAGATGTCACAGCCAGATTGCCCTCACATCCTATGGTGTGCTTTGAAACAGAGAATTATAAGAGACAGGAGAAAATGGATGTGTAAGCAGAGAGAGAGAGAGGAGAGAGTGAGTTAGTTCACTCTTCATCTGTCTTATTTTTCTATTTGGGCCCTTGACAGATGAGATGATGTCCACTCACATTGGTGAGAGGCATCTTCTTTACTCAGTCTACCAATTCAAATTCATATCCAGAAATAATGTTTTACCAGTTATCTGGGCATCCCTTGGCCTTGTGAAGTTGACACATAAAATTAATCACCACACCAAGTAAGAGATGATGGTGGCTCAACCAAGAGGGTAGCACTGGAAGTGGGGAGAAGTGGTTGAATTCTGGATGTTCTGGAAGCTGAGCTGATAGGATCTGCTGTGAGACTGGATGTGAGTGTGAGATAAAGAAAGGACTAAAAGTTGACTCTAATAATTTTGTTTTTTCAGTTAGACAAACTACAATTTTGGTTTGGGGAAAAGGTACATGATCACTCAAACTACTGTATGTAAAACAGACTGGGGACGGAATTGGGGGGCAGGATGTAAGCCCTCTATCCTAGAAACAATTTCCATTTCAGTGAAAATCTGAGTCTATAGGGCACAGAGATGTCATTAGGTAATGTTCCTTTACAGTGAAAGGAGCTGTTGGTTCACTAAAAAAAAAAAAAAAATGACTTGAGGGTTCTATTAGGGTCTTGAACTAAACTCTTTCTGTCCGTTTGTATAACAGGTTCTCAGAACCAGTTCAGAGTTGCCCAGAGGTTATTTTCAGAGATGACCTAAAGCCTCATACTTTCACAGAAGGAGACCTTGATAATCCTTCATCAGGAATTTATTTGAAATGTCGTTAGAACTTCCTAGAGACATCACGACTGACCTAACATAAATAATTAACTGTAAGAAGGACAGATTTTGCCACAAGACAGTGGAAAAGACATTACAGGGCAGTAGAATTTTAGGAACCCCTGAAATTACACTCTTCCAGAACATTTTCACTGGAAGACAACGGAGCTTCATTTCATGTTAACTTAGAGACTCTTTCAAGCATCTGTTGTCATAGATTTTCTAATAGGTCCAGCCCAGGGAGTTCTCAGGCATAAATCCTCAAGTTCTATTAAAGCCCCTTGAGAAGATGGTCAAGGCACAACTTGAATAGCTTATACCACTGAACTGGAAAAAGCTCCTAAAGCTCTAGCATCCTTTGAAGAGACTTAATCTTCCTCCCCTGTCCTTAAGAGAGGTAGATAAAGCAGGATAAGTACTGCAATACACAGGAAAAAAAGAAAATCATTGAAGATATCTCTTTCTGCATAAAAATGGATGAATTTCTTCTGGATTTAGCAGCTGTCTTAGTCTATTTTGTATGGCAATAACAGAATATCTAAGAATCTTAGACCTCCTAGCCTCCAGAACTATAAGAAATAAATCTCTGTAGTTCTAAATTTATGAACTACAGATATTTATTTCTTATAGTTCTGGAGGCTAGGAGGTCTAAGATTGAGTGGCCATCACCTGGTCAGAGCCTTCTTGGTGCATCAAAACTCGGCAGAACACATCTCATGATGAGAGAGAGCCAGACAGAAGGGAGCAAACTTGTCTTTTATAAAAAACCCACTCTCACAATAACAAACTTACTCTCAAGACAATGAATTCATCCATCCATGAGGGCAGAGCCCTCATGATCTAGTCATCTCTTAAAGAGCCCATCTCTCAAAACTGTTGCATTGGGGATAGGGTTTCTAACACATGAACTTTGGGAGTACACATTTAAAACCATAGCAGCAGCTTTTCACTCTCTCTATCCTAGAAACAATTTCCATTTCAGTGAAAATCCACTGAGTCTACAGGGCACAGGAATGGCACTAGTTAATGTTCCTTTACAGTGAAAGTATGAGGCTTTCTCATACTTTTCAGTGTTTCTCTGAAAACAATTTCTGGGCAACCCTGAACTGGTTCTGAGAACCTGTTATACAAACAGACAAAAAAAGTTCAGTTCAAGACCCTAATAAACCCCTCAAGTCATTCTTTTTTTGATGTACCAACAGCTGATGAGGAAGCTGTGCCTCTTAACGCTAGAGATATTCAGAGGAAAGGAGGCTAGGATACCATGTCAAGCATCTCCAAGACACACAAAGGAAGATGTAAATCTTTCCTCAGGCCTGGTGACAAGACAAAGACCAAATGGAATCCTAAAATGAGCTCTCACATCTAGAGGAATGGAAGATGTGATGAACTACTCTAGGAACTGATATTAAAACAAGCAACCCAAATGTAAATATAAAGACTATTTGCTTCAATTAAGTCTTAGCTACAGGAGTGTGAACTTTAATATTTCCTCAGTGTACATCTCTGCTAGTGCTTTCACCATTATTAAAGTGTGTTTATACAGGGTTTGGCTTTCTAGCTATTATGGAAAAATTATATCTTGCCAACAGTACTACAGGGGCCTAAACAAAGTAAATCCTCCACTGACCTTGAACCCAAGCTAAAGCAAACAGTCACTCTCCTTGGTGCTGAACTGCCTAAATGATGCTCTGTGTAAATGGCTGTGAATCTAAATTACATCTAAAATGCATCTTAGCATTATGGATTACCAACAGTTTTTCCAGAAGGCAGTGTTTATAGAGGCACTGCAATGTGAAGGAAAATCTTAGGGAGATAACTGGGAAAACATTCACTTTGAAATTATAATCATTTATTTATTGAACATGAGAAGTATGCTAGGCCTTGAGCTCCACAGAGGAGGTAGCAAGGTGATGGCAGCCTCTGGCTAGAAGGCTTTACAAGAGTTGGGGAAGAAGAAGATGCTTAACAGACGATAAGCAAGAAGAAAAGTAACTGAAATAGAAAGCTTGAAATGGTAAAGCATCACAAGACAGAGAACAGAAAACAGAAGAGGGGGAAGACAATGAAAACATCAACTGAAATATCTATTTAATATAAAATTACACTTCCCTTTGAACAAAAATAAAATTTATCCACATGTAAAAGTGTTCATAAAGTAACATTAAATGAAAAAGCAAAATATAAAATGATTAAAAACATAAAATCATATACATACAAAAGGCCAAAAGCTGGAAGGGAATAGAGAAATCAAAACCACTTAATGAAAATGTTAGAATTGTGGACATACCACTTTTCTTTCGAAACTCCCTTTAATCATATTGTAAGTACACATACACTATATTTTTTAAATGCAATTTGAGTATATGTGAATATTCACTACAGCTCTGTTTGTGATGGTAAAAGAAATAGAAACAACTCAAATATCCATCTATAAATAACATATTAAATAAACTGGCATATACATAAAATAAGTTCCTATGCCACTGATACGGTTTGGCTGTGTCACTACCCAAATCTTATCTTAAATTGTGGTTCCCATAATCCCCAAATGTTGTGAGGGGACCCAGTGGGAGGTCATTTCATCACGGGGGCAGTTACTCTCTTGCCATTCTTGTGATAGTGAGTTCTCATGATATTCGATGGCTTTATAAGAGACTTTTCCCCATTTTGCTCAGCACTTCTCCTTGCTGCTGTCATGTGAAGAAGGACATATTTGCTTCTCCTTCCACCATGAGTCCAAGTTTCTTGAGGCATCCCAAGTCACACTGAACTGTGAGTCTTTCCTTTACAAATTACTCAGCCTCAGGCATGTCTTTATTAGCAAAGAATGGACTAATATAACCACTTTTAAAATGGAGATATACCTATTTGAATTGACTTGAAGATGTGTCTGTGATACATAACTAAGTAAAATTTTTAAAAGATAAATTAAAAAATATATATGGTATAATCATATAAGAATATAAACAACTGTACTAATATACATCAGTGTGTATACCAGAAAGAAAAAGTTTAAAGCAATATACACTAAACAGAAAAAAAATTATGGAATGGGAGATTTTTATTTTTCATATTAATGTATTTCTGTAGGTTTGTATTTTGCAACCTTGTATTACACATGTCATTAGTAAAAAACTTTAAAGAGTAAAAACTGAATTAAAATTTTAAAAATAACTGCCATGTTAGGAAAATTTATTTTATGGTATTAAGGGTTAAAATTTAAGAGGAGCTTTGAAGGGCAGGGGGAGGTTAGGGCAGGAGACAGGCAATGTAATTAAGGGAATTAAAATAAGTGGTCGATAAGCTGAACTCTCAGCTGGGCAGTAGTAAACCAATCAACACTAAGTTGAAGGGTAACAGGAATGAGAAAATCATCTGAATATAAACATAAGAGAAGGTGTTTCATAGGGTACAACAGATCACTGTTCATCCATATAGTTCTGAGAAAAAGTAAAGGGGAATTTTTGAAAGAAGAAAATAAGTAGAAAAGAAGAAAAAATGCAAGGTTGAAAACTGGTGGGTAACAGTGAATAAAACAGTGCGCGCGCACACACACACACACACACACACACACACACACACACACACACTGGAGGAAAATACACAGAATTTATGAAGGGACTCATAACATATGGCTAATTTACCAAAAGCTAGTCAAGCTCAAAGTTATCTGACTCCAAACCCATTAACCTGAAATCCACTTTCTTGTTCTGAAATGCAGTCTGAACTTCAAACTGCAGTTTGTCTCCCCTTAAGCGGTTCAGCTAACTCACTTGAAAATCACCATTTTTCATTTTAGTCTGCATCACCATGCCTCAGAAACTTGCAGGAATCAGGGAAGCCAAAAGTGTTTCAGCTATTGGGATCTTCTCTCGAGTTTAGCAGGCTGGGTATGGTGACAAGAGTAAGTGGCATGCCTCAGTATAAAAAGTAAAACGATTGGCTCTACCATTTACAATCACAACCGCTACACCCTTCAGATTCTTAATCTGAAAAATGGGTATAATCTCAAAGAATTGTGGGATTCAAGTAACAAACAAATGATAGCTCAATGCCCGAGACACAGCAGACTCTCAATAAATATTTCTCAATGAACAAGTGAACCAGTGTGTTATGATACCATGTGGTGCCACTTTTGTGCACAAAAAGAAGGTATGGAAAAGGGTAGTATTCTAGTGAATTCTATCACTGTAGTAAGGTCAAGTAACTTCCTGTTATCATCCAAGTCTTCCATGTACTGCTTCCACTGCTGTAACTGCCCTTCATAAGCAAGTTTCTCAGGCATCTATAATCCCACCTCCAACTTTTAAAATTTAAGTCTAGACCTTTTGCCTTCTTTCTTTAGAACTATACATTCTGCGATGGTAAGGGTTGTATCTTTATACTTCATGGACAGGCATATAACCAACAAACCATGCAGAGGAGAAAACAAGTGTAAGCCTTCCTCAGGCCCAGACAGAATCCTCTGGTACCAACACCTATATGGTGGCAGTGAAGGTGATTCCAGATTCTCTGGAAATGTTGAAGCAAAAACATTTTGAGGACCTAGATGTGAACAGGCCTTTACATTGGATCCTTTTTACGTGAAGGATGTAATATTAAGCAATACCCTCTGAACTACAGTTTGTTAATTCAGGTCCTCAGATCCCAAAGGGATTCATGGATAGAATTCATGGAAGTACTTGAATTCAGATGGAAAAAAATAGATCTTTACTGTCACCAGTATCTAACAGAAATTTAGCATTTGCTTCAATTAGGAATTTAGGCAACAAATCTTGGCAGCATTAGCAATACTTACTATATCTATCTCCAACAGAAATCACAGACTATTTTCATATCTCATTGCAATTCTTATCTCAAAATATTATCTGTTTATCACCACTTTAAAATTAGTGATCATTATGTGCTCTGCTAGATATAGCACAATGTGTTAATGAAGAAGCATGTATATTACCATAATACAAATTCGTTTTAATAACTTAGTAACTATTTCAACATAATTGGCTCCTTGTCATTCCGTGTGTTTTATTTCATTCATTCACATACTTTACTCTGAGAAACAGTCCATAGACTTCAACAGACTACCAAAGATGTCCATAGCACTAAAAAGGTTAAGAAGCCCTGCTTCAAACTAGAATGCCCAATGATTCAAAGCATTATGCAGGTACAAATCCAACTGCTTAAAGCACTTTAACTATAAAGATGAAAACATTATTTGAGAATCTGCAATCATTCTGATGTGTAGGAGTTATTTATGTTGACCAAAAAGTTCTAAACTAATGGCCTGATTTACATAATAGAGCAGCCTATGTATGAAACAGTCCGGTTTGAGTTCTTGTTGTAACATTTTAGCACAGAGTTAAAAACATAAGTATTTCTATCAAGGTCTTGGCTTTGAAGTTTGTCTTGAATTTACTATCTGACCTTGGCCAAGTCAGTAACCCCAGCTAAGCCTCAGTTTTCTTATCTATAAAATGTTGAAAAATAATATCTCCTTTAAAGCATTATTAAGAGAATTAAATCATACACACAAAATACTAAATAATGGATATAAAGTATTTAGCACAGTATCAGACATAGTAAGTATGAAGTAACTTACATCAATATTATTGCTCTACTTTAAAAAGAAATTTTTTTTTTTAAATGAAGTCTTGCTTAGTCACCAGGTGGGTGTGCAGTGGTGCAATCTCGGTTCACTGCAACCTCCACCTTCCCAGTTCAAGCAATTTTCTCCTGCTTCAGCCTCCCAAATAGCTGGGATTACAGGCGTATGTCACCACACCCAGCTAATTTTCTTTTTTTTTTTTTTTTTTTTTTTTGGAGAGTCAGGGTTTCACCATGTTGGCCAGGATGGTCTCAATCGCTTGACCTCGTGATCTGACCGCCTCGACCTCCCAAAGTGCTGGACTATAGGCGTGAGCCACCATGCCCAGCCCTATTTTACTTATTAATGCCATTTAAGTAAGACTTTATATTGAGTCTTTAAGATGATTTCTTTAAAGTATTCTATAACTAAAAGACAAGAGAGCATGTTGCTTCAGAATAGAGACTCTAATGACAGACTGCCTGGGTTTAAATTTTTTTGTACCACTGTGTAGTACAAAAAAGAGTCTCAAATTTTTTTTACAAGCTCTGTGTCTCTGTGTAAGTTACTTAATTTCTCTGAGGTTTAGTTTTAGATCTGTAAAATAGGGAAAATAATATCTACACAATAGGGTTGTTATGTGGGTCAAATTAGTAACTACATGTGAAGCACATTAAAACATGCCTAGCACATGGTACTCTGTAATTACTAGCTATTATTATCAAGAGTAATTATGTAATAGTATCACATCAAGTTACACAGGACCTTTTCTTCCTCTTTAATCTGAATTTTAGTGAAAATTTCTTATAAATGAAGTGGAGTCAGCTACATTAATCATACTATTTACATGGTTGTATATGAAATCAATAAGAACGAGGCAGGGAATAAATTCAGCTACAATTATTTACAAGGAATTAGGAAGACGTCACTTCCTTTGGCTTTGTAACCAAGTTAAAGACTATAAAAGAAAGATTCTCTCTAGTTTGAAATGCTTCTTTTACAGCAACAGATCTATGAATTATAGAAATAAATATAATTTTGCTTTTATGCCTTTAAACAGGCACACAGAGGAGCCTCTGTGGCCCAGGCTGGGGCTCACCTTGGAGAAGGAGCCATGGAAATGCTGGGCTTGGTGACAACAGCAAGGACATTAGCGTCATGTAGCAGAGATGCACCTGTTTCCCAGCAGGGAACCAGCTTTGCTCCTTACGGGCAATTAGCAAGGTTTGACTTAATTTAAAACCTACACAAACCACTGATCTCTGAAAATATGACTGATGTTATTCTTTAACTGAGAGTAACAGTAAAACAATAATAATGATAATAACAAGCACTTCACTCCTCTCCATCTTTTAAGGTAACACAGAAAAACTATGAAGCATGTGAAAGTATTCTCACCATTATTTTATTTCAGTTTTTTACTTATGAGCTTTAAGAATTTAGGATCCTTTGCTGAATATATTAATCCTCCCAACATATAAGACAATGAATATTAAAGTCAAATTATGATACATACCCCAAGAATTCCATTATACTCTAAAATTAATACTCATCACCATCTCCAGGACTCACCAAAAATGCAAATGCTGGCTGGATCTCATTTTATTATAACAATTAAAAGGTTATTAAATCACTAGTGTTAAACGGTCAGCAGCAATAAACCTTTAGGTTTTCACAAGATGTACACAGAGGTCTCCCTTGGAGATTTAGTTTTCCAACTCATATGGCTGAAGGTCCATTCCCAGGAGGAAGAAAAAACAGGAAGCTTCTCCCATGAGTAGGAAAATAAAACGTGGCATACTCTGGGTTATAGTGACCAAAGATCATCGAGAAGTGGAAACTTTTACAGTAGAATCAGTGCAGATGTGATTATTAGAGGGCTCTGTGCTTTCTGCCAGTATTATTATTTCCAGCATCCTTTAATATTGTCAAAAGGGTTAACATTCAGCTGAGGGATTAATAGCTGCCCTAACAACAGAGCACATAGCTGGCTTTCAGCACAGCAAGGGGCTTTTCAAAACACCCCAAAGTAGATAGGCCTGGTCTTTAGTATTTGCAGCATGGGAGTTCAACTACACTGAGATACCTTCCAAGTCTCCCAATTATGAAGCTAGGTTCTCAACTCCACTCTGACCTGATTCTGCAGTGAAGCACCTCTACAATTCGGATTAAGACAAGATCTCTGATCTGGAACCTTTTGTCAAAGGAGCCTTGGAACAAGACTGATGGATGTGCCCTCTACCTCAAGAGGTAAGGGAAAGACAGGAGAGAAACCTAGAAATGTATATACACGTGTGCAGCTACATAGGTGGCACCTGGTGCAAAATGTTCCATGTGATCAAATTTCTTTCAGGCCCACTCAAAACAAAATACTTGCAGGGAAAGTAATCATAAAGAACACTTTACGGGTTGGAAATTCTCCTCTTATTTAATTAAAATCCTACATATCCTTAATCATTGTAGTTTAGCATTCATTCTAGTGAGAATAATCTTCCTAGAACACAAACATGGCCTGTTACTCGTCAGATTAAATGTCTTTGGTGGCTCCCCTGGGTCTATGGGCTAAAAAGTATTAGGAATACTTTGGGATGACAAATAAGACCTCTGGTTTGGCCCCCACCTACTTCTCTAGCTGCCTTTCTCTCTGGTTGCCAGGACCCCACATTTCTTGAAAGTCCCCAAATAATCTGTCATGCTCCTTCACATATCTCAGCCCTTACTGGCAACACCTCTGTGCCTAGAATGTTTTGTCTTTGTGGCAGTTTCAACAAATGCTTATTCATCTTTCCCAGCTCAGCTAAGGTCAGCTAACCTTGCAAAGCCTCTATCAACTTCCTTTTCCCAGGAGTGACCCACTGCTTTCCCTGGACTAACAGAATCCCCTGCACCACTCCTGCTCTTCTGGCTGCCATAGCACTTCACAGCACTGGTTTTTTCTAACAGCTTTATGGAATAATAGTTCAAACACAGTAAACTACACACTTTAAAGTTTACAATTTCATAAATTTTAATGGATATCCATACCTATGAAACCATCACCACAATCAAGATAATGAACACATTCACTACCTCTGTAAGTTTTCCATGCCCTTCTGTCATCTCTCGCTGTCACCCCTCCCTGCCCTTCCTCATCCCCAGGGAACCACTAATCTGCTTAGCATTAGCATTTTCTGAAGTTTGAAACATACAGAATCAAACAATATGCAGCCTTTTTATTTTTGCCTTGCTTCTTTCATACAACATAATTATACTGAGATTCATCCATGTTACATGAATCAATAGTTCATTACCTTTTACTGCTGAGTAGTTTCGGCATGAATAGGGCCATACTACAATGAATTTGTCTTTTCACCTGTTGATGGACGTATGAGTTATTTCAAGTTTTTGGTCATTACAAAGAACACTGCTATGAACATTCACATAAAAGTCTTGGTACAGACAGGTTTTCTTTCCTGCTGAGGAAACACTGAGGAATGGAAATACAGGCCATGTAGTAGGTATATGTTTAATTTTTTAAAAACTGCCAAACTATTTTCCAACAAGGCCAAAGCATTTTACATTACCACTAACAGTGTGTGAAAATTCCATTTCCTCCACATCTTCATCAACATTTGACATGGTTTGTCGCTTTAATTATAGACATTCTACTATGTCTATCATATTATCTCGCTGGGGTTTTAATTAGCATTTCCCTAATGATTAATCATGTTGAGAATCTTTTCACGTGCTTATTTACCACCCATAGTTCATATTTGGTGGAATATCTGTTCATTTCCCCAGTTTTTAGTAGGTTGTTTTCTTATTATTACATTTTGAGAGTAGTTTATATATTTTGAATGACAAATCAGATATATGATTTGTCATAATATTTGAAATATTTTCTCCCAATCTGTGGTTTATCTTTGCATTCTCTTAATACTATCTTTTGAAGGGCAGAAATTTTTAATTTTGATGACGTCTAATTCAGGAATTTGTTCTTCTATGAATTGCGCTTTCAGTGTCATATCTAAGAAATCTTTGTCTAATCCAATATCATAAAGATTATTTCCTATGTTTTCTTCCACAAGATTTATAGTTTTAGGTGTTACATACATGTTCATTTTGTATATATTTAAAAATATGGTTCAATGTTCATTTTTTGCTTATGGATATCCTGTTGTTTTGGCACTATTTGTTGAAAAACTGATCCTTTCTCCACTGAATTGCCCTTATACCTTGGTCTAAAATTCATAGTCTGTACACATGTGAATCTAATTTTGGCTCTCTCTTCTGTTCCAGGGGTCTATTTTTCTGCCATGTTGCCAGTCCCACACTCTTTTGATTACTATAGCTTTACAAGTCTTGAAATCAGGGAAATTTAATCCTTTAACCTTTTTCTTTTTAAAAATTGTTTTGACTATTCCATGTTCACTGCATTTGTTTTTTCCTTTTGAGACAGGATCGTACTCTCTCACCCAGACTGGAGTGCAGTGGTGCTGTCTCGGCTCACTGTAACCTCTACCTCTCAGGCTCAAATGATTCTCCTACCTCAGCCTCCCGAGTAGCTGGAATTACAGATGTACACCACTACCCCCTGCTAATTTTTGTAATTTTAGTATAGACAGGGTTTCATCATGTTGGCCAGGCTGGTCTCGAACTACTGACCTCAAATGATCCACCCGCCTTGGCTCTCAAAATGCTGGAATTACAGGCGTGAGCCACTACACTCAGCCTCATTGCATTTCTATATAACTTTTAAGATTCATCTTTTCAATTTAAAAACTGCTGGCATTTTGATTGGGGTTGTGGTGGATCTACAGATGAATTTGGGGAAAAATGACATCATAATAATATTGAGACTTTTTATCAAATACAAGCTTTAACTCTCCAATAATTTAGGTCTTTTAAAATTTCTCCCAACAACACTGGGAAAAATAAATGGCATTTTTATTTCAGTTTCTGACTGTTCATTGCTGGTATATGGTAACACAATTGATTTTTATATATGGATATTACACCCCAGAACCTTGCCAGAGGACACTGGAATTAAGAATTAAGATGAATATTTTGATGCCTAACGGGACAAAAGAAGTTGATCACAACAACCCATAGGAAAAGACATGCTGTGGAAACACATTTGCTCAGGAAAGAGGAGAAATAAAAGTATACCCTCACCCTCATCATTTATATTTCTACGCCTTTGGCCTAGATAGTTTGAGCCTTTAAGCCCATCAGCCAAGGGATATGGGGAAAATTCAAATATGTAACATCTATGGATTTACATATTTGTAAAAACAGTTTCTGAAATGTGAAACAGTATAGTCCCTTACCATAGAAGAGAAACTCAGGGGTCTAGTAACACTAATGCATCACCTTTCTTTAGGTCTTGATTCTTTTAGGTTGGTTTCTGTTTCTTTCCTTATCCAATTATGACAGGATTTCCTTAACAGGAAATGTAATCCTGACATTAGATTTCCTTAATCTAGTCCTGACATTTCAGAGACTTAAGCTGATGTATTTCTTCTATGTATTTACGTGTGTGTGTGTGTGTGTGTGTGTGTGTGTGTGTGTGTATCTTTTTACTCTGTCACCCAGGCTGGAGTGCAGTGGCGTGATTGTGGCTCACTGCAATCTCCATTTCCTGGGTTCAAGCAATTCTCCTGCCTCAGCTTCCTGAGTAGCTGAGATTATAGGTGCACACCACTACATCCAGCTTATTTTTGTATTTTTAGTAGAGACAGGGTTTCACCATGTTGGTCAGGCTGATCTCAAACTCCTCCAGTTGTATCTTTTAATTTTATTGGGGTTTTTTTAGAGACAGGTTCTTTCTCTCTCATCCAGGCTTGAATGCACTGGCAAAATCATGGACCACTGCAGCCTCAAACTGCTGGGCTCCAGAGATCCTCCTGCCTCAGCCTCCTGAGTAGCTGGGGCAACAGGTGCATGCTGCCACACCCAGCTAATTTTTTGTCATTATGTTGCTGAGTCTAGTTTCAAATTCCTGATCTCAAGTGTCCCTTCTACCATGGTCTTCCAAAGTGCTGGGATTCTATTTGTATTGTGAATGACTGGTCTTAGACTACTGACTCTAGAATCTACATATTAATATATGCCTCTATGACTAAATCTGCTTCTGTTCTTCTTGACCCTGCATCTGTAAATAAAATGCTTGCTTAACAATGCAGCATTTCCTGCTTGTTGCATTGATTCGCCACAATGGAAAACTCAGAGGTCACATGTTTCTCCATCCTTCAATTCACCAGAATTGTATCTGCTCAGGAGGAAAAAAAAAAAAAAAGATACCGTTTTCATAAACTCCAGAATACAAAACACTTCTCCATTCCACACAGAAAACCTGAAATCATGTTCCTAATTGAAAAGATTTTTGGTTAAACATGAGCTTTTTCAGCTTCTTCCACATCTCCACATGGCCATCACTGTCAGAACCATCATCTTTAAGTATGAATGACATGCTGTATGAAGGGCAGAGAGAAACAGACACCAGGAGAAAAACATACAGAATTAACATCAAAGAGCAAAATCTGGTCAAAATTCCCTAAACCTGCTTCTTGTCTCTCTAGGTTGGTGTCATAGTCATTCAGGAGGCCTCGGGCACTGCTTTAATCAGGGGCTCATGTACCTGTGAAGCTCTAACACCTCTCACTCCTGCATGCTCCCTCTCTCATTCTAAATAATCACTTGTGGGCCTTAACTTTCTTTCCCATAAAAAACTTCAATGTTTTTACAATTACAATACATGTTGACAGTATAAAATTAGAAAACCCAATTCAGCCTGGATAAGCAAACTAAAATCATCATTAAACCTAGTACTCAGAGACTACCACTCCTAACATTTGGTACATATTCTCCCACACTTTTCTCCTCTGTTACAACATTTTCAACAAAAACAAAATTATAAAATCATCCACAGTTGTTACCTAAGTTATAAAATAGGTAAAATGGCAAGAATACCTGTTGATTACTTTCTGGTATGATCTTAGCAAAATAAGTAAAACATTAGAGACAACTGGACCTTAAACCAAGCCACAAAATAATTATGATGTGAGACCTGAACTATCTCCAGCTAGCCCATGGTTTATTACCAAGGTGAGCAGAATTAACTAGCAAATGAAGAAGTTCCTTACTAACTGAAAATCAGAATACCATCACTCACCCAGGTCACACGAGACTGCTCAGTCCACAGACAGAGCTCTAAGCAGACTATAAATATATGTGGTTGACACATTGAGGGTGACATAGTGGAAAAGAGTTAAGGCTGAGTTGGTACTGGTGAGAAGAAAAAAAACATAAGTGCCAGAGGTCCAAAGAAAAAGGGCTGGGCATGGTGGCTCATGCCTATAATCCCAGCACTTGGGAGGCCAAGCCAGGCAGATCGCTTGAACCTAGGAATTTGAGATCAGCCTGGACAATATGGCAAAACCCCATCTCTACAAAAAATACAGAAATTAGTCAGGTGTGGTGGCTCGTGCCTATAGTTCCAGCTACTGAGAAGGCTGAGGTGGGAGGCTCACCTGAGCCTCAAGGGGGTCAAGGCTGTGGTGAGCAGGGATCACACCACTGCACTCCAGCCTGAGCGACAGAGGGAGACTCCGTCAAAAGAGAGGAGAGAGGTGGGTGGGGAGGGGAGGGGAGAGGAGGAAGAGAAAGAGATCTGCATGAATAGGGAGATGCAACACACCACTGGCCATTTTTATGTGCATCCATGTCTCTCACTGGACTGGGAGTTCTCAGCAGGTATCTTATTCCTCTCTTTTATCCCCAGTGCCTAGTACTTAGTAAGGATTTGCTCATTTAGGGGCTATCCCAGAAGCAGTTGAGCTGAAATTGGACAGGCAGAAACAAGTCTGCATTATGCATATCACAAAAAAGACGAAAATGACCTTTGCTAGTTATAACTGTCCCACTGTGATTTAGGTGAAAGCCATCCTGGATATGTCACAGGTAAATGTAAATAAGCAGGACATACTTGGGAGGCTGAGGTGGGAGGATCCATAGCGAGACCCCTGTCTCTCCAAAGAAAAAAAAAAAAAAAAAAAAAGCCAGATAATTTTAGGGATGTAAGTATCCTTAATCCAATTTCTTAACACAGACACATAATATTGATTTTCAAACTCCCAGTTGATTATTTTTCCCCTAAGACATACTGTTTCCAAGGTTAATATGTGTTTCAAATGATAAAAATGTATGGAGATAATTATATTAGAGACATGATGTGGTAGATTAATTGCAAAATGAACCCCAATTCTCTGTTCTCTTTGTATGCATTCCCTCTGATATCTCACTTTGCAACTTCTCCCATCAAGAGGTAGGGTCAATTTCCCCATCCTTTGAACTTGGATTAGCTTTGTGACTTGCTTTGCAAATAGGATACAGGGGAAGTGAAAGTGTGCCAGTTCTGAGACTAGGTCTTCAAAGGTCTTGTGAGCTTTCCCTCTCTCAGATCTCTGCCTACCACCAAGCTGGCCAGCTGGATGATAAGATACATGTGGTTGTGTGGCTTGGCCACCTCGTCACTCCAGCTGACAGTCAATCAACTACCAGACATGTGAGTGAGGGCACCCTCAACCAGCTGGCTCTGAGCCACTCTGCCATGTCAGCACAGATGCATGGCATTTCAGCAAAGAATTAGGGAGCTGCAAATTAAAGCCATAGTGAGGTATCAATACACACCTATCAGAGTGGTTAAAATTAAAAATGACAACTCCAAATGTTGGTCAGGATGCAGAGAAACAAAGTCACTTGTACATTGCAAGTGGGAATGCAAAATGGTACAACCACTATGGAAAGCATTTTAAAAGTTTCTTATAAAACTAAACATGCACTACCTACTAGTGTACTCTTGGTCATTTATTCCAAAAATGTATGACTTTTTTTCATCCAGCCAAACAAAAACCTACATTCAAACAAAAACCTGTACAGGAATGTCCATCACAACTTTATTCACAGTAGTCAAAAACTGGAAACAACACAGAAGTCTTTCAACAGACTGGCCAGGCACAGTGGCTTGCGCCTGTAATCCCAGCATTTTGGAAGACCAAGGCGGGCAGGTCACTT
The DNA here is from genome assembly GCF_048565385.1 of Saimiri boliviensis. Taxonomy (NCBI): domain Eukaryota; kingdom Metazoa; phylum Chordata; class Mammalia; order Primates; family Cebidae; genus Saimiri; species Saimiri boliviensis. The sequence continues at coordinate 65,884,532 of NC_133464.1, read as the reverse complement.
GAGAACAGGAGTTCAAAACCAGTCTGGCCAACATGAAACCTCAATGCTACTAAAAATATAAAAATTAGCCAGGTGTTGTGTTGTGCACCTGTAATCCCAGCTACTCAGGAGGCTGAGGCAGGAGAATTACTTGAAGCTGGGAGGCAGTGGTGGCAGTCAGCTGAGATCATGCCAGCCTGGGTGACAGAGCAAGACTTCATCTCAAAAACAAAACAAAACAGATAAACGTTTAAAAAACAGGATTACTCCTCAGCAATAAAATAGAACAAATTATTAATACACACAGTAATGTAAATAAATCTCCAGGTAGTTATGCTGAGTGGAAAAAAAAAGACAATCTCAAAAGGCTGAATATTGTGTTTATAAAACATTTTTGACATGACAAAATTATAGAAATGGAGAAAAGATCTGTTGCCAGGTCACAGACAGGAAGAACAAGAAGAGAGGGAGGTGGGTATGCATAGAAGGGCAGTGTGGGGATCATTATGGGGATGGAAATGTCCTGTATCTTGGCTTTTTCTACATCAGTATCTTGATTGTGATATTGCACTACAGTTTTGTAAGATAGACTATTTGGAGAAACTAAGTAAGTTACAAGGAATCTCTCTGCATTATTTCTTACAGCTGTGTAGGAATCTATATTGCAAAATAAGTATAATTTAAACCTATTACCTGAATGGCTTTGTGCAGGTTACTAATCCTCTCTAAGCTCTGGTTTCTTTATCCATAAAATGGGGGGAAATAGGACTTAATGAGGCTTACATTAGATGATTAAATGATGTTTACAGCATTCTCAGTGCATGATTAGTATTCAATGAATGTTATTGACAATATTTGTAGTAATATTAACAAGTAATCACGAATACACATAGTCATAAATTCATAAAGTTTATTTGATAAAGTCCTACCAGGTTTGGCGGGCATGGCAGCAAGGCAGACAGCAGTCTGAGCACAGGAAAGGAGGCTCTGTTTGCTCAAAGTCCAGAAAACTGAGAAAAACAGCTCTACCTTACAAACAGCTAGAGAATTAAACAGACAGGACGTGTCAGAAAGTTAAGTGAAAACCTGGCCTGGGAACTGATAAAACTGGTAAGTTTTTTCTTTTTTCTTTCTTTCTTTCTTTTTTTTTTTTTTTTTTTTTTTTTTTGAGACTGAGTCTTTGTCTGTCACCCAGGCCAGAATCCAGTGGTGCCATCAAGGCTAACTGTAACCTCCGCCTCCCAAGTTCAAGTGATTCTCCTGCCTCAGCATCCCAAATAGCTGGGGTTATAGGTGCACATCACACCTGGCTAATTTTTTGTATTTTTAGTGGAGACGGGGTTTTCAACATGTTGGCCATGCTGGTTTCAAACTCCTGACCTCGAGTGATCTGCCCACTTCAGCCTCCCAAAGTGCTGGGATTGCAGACATGAGCTACTGCTCCCAACTGCTGGAACTGATCAGTTTCTATAAATATATATATATATATATCCAAAGAGTCATCAAACTTTGGAGTTAAATTAGAACTTGATCTCACTGAACTTTTTAACCCCTCAGGCTATACTAAAGCAGTCTCTACAATATCTGATCAATAAAGGTGTTTTCTTAACTTCTAGTGATGAAGCCACTATCTTGCAGAGTAAAATGTAATTGTTAAACTCTAAATCAGATGACATTAAACTGCACATCAGAATCATTTGATAAACATCTTAAAAATGAGAGTTTAATGATTTTCAACAGCATGATTTTTTTTTTCATTACCTTGGAAAATTTCTCTTCAGTGTGGAGATACTGGCAACACTTAAAGATGCTGTATTTACTTATTGGATGACATCTTAATCCAGCCAGAGAACAGCATAATCAAGTTGCACCACAGTAGAGGATATCCACCCACCCATCCATTCATTTAACAAATAATTACTGAGCATCTTCTATGTGTTAAAACACCATATTAGATGCTGGAGCTACAACTATAAGCAAGAGTGGCATAGTCTCTGCCTTCCTAATACGTCTATCAAGAGAAGCAAATAATTGCTTAATTATCACAAAATTATGCACAATGGTGCGGATTAAAGAGGGGCTTTGGGAATGCAGAAACATCTATTTGTCTGAAAGGTTATCAACAATAAGACTCACTTTCCTATAGGAATACACTGAGAAAATACAGATCAACTCATTGTGTGTGTGTGTGTGTGTGTGTGTATGTGTGGCCACTTAGATAATGAAAAGAAATATCTCATTTGTCTGCCATCATCAAAGAATATTCTGGTCTAACTGCACTTTGTAGAAGGCTAGAATGTATCACCTTGTGCTAAAAGTTTATTTAACATTTGTAAAACCAAGTCCTTCTAAAATGCAACATTGGACACCGCCCTGAATCACTAAAATAGACAAATGATTGTAATTTACACTATTTTCAATGGCTCCTGGTAAACCTTATGAATGCTAGTACTCTTTATTTATACCAGGAAGACACGGAACTCTCTGAGGGATGTAGAGGAACAGATCCTTGCTGCATGCTGTTCCCTGCCATCTGTCCATGCCCTCCCTCGACTGCCTAGAACCCAGGGTGTGCATGTTTGCTCCCACACTAAACATTCCTGGATCAGGGATGCACTGTTTTCCTCCTTAGGGCCCATTGATTCCACCAGCACTTGTTCACACTGCCTGCCTCTGACATCATTCCTCCCTTATAACTTGCTCTCTTCAGCTAACTTGTTCTCCTCCTTGCATTTTATAAGCTGGAAGATAAATTAAAATTTCAGAGGGAATCCAAACAACAGCCATCATGTATAAATTTAAAGTAAAAGGACTCTTTGCCCAAAATGAAGCTTACATGCACAGAATTTGTGGAAAATATTTTCAGTGGGCCAAGAGCCATTGCATTTTCCTTACTTTACTTCCAGGATCACAAATATTCCAAAAGCATTAAAGTGGAAAAAAGAAAAGAAAAGAAAAGAAAACAAACAAGAACAAATGCCACCTGCCTGGCAGTGAGCATTATGTCAATTATCATTATCATTACACAAAATTTTCCCTAGAAGAAGCTCAAACATTCGTACTATTATCTTCCTTATTTTCCCCAAATTCCTGAGATATGAAAAAAGGCAAATAGAATTATTAATATTTTGAGAGGGAAGCTGAGACCACCAAGATTCTAAGTGAGCTCCCCAAAGTCACAGAAAGAGGCCTGAGGATCCTCCTGTCTTCCTGCCCTCATTCTCCTTCCAGGAGGAAATGCTCCCAGAGCAGAGATACCCACAAGATACCTAGTTTTCCTCTCAGGTATGGAAAAATTGAGGCGAGAGAATGCAAATTCCTCAGCACTGAAACCAGTGAAAATTTTTAATAGACATTTTCAATCTGAAGGAAACCACCTTTATTTCATACAAAAACACACAGAACCACCTAAGACCATAAGGAAAATACCCTCATGTTTCTAAATCACCACATGGACTCATCACCTTTCCAAACACCTTGAAATTACTTCAGATAAATGCAGTAACTCTCAGAGCATTTTTCATACAGAGAAAAACCACACTGTTCTGTGAGAGTATATAAAACTACCCACACACTTCCACAGAACAGAAATGACTCTGCATTAGCATGTTACAAATATCAACTCCCCGCCCACTATCCCTGGATGTCTGCTCACTTTTCTGCATGAGACTAGATTGTTTTCAGGATAATTTCATTCTCTTGGGGGAGGCCTTTCGCTGCTCTTCAACTGGAGGGATGGTAGGTCCTCTTTCTTTGCCTCTGCATCTGCTGAATCTACTCAGGATTCTTGGAATATAACATTTTTTAGTGCTCACCATGTTCTTGCTGCTTTAAGTCAAATCTGTATCTCCTTCTAGCTCCAATTAGTAAAGTATTACAAACTTTTACAGGAAAGGAATTGGAAACCTCATTCTAAGTAGTCAGCAGTAGAACAGGAAGAGAAAGAGCAACAAAAAGCAATTAAAAAAAAAGTGTGTCTCTCCTCTAGGGTCATGGTACCTCCTCCTGCAAATCTAATGCACATTCTCCTTGTCTGCTTTTTCTAAACCATATGTCCTATAAAACTGGACTTACCGGTACAAGGAGAAGGTTAATGTTTAATGTGCATGGGTGTATCTGAGATGGATAGGGCTGCTGAGATGTCTTGAGGGATAGCTCAGTGTTGGCAAACGTCTGAAGAATTCATCTGGCAACATCTCAAGTAAGTGGGAAACTCATAAATTAAAGCAGCTCAGGGGCAATTTAAACTTCATTACCCAAGTTGGTCTGGAGCTCTAGGAAGAATGTAAACTCAGTTTTCTGAGATAATTAGGGATAGGTAAACTAAGCTTCACATTCATATTTGAGTTTCTTATCAATTCTCTCACATACATAGTTAACTATGGGATAAAATTTGAATTTAACTCCTTATGATTGTCCCTCTATGTCTTTTAAGTGGTAGTCCTACTAAGCATTGTGCTAATTGAAACACTATATGGAAAGAAATGGAGAAGTACAGCCTAAGCCTCTAGTCTCCAGTAAATCTAAGCCAGTGGAATCCATTTTCACCAGATGGAAGGTAATAATCTGGGACAGGCACACACTCGGAACCCTAGAGTACTGAAAGGCACTCGTGGTAGCCACCTGTGGGAATTAGGCAAGACAAATGCAAAACAATGCTTATTCTACTTAAAGTCAGAATATACTTTTTAAAAAGAAAGTCTCGCTTTATATGAAGCCTCTGAAGTATTACAAGAAATATTTATGAAAATTTTCAGTATTTGTTCCTTAGAAAGGTATCGAAGGGATTCAATTGGTTCTCAGTTATTTCCTACTAATAGAGTTAATCAATGCAATGGATAGCCTAAAAAGGCAAACTGTATAGCTTATATATGGCAAATAAATTTACTTTCTTTATTACTGGTATATGATGCATGGAATCTTTTTCATATTTAACTGAATTCACCATTTTTGGAGAAGGTGAAAATCTTAAAGAATAATTTTATTCAACCTTCTTACTTTTCATCCAAGGGAAGCTGGGCTTAAAAAATGTTTCAGGCAATTACAGTTTGCTAAGCAGAAGAGCTAGGCCTTACCTTTGTCTGGGCTACTGTAACAGGATACCACAGATTAGGTGGCTTATAAACAATAGAAATCTATTTCTCACAGTTTGGGAGGCTGGAAAGCCCAACACCAAGGTGCCAGCAGATCTGGTGTCTGGTGACGGCCCATGCCCTCGCTCATCAACAGCTGTGTTCTTACCGCATTTGCACAGGGTGGAAGTGGGGTGAGGAAGTGTTCCTGGCTCTCTTACAAGGCAGTAAGCCCATTCATGAGAGCTCTGCCTTTGTGACCTTATCACCCGTGGATTAGGATTTCAACATATAAATTTTATGAGGACACAAATATTCAGTCTATAGCAGTTCTTTTTCTTTTTTGATACAGAGTCTCGCTCGGTCACCAGGTGCCAGGCTAGAGTGCAGTGGCACAATCTTGGCTCACTGCAACCTCCGCCTCCCAGGTTCAAGCAATTCTCCTACTTTAGCATCCCAAGTAGCTGGGACTACAGGTGCGTACCACCACTGCTAATTTTTGTATTTTTAGTAGAGACAGGGTTTCACCATGTTGGCCAGGATGGTCTTGATCTCTCGACCTCATGATGTGCCCACCTCGGCCTCCCAAAGTGCTAGGATTACAGGCGTGAGCCACCGTGCCTGGACCATAGCAGGTCTTAATCTGAACATTACAACTGACATCATGAAATGGAGCTAGGAGGACTCTATTCAAAACAAGCCTGAAAATCAACTATTTGCTTCAGTGTCTTCCCACTCCAACCCCAACCTTAGTTCAACCCTCAAGTCTCACTCACTTCCCAAAATACCAGAAAAGAATACCTCTGAGAACTTCCTAAGTACAATGTCATATTGCTTTAATGCTGCAACTTGAATAGGACTTCATGTCCTATTATCTTTCCATAGTAGTTGATTGACATTTCCCTGACAAAGTAAGCAATTAGCAATTTTGATCTAAAGAAAACATTACTGAAAATGTTGCTAGCCTAAAATAAGCAAAAAACTTTTAGGTTAATCACACTTGTGGAACAACATAACTTAAAAGTGTGAACACTATCTAGAAAAAGAGTTGCATGTATTATCACAGATATGTTAAGATTCATAGACAATTTGTATCCTAGACCTATGAGAATTTATCTGATTCCTGAAGAATCCCAAAGGAGATTCCACAGCTTTTTACAACATTCCCAGGTAGCACAGTTTAATGTTTGCCTCTCTCACCACCGACATAAAACACCTATTTAAAACCTGCCTACTGCAGCTTAACAGGCATAGGGTTTATTCTAATTTTGCCAAAATGAGGTCAGTGAAGATAAAACAGGGGATACAGTGCATTTTCGCTGTCACCCAGTATAGCTGAGTGACACTTAAGAGGCAAAGTCTACCTTGTTTTAATCGCAGTCACAACCCTGAAACATCTACAAAAACATATTCTAACAAAAAATTTAAATGATTGGAGACTTAGAGAAATCCTTAAGATGTTTGTGAAAGACAACTCTGCTTGAACAGAGGGCCTTATATTCTACAACGAAACATTCTCATAAAGGCAGCTAAGAAATGAGCCCACTTGTAAGAGCACAACCAGGAGCCAGGATAATTACGATGGAAACACTTTATTTCAAATCATGAAAAGAGTTACACTTGATTTTCTTGTTAGCATGGGCTGTGCAGACAGCAACATTTACTGTGAAATGTAAGGGCAGATAACAGCTGATTTGAAAGGGGATTGTGTAAATCTAGTTAAAGAGCAACTTTAGAAGATTATTTTCAATTACTGAGATAACATCATGGCTCTCAAAAAAAAAAGGAAAGGTTTGTTCTTTACACCACATACAGTATACGAAATCTAACAAAAACGCCTGCTTTCATGCAATAATATCAGCTAACAGCTAATATGTCTTACCTTCACTTTATCCTCCTTCTTCAAGTTGTTTTCAATTATTTCTAATATTTCCACATGTCTGTGAACAAAAAGTCACTTTCTAATCAGAAGAAACAGCTTGAAAAAACACCATCTCCTTCAAAATAATTACTAAAGCTTTTATATTTGCAAGTGCCAAATATACGTAATCTGTGAGCCCTCTAAACTAGGGCTAAGGTCATGAGGTAAGAGTGCTTGCAACCTGGGGTTGATTAAAATGTTCACTGCCAGAACACTTAAATGAGAATGCCTTAGCCCCCACTCACATCACCTTAACTGATCCATAGGAACACACACCGATTTGTACATGAACCAAAAAGCTATACCTCTAGCTTAAATGAACAACCTTGTCAAGTGAAACCCCTAGTTGTCATATTCCTCCACATGGCATGTATAGAGGGTGCCAATAATGTATTTAGGGGGAAAAAAACTGAATAAACAACAAAGAACCTAGCCTAAAGGAAAAACATCAAACTGGGAAGCAGAAAACCCTGTACCTTCCTGACTCTGCCATTTACAACCAATATGACCTTTCCAAGCCTCATCTTCCTGTACTTCCCACATGTTCTCAACATCTCAGCCACTTAATACTACGTTCCCTGGACATACTGTGTTCTTCTGTGTCTCTGTATCTCTGCTTTGAATGACCTTCTCCACCTGGAAAGCACCTTGGCGCCTAGCTTAATTCCCCTGTATATGAACAGCACTGAACTCCCTTGTCAGAATTATTCTGACACCTTGCTGCGCACTCCTCTAACACTTTGTAACTATTTGCTTCCTCATGCTGATCACACACTGTAATTATCTATAGCCATCCATTCCTCAAGTAGCTTAAGTGCTCCTCGAGGACAGGGACCATTTCATCTTTGTATATTCAGAGCTGCGGTAACATTAGTAAGCACTCAGTAAACATTTGTGAAATAAACAATGAATCAATGAAGGCATGAATGACAAAGTCACTTCACCAACTTTCATCACCTTTATAACAGAAAATAATCATTAGCCAGTTCATTCAGAAATCATAGTAATCAAAAGACGAAATGATGCTTTTCACATTGTTAGGTGATGATTATAATAAAGATAGTAATGTTAAAATGTCATAACATACAAATAGAGTATGATGTCTTCACATACAGACTGCCTATACTCAATTTCTTCTCATAAAAAAGAGATTGAAATTTTAGTAAAAGGGGACACTTCATTGTCCAAAAAGTATTCCTACAACACTAAAACTAAACCTCTAAAAGACAAAGAATCATTAGCCATTTCACATGTGCTTCTCCTTCCATTAATCAGCCGCATTTCTCAGCTTGGACACGTAGCTAGATACAGATTCCACTCTGTGATGTACACTGGACACTGCATATTCCACTCTCGTGTTGCCACCTCAAAAACATTTCAAAAGCAAAATTGCATTTCTCTGGAAAAACAGGTCCCTGATTCACTGAAGGACTGAGGCAACTCTTTGAAGAAAAAAAGGTAACTGAGGGATCCTGAAGGTGCACAGGAGCAGTGATAATGGTCTCATATTTCAGCTGTAGGTAACTGAGGGCTGTATGTTAAACATTTTCTTCGAATATCTATGTTCTTTCCAACCAAAATACTTTCTTGTCACAGACAGAAAGAATTATCTTATTTGATAAAGACTACTGCTGTAACAGTAAATTCTAACACGGTTCATTCACTTGAGGAAACAGTATCCTAGCCATGCACTGAAGCCAAAGCACCACAATCCTCTCAGGCCCAGGGACAATGTGGTGGTGCATTGCTATAGCTCAACTGTAGAAAGGTAAACTTTGCATCACTGAAGTCTAAAAACACATACGGGGAACAGTTATGAGCTTGTATTTCAGGATTATTTTAAGGTAACAAATAATTAGAATTATATTGAAGTCCCAATGTTGCCATTGCTCAGAAGAGCAAAACAGACTCGATTTCTAAACTTGTAGACACAGACAAGGTCAAGCTACGGACAGTCAAAAAACCATGCAAAAAAAGTTAAACTAATTTCATCATGGAACAGAAGGATGGGAACTGAGAATTCTTACCAAAGAGATGAAAAGGATATCCCAGCTGCAAGTTATCATAAGCTAGCTGGCCCATCATCTGCCCGGCTGCAGCTGTAACCAACTATCAGCTCACCCAGAGATTCATGCTCTCATGGTGCCAAAATGAATGTCTTCCTTAAAAAAAAAATGCCCAATTGAAAATAACTCTCTAATCTGCCTCCTTTCAATAGAAGTGAAGTGCACTTCACCAACACAGAGCACAGGCATCTTGAATTAGCAGAGAACTATTTTTAACACATGAAGGATAAGATATGAAATTAGTTTCACGGGGAATGAGAGCCTTGGAGATTATTTACTTTGCCTTAATTACTCTGACTCACCATTAATTTAGCTTTCCTAGGGTACTAAATATTTCACGCTAAGATTTTGAGACTAAAGAGACAGGAGCAAAAATTTGGAGCATTGGAAGTTTGCAGCAGCATCCTCAACACCGAGTCACAGATGTCCCCATTGGGCACTGAAGACCATTCACATAGGCACTGCTCCATGACATTTTTAGTTACTGTTTCTGTGTTGTTTTTAACCTTGGAATCAGAACCTGTGCCCTGAAGTAAGCAGGGAGCCAAACTTTATGCAGCTTCTGTTTTACTCCTCAGCCAACAATATCATCAGTGTTCACAGCTACTCCCAGCAACTGCCAAATAGGGCAGGCAGCAATTGCCTCAAGCCAAGGAGGGAAAAGTTTAGACTGTGCATTAAAAGAAAGTTTATAACGATGAGTGCAATTGAGCAATTAAGTCAATTCCCAATAAAGGTGACTAAGGAGACAGTACAGCAGATTTCTGTAATGGATTCATTAGGGCATCAGTGGGAAATAATGCACTCAGCCTCCCACCAAAGCACTTACAGTGAGCAGGGTCTGTCATACACAGCTGGGCACTTGCCAAAACCCTCTACTCTCCCCCATGGCTCTTAATCAGTTGTCCACCGGCAGACACCACAAACATGGGCAGTGCATAGCAGCCAGCAGGAGCCTGAGGAGAGCAATACACTGGATGCCAGATGTAATACCAGACTCACTAGGACCACTCAATCTGTCAGTGCCCTCCAGTTCCACCTGGCATTCAGCAATTAGGATTGAGGAGGAGGTAGAGACTAAGAGAGCAGGGGCTCTTCTTTCAGTGGATGCCCACAAAGAACTGTTCATATTCTAAATGTCAAATGAACTGGTTCTGTGTTACATAACTCATTCCAGTAAACTTAAGCCATATTTTTCCACTAAGTAGTCTACAACCTAACATTCTCTTTTTTATATGCATATATATTCACTCTGATAAAGCTGTGCTTTCATTGATGTTGTGCTTTTCTTCCTTTTTGATTACTGTTTAATTGTTCTATATCCTTCTAGCATTCTGAACCCAAATAAACACCGCAGACAAGTTCAATTATCTCCAAATCTCTATCAATCAAATTTTCTGTAATGAACATATGCTTCTATAATAAACATTTCTAGGCTGAGTGTGGTGATTCATGGCTATAATCCAAGCACTTTGGAAGGCTCAGGCAGGAGGATCACTTGAGACCAGGAGTTTAAGACCAGCCTGGACATCATAGTGAGATCCTGACTCTATAAATAAAATTTTTTGAACTACCCAGGCATGGTGGCACATACCTTGTAGTCTTAGCTACTTGGGCAGCTGAGATGGAGATCACTTGAGCCCAAAAGTTCGAGGTTACAGTGAGCTATGATTGTGCCACTGCATTCAAGACTGGGCAACAGAGCAAGATCTTGCCTCTTAAAACATAAATAAATGTTTAATTTGACCATAATAATTACTAACATTTCTTTAACATATTTATAGCTTTAAAACTTAAATATACCATATTACTTTATCTTGTCTATTTTTACCACTTGGCCTCATTCCATGTTTCTCATGCTCATGAATACCCCCAACTGGCAGTTATTTTTCACAAGTAAGCCTGTTTCCTTTGTCACTGTCAATTGGACTTCCTTGCCGTCTGTCTAGGTCACAAACCTTACTTGGGCCACTTATATTTTCAGTCACTTATCATTTATAAGTCTTAGGTGAATCTCTCTAAAACCATATCTCAATTTCAATATTTAACACTGTATTGCTTATTTGGTATTATCAGTTAAAATAAAATAAACAAGTTGCTATTGGTTAATTTATATCTGGGGAGAAAAAAGCAACATAGAGAACAATGTGGTGAAAGAAGGCATTCAGAACTCTTGCTTCTTCTATTTACCAGCTATCACAGTGGACAAGTTACTTAATCTATGTTTTGGCTTCCTTTTATTGACATTAAAAAGGTTGCCATGAGGATTGACTAGGATGACATACGCAACTGCGCCTGAAAATGCTCAAAAGCCACTACCTATATGCTGAATCTTCTGCTAGATTTCTCTCTAAATGCCCTTCTCCTTCACATTAATAAAGGCTACTATGGCAAATTAGCATCCCTCTGCCACTGGGCCCCTGCAAGTGTCCCACCCCAACGAATTTCCCCATTCACTTACTCAAAAGATGACCAACACACACTAGGTGTTGCCACCCCAGAAATCACTGATTTCTAAGTTATTTTATTTTTTGTTTTTTTTACTAAATTCAAACTGCAAGAATTTCAGAAAAACTACAGTTGAGGGCAGAGAGTAAATGCATAAATGGCCATTAACTCCAAGCACTTCCAATTATGCTTCACTGGCTTTTACATCCTATATTGGAATGGGGAAGTAGTAACAGACTGACTGCAGAGCAATCATGTGTTGACAACAGGATACAGGTGGGCACTCAGGGGCTCCCAAATAGTCTATCTCTAGGCCATCACCCACCAAGCACAAGGCTTGCAGCTAGTAGAAGACATTCCTCTCCATCCCTTTCTCTTTGCCTTCCTCGTGAAACACTTAAAAATCACAGGAGCTTTGATTAACCTCAAATGATGTCACTTCCAACTGGTCTTGCTCAGAGAAATTGTGACACCTGAAATTCTGCTTTAACTCTGAAGCCTCAACTTAAAACATTCAGAGACTGAAAAAAAGCTCACAACAGGCAGTTGAGGGATATCAATGCGTAATTGGCAATAAAGTAGTTTCACAGCATAGAAAGCTTACGTAAAATGCAAAATGGGCATATCTTTTGACCTAGCAATTCCTCTAATAAGAATTTAGCCAAATGAGATAATTGCCCAAGTATAAAATGGTGTACATACAAGTACACTTAGAGTAGCAATGAAATGAAAAACTGGAAACAAATGTCTATCAGTACATCTAGAGTAAACTCTAACCGGTACCACTAGCTGCCTAGTCAGTGAGGCATTTCCCCTTCTTCTCTAACAAAACTCTAAGTTTCCAAGTCCTGAGGTTTGGATGAAATTAGCATACACTTCTACCCAGATCTGAGACAATGAGAAAATGCCATTCCCCCTAGTCACATGACCCACAATGGTGTAAGTAGGAGTAAAAGCAGCTCTTTTTCTCTGGAAAGTGAATGTGCTCCTAGAGATGTAACAATTTTGCTACCATTAGGAGCATAAAAAAGAGTAAGAAATAGAAAATTATAAAGAAAGAAATCCTATATCCTGATTAAATCATGCCTGAATCCCCTACCCACTGGATTTTCATTATGTTCTATTTATGCTAGTTTGCTGTGGGAAATGTATTAATTACAATGAAAGGCACCCAATAAAAGTATTCAAGTCATTAAAAATATATTAACATGGAGAAAGGCCCATTACATGTTATTAAGAAAAAAATGGATTACATAATAGTACATACAACAAAAATCCCATTTATTTACAACTTTATCTGCATAGAGTATATGCATATGTATACACAGACTCAGAGATATGCCTGGATGTGTCAACAATGATTATTTCTAGTAGGAATTCGGAGTAATTTTACCTTCTTTTTGTATTCTTCTACAGTGTTTGCTGTGGTGCAAAACATGCATTTTTGTGGGAGAAAATAAGCTTCTAAAAACTGGCTATTTACTGATTCTGTCTCTAGTGTATAATAAATGGACGGCTTTGCCTCATATCCCTCTCCAAACTTAAGTGCTCCAGGAAGAAAAAAAAATCAAGAAAACTAGCCAGGCACTCAAAATATTATTTCATTATAAAAGTCCACGATGAAGCAATGAAACCCCTTTCAAATCTGAATTTATACATGCTGAAAAAGAAACACAGCTAGCGTTACCTAAATATCTTTCTAGAAAAGTGGAAATGACATTAACCAAAATGAAACATCCTACAGACGCTGAACACTTCCTATCTCAAAAACAGAGAATCCACGGGGGAAGAGCAGAGACATAGGCAGAGCAATGACGCAGCTGCCTCCTGGAAGAGCAGGAACCTTTGAGGCCACATAAAAGCTGCAAAGGGGTTCTGGGCACTATCATATTAGACAGATGGTTCCTCCCTTACTATCCACATCCTTTTTTTGTGGGATAAATCTCCGAAGATCTAACCCACCCCTCAGTAAAGGAGTCTTATTCTAGTCACTCAAGGCTCTCCAAAGGTAATAGTTTCAAGGAAACTAGAAGATTAGATGTTCTCTGTGATCATTTTCAGTTCTAAAATCATAACTTAATTAAGTACATTACATACATTTTGTGAAGAGAGACTCTTTGAAAGATTTTTGAAAAACATGGGTTACAGACATCTGACTGCTGTAGATTCAGGCTGGAAGTGACAGGTCTAAGAGGTAATGTTGGGTTTAGAAATATCTACCAAAGGCAAACAGAAGTCAAAGATAAAATCTCCATTTGTTTACTGGTGACTTTCTTGTTAAGAGTTTGTAGAATCTTCCCAAAAATGTCTCAAAAACTCTAGCTTCTACAATCAGTTCATTGGTGTGGTATGTCTTTAAAGTAAAAGGAATCTTATAGATACAAGGTAACTGCAAAGATAATAGGATAATTTCCATCAGTTCCAAAGTTAATTTCTAGCAGTTACTTGTTGCTTTTACAATAAGTTACTACACTACTTACATTGTATTTCATGATGCTAGCATTATTCACAGTCAGACACTACTTTGTTCTGAGAAAGTCATCGAAAATAAACACCAAGTATCAAATTGTCTATACTACATGTTAGCTTTGGAATCAAGTTAAAGACCCATCCCCAAAAAGCATTTCTCCCATTCAAAATTACAAGCATGCACTAGGTTATCCATTTGTCTATTCTGTATCTGATTCTAATTCCCTCCCACCTAGATGGACTGTTGGCAGCCTTCCATCTTACAGGGCATAAAAATGAGAAAGAAGGTCCCAGCACTTTGGGAGGCTAAGGAGGGCATATTGCCTGATGTCAGGAGTTCGAGACCAGCCTGTCCAACATGGTAAAACCCTGTTTCTACTAAAACACCAAAAATTAGCCAGGTATGGTGGCATGCACTTGTAATCCCAGCTACTCAGGAGGCTGAGGCAGGAGAATTGCTTGAACCCGGGAGGCGGAGGTTGCAATGAGCCGAGATTGTGCTGCTGCACTGCAGCCTGAGTGACAGAGCAAGATTCTTTCTCAAAAAAAAAAAAAAAAGAAAAAAAAAAGAAAGAAGACAATAATGAGTAGTTCTCAAACTTCAGTTCCAACAAGAATCCTTTATAGACGATTTTCAGCATTCTGCATCAGTAGCTTGAGATGGACTACTAGCTGTAATTTTAAAAACATACGGACTGCCCTTTGGGAAACAATGATCTGTATCATTACAAGGTGATTTTGTCACTTACAGATAATCAAACCTCATTCTATAACTCTGTCCTGGATCATTCTACTCTTTCCTGCATCTATGGTCACTATTCTTGTCCCTTGCCTGGGAGCCCACCACCACCTAACCTGCACTTGAAAATAATTTCCAAGTTAGTTCTCTTATTTCCAGTCTTGTCCTCTCCAATACCTCCTCCAGAAATTTGCCAGAAAGATTTTATGTATTACAAATCAGACCACATCACTTCCCTTAAAACCCTTCAATAACTGCTTAAGGAGTACAGGATTTCCTTTTGGTGGCTGCACAATACTGTGAATACACTAAATGCCACTGAATTGTTCACTTCAAAGTGGTTCATTTTGTGTCATGTGAATTTCACCTCATTTTTTTTTAAAATGGTGGACAAAAACAAACGCAAATGGCAGAGAAAGGCAAAAATGCTTCAGTAGCTCTCCATTGCACATAGGAGAAAATCCAAAGTCTCCAGTATGATTTATTAGGTCTGATATCATTGAATCCTAACCTCCACCTCAGCAGTCCTGTTCCTGCCACTGTTAACCCTTTCTCTCTATACTCTCCAGCCACATTGGCCTCCTTCAGGTTTTCTAAAAGCCAAGTTTTCACCCATCTGGGCTTCATACATGGGACTCTCACCTGGATAACCCCAACCATCCTTCAGGTATGAATTTATAAATTACTCTCCCATATAGGCCTCCTCTGACCACTTCACCCTCATTATACTCTTTCAGAGAAACCCGGTTTTTTCCAAGTACTTATCATAAGATCCAATTACATAATTACTGTTCTGTTTATCTGTTTGATGTCTTTTCCAGTAAATTATAGACTCCCAAGACAGGAATGGTGCTTATTTTGTTCACCACTATGTTCCCAGCATCTCGTGTGAACTTGGCACAACAAATACCTATTCTTTAGGCACACACAATGAATATCTAGCATGGTTTTCTCCAAAAACATTAAATCTCTACCACAAAATTATTATAGAGCTATAATCACAATATCATATGAAATTTAAAGTACATGTTAAAGTTATTCTAAAACTCAAAATAAGTAGATGAGGAAAATCAGAAACTACTTAGAATCAACCCAATATAAAGTGTATCCACCAAGCTCAGAAAACAGCTTCTCTAACTTCTGTAGCACCTGCTTTGTGATGTTGATAGAATCAAGTCTCTAATGCCCAAGAAAATTCCACTTAAAAACTTTCTCTTCAAGCCACAGCACATTACTAGGTAATAAGGAAAGAAACACAGTGTACGTCTCTGCAGAAAGATACAATTGAAATGGATAAAAGACTAGAATTCAGAAGGATGTCAGGAGAAACTGTTACCTGTTCTCACATAGGCGTGACTTTCTTGAAAAAAGGTGTATAGAGTACTACCAGAAAATAAAGGCCCTGGACTTAGTCAGTTCTGAGAGACAAAGAAAAAAGGAAAATGGAGGAGAAACTCACAGAAAGGCAGGCATGATTGGTGTTTTGTTACTAAACCAACTGCTCTTCAGTGATTATAGGTGTGCACGTGATTGATTTTTCTCAATCTTGCACTTGCATTAACTAGAACCCTAATTTGTCCATGAGGCTGAAGTGTGTCTTAATCACCTGCCTTCAAAGCTTATGCCCATTTAAAATAAGCTTATTTCTTTTCCATTGTCTGTTCACTCAGAGCCGCTTAATCCACAATCCTCCCGCCCAGCACTCACCACTTCTGATCATTATGGAGAGCAGAGGCAAGGGATGGCCTTACAGACAGGTTCCAAAAAGATCCATCTGTTCCTAACCGTGCGCACCAGCCGACAACACATTTCTCAGCCCTGCTCTTACTGCAAGGGCAGCAGAACATCAAGACCCGAACACATTTACCATCCATGCCACAAGCAATCTTTTCTCTTTTTTTTTTTTTTTTTTGAGATGGAGTTTTCGCTCTTGTCACCCAGGCTGGAATGCAATGGCATGATCTCAGTTCACCACGACCTCTGCCCCACAGGTTCAAGTGATTCTCCTGCCTCAGCCTCCAAAGTAGCTGGGACTACAGGTGCCTGCTACCACACCCAGCTAATTTTTGTATTTTTAGTAGAGACAGGATTTCACCATGTTGGCCAGGCTGGTCTTGAACTCATGACCTCAAGTGATCTGCCAACCTCAGCTTCTCAAAGTGCCGAGATTACAGGCCTGAGCCACTGTGCCCAGCCTCTTTTTACTTTTTCTTTTTCTTTTTTCTTTCTTTCTTTCTTTTTTTTTTTTTTTTTTTTTTTTTTGGAGAGAAAATGTATCCCATGCTCTTTCACCCAGGCTGGAGTACAGCGGCATGATCATAGCTCACTATAATCTCAAACTCCTCTGTGCTCAAGCAATCCTCCCACCTCAGCCTCCTGAGTAATGAGGGACTACAGGTGTGCATCCCTAACACATTTAATTTTTGTAGAGGGAAGGTCTCACTTTGTTGCCCAGGCTGGTCCTGAACTCTTAGCCTCAAGTGATCCTCCCATCTTGGTCTCGCCAAGTGTTAGAATTATAGGTGTGAGTCACCTCACCTAGCCCACAGATGATTTTTTGATACTTTAGTTTTCTTCTGCCAAAGCTTTGAGTTTTCCCAGGCCGGGTAGTGATTTGCATGGCTACTAATTTGAAGACTATCCCCATGGGTGCTGCAATGCCTAAACTGCTCCTGCCATCTGAGGATTGAGTGCCCACAACTGGGTGGTTGATGTGTCCTTTTGAACATCTTAGAGACAGCTCTAAAGCTTGTTCTTAATTGAGGCTGCAGCTTCCTGCTCTCTGTTTGGCTGGGGGCCCCTGAAAAAAGAATGAGGCTGCTAGGGGGCCTACATGGTTGCAACCAACAAAACTGCTTTCCAACAGAGACGGGGAGCCTGAGCAATCACCACAATGTCCCACTGCCATCCCTAAGGATTCCAAGTTGCTCTTTTGTGCCTCCTTCCTTAAGGCAGTGTGTGTGACCACTGCGGTGGCCCCCAGCTTTGCTCCACTGACAGACCTTCTTAATTTGCCTTATGTTTGAAGATGCTACTTGAGGCCTGTTTCTTTCTTACCCAAGCATTCTTATTAATGTTCTTGCCATTGTTTTTATGATAGAACCACTATATTTCCAGAGGCAATGAGGTGGAGGACACTGATAATACTATAAAAAGTATTTTTATGCAGTAAAGTGCCAGCCAAACCAAACCCGATGGAGCAAAGGTATGACCTGAAAGTCAACGTACATTTAGGTGTGAGTCATGAGACCAATATGTTAGTATGTCAAGAATATAATACATAAGAGATGAGGTCAGTGAGAACTGCTGGTAGAAAATAAGATAGGGAATGTTAGCAAATGAGGGTTTGAAGGACAGAATAACAAAGACATTGGAGGGAGATTACCAAATTGCCAAACATGTATGAAAAAGAGGTGCTTGGAAAAATGCAGAGGAGGAGGGAATGAAGAGTCAGCAAAGGAACAGAAATTACTGGTGGCAGGGGTGAGGTTATAAATGCCGGTAACTTCTACCCCACCTGGAATTAGCAAGATTTTTGCAGTGGAAGAAGCTACAATGTCAGAAGACAAAAATCTTACCAGACTTATAACATGTCCATGCTTTGAAGAACTGGGGAATGTTTAGGAAAATAGAAATATCTTCAAGTATTTTCCACTGAGGAAATTAAATGCAGAGAATTGATTACTCAGGTGATGGAGGTGCAGACGGCCTAACACCAGATAGTGAGGTAATCTAGAGATTAGCACGAACAGGAAGCACTACCTCCCCTAGACTATAGCAGGAAGTAGTATTGCTGGAATCTGTGGGACAAAGTCACTAGTAAGCAGCTAGAACCAGAGAAGGTCTATCATGCAAAAGCAGTGCTACAGAGGTGAATTCCCATTGCTAGGGATGCTACCCAAAGCTAGGAAAAAGAATTTAAAAATCCTGCATTGCCCTTTTTCCTGTAGTCTCCCACAAGTGTCTCTCAAAGGTAAAACACAGCAAGCCAGCTGACTCAGAAATCCGAGAAAGAAGCCTGCAGGGGTGAGCCCCCTCGTATAGAGAGAGTAGGAATGAAGAGCAAGGAATGCTGTACCCAACACAAGACGGGAGGACAGACATGCTAGTGAAAAGATGAGGAGTTCAAGAAGCTCCTTTTAACAGGCATATTAAAAAGGTTTGCTTATTGCCGTACAATGGTCACAGAGGAATAAATAAGCTAGAAGTTCTACCTTCTGGAATAGCTGACTGACCTTCCTGCCACATTCCAGTGGCCCCTAATGCTGCTACGCAAAATCCAGGTTGAAAGGGGGTTGGGGAAATTATTCTCTGTTACATTTTCTTCAGTTACAATTAAGTCAGGACTAGTCCAAACAGGTGAAAAAAATTTATAAGAAAAATTCTACACTAAAAAAGACTTTTAAAATGAAAAATATCATTAATACTGCATAAAAGTAAATACATATGTGTGCATACACATACACACATGTACAAGTAAAACTGAGGAAATCTGAACAAGATTGTCAGTGTCAACATCCTGCTTATAAAAGTGTACACTACAGTTTTACAAGATGTTATATTTTTAAGAACTGGGTTAAGGGTACACAGGATCTCTCTGTATTATCTTTTCTTTCTTTCTTTCTTTCTTTTTTTTTTTTTTTTTTTGAGATGGAATCTCACTCTGTCACCCAGGCTGGAGTGCAATGGTGTGATCTTGGCTCACTGCAACCTCCACCTCCCGGGTTCAAGCGATTCTCCTGCCTCAGCCTCCCAAGTACCTGTGATTACAGGCACCCGCCACCACTCCTGGCTAATTTTTTTTTTTTTTTTTTTTTTTTTGTATTTTTAGTAGAGATGATGTTTCACCATGTTGATCAGGCTAGTCTCGAACTCCTGATCTCAAGTGATCCACCCACCTCAGCCTCCTAAAGTCTGCATTATTTCTTAAAATTGCATGTGACTCTACAATTACCCCAAAATAAAATATTTAATTAAAAATAGCACAAATATGTACATAATATCCACAACAAGGCTTCTTTTTTTTCTTCTTTTTTTAGACAGAGTTTCACTCTTGTTGCTCAGGCTGGAGTGCAGTGGCACAATCTCAGCTCACTGCAACCGCTGCAGTGATCTGATTCTTCTGTCTCAGCCTCCCAAGTAGCTAAGATTACAGGCGCCTGCCACCATGCCCAGCTAATTTTTGTATTTTTAGTAGAGATGGGGTTTCACCATGTTGGTAACACTGATCTCAAACTCCTGACCTCAGGTGATCCAGCCGCCTCGGCCTCTCAAAGTGCTGGGACTACAGGCATGAGCCACTGCACCTGGCCTGGCCTCTTCTTTTCTACTCTGTGTCCGGGGCCTCTTACACTCACATGCTCAGTATTTCTACTGTCAGCATTCTTTGTTCTCTTTGTTAAGCAAAGCCCAGGAAGCTCTCTGCTGACCCACTCCACAACTTCTCACGATTTGGTCTTTTGTCACTGACTCTATACTACTTTTGAAAAAATATGGGGATAATGTCAGGTTGCTCTTGTTTGATTATTCAGCCTTTGCATTTCTTACTTCAGAGAGAAGCCAGAATATTGGTATTCATACATGGGACAATTAGAAGCCTGCCTTATCTTATTTCATATCTTCTAACAAGCTTCAACCTGTTCATTTCATAATTAAGCATTAAATGCAAAACAGCTCTCTTTACAGATTTATGCTTTCTTGCTCTCACTCTCTGTACCCCTTTATCTCCTTTGGGAACTAGTGGCCTAAGAACTGGCAGGAAAAAATGGCAGTCAAAAGCTTGGCATTATGACAGAACAAGATGAAAAAAACAACCCCACCCCCAGCTACCACTCATTCACTTAGCTAAAATATAGGCTATCAAAGCAGCAGGGAAAACAATAGATACAAATGTACAAAGAGTCATGCTAGGTCTTCCAGAAACTGATGGTGGATGAAAATCACCTCTTGGCCAAGAGCAAGGGGGAAAAATATCCCTATTCATCACAAAATGATGCACCACAGATCTCTCTTCAACTCTCCTTCTCTACAACTCCACAAATCCTTCCTGTAAAATATAACTTTCTTCCTTTAATGATCTGATAGTGAATTATTCATATTCTTCAATTTATCTTTCCTTCTTCTTTTATTTATGCTCAGACATGTACTACTTGACTATAGAAAGCCTAAGATTACAGGCAAGACAGAGGATTCCCAGCCCTTCCAGGGTTGCCAAGTCCAATAGGCAGGGCAGGGCAACAGGACGAGGTGGAGGACTGAACACTCGTCTGCAGAATGGCAGTGAGCTAAGTGACCACATGGTGCAGGCCTCTACATCATGCTGACTGTTTAGACAACAATCTATCTCAAATCCTTTCCTTATCTCTATCCCCACAGTTACTACCTTGGCTTAGGTGCTCATGATTGTTTGTCTGAGCAGTGCCACTTCCTAGCTGGTGTCCGTGCCCCCAAATCCTCCTCCATCCATCCATTTCCCACACCTTTGCCAGTATAATCTTTCTAAGCTGCAAATCTAAGAAGCAATGACCTCATCTTAATCCTTCAGTGGCTCTCTATCACCTGAGGCCAGGTCTCCCAAACTTGCCTCATTATTGGAGAAAAAAAAAAAAAAAGCAGATTCTTCCATATCTTACGTTGAAGAAGCCAACCTTGTGACCGAATCTAAGTACAAAGTTATTTATTTGGGGAGGGGATCCTAGGACATACTGGTAGAGGAATGGAGAAGGGAGAAGAAACCATTTTTAAAGCACAGGTCGTCTAGCTGGCTATGACTGTGGGTAACTGAGACTCAGTTTCATATGGAAACTATGGGATACAATGTGAAATATGCATCAGTTATTCTACCCAATGGCAGAGAATGCTAGCATATTAACTGGCTTTCTTGTGTCACTGGCTGAGGTCTATTCCTGAGGCCATTAACTGTGCTGCACTATTAAGCTTCCCCCACATAGGAGAGAAACCCCGGGTGGGAAATAGGAGGTGCCTGCAAAACTGCATACTGAACCAGGGAATGTCAGGGCATATGAGTAGCAAACTATGTCCACTGCACCAGGCCATGTCCCTGACTATGTCCATTCAGTGGATCTTGGGTGGGATCTGGAAGTCAGGATTGTGACGAATACATCATAGGATTCCTATGAATAGGCAGATTTGAAAAACACTGACAACATTATTAAGTCCAAACTCTTTGGTGGACTCTACCAGGCCCTCCATGGTCTGTGTCTTCTGCCCTGCTCACCAGACCAACCTCCATGCACAGTCCATGTGGCAGAACACACTGAATATGTGCACTTCCCTGCAAGCAGCATGTTCTCTTCCATGAGGAGCAACTGTGCCTTAAGAATCTGTATGATCACTAAAGCCAAATACAATACCATTTATATAGTAAATGCCTAACATATGTTTATTAAAGAAATAATCCACAAATAAATACATAGTATGGTATTATGTAAGTAGTATTGAAAGGTTCCCTGGCCAAAAAAGGTCTTCCCTGTATATTAAAATAGTAGGTACAATTCCACTATTAAAACTTATCAAATACATATTGAGCACCTAATCTATGCAAGATACTCAGAAGTCCCTCCAGAAAAGTACTTTAACCTTTTATCAGCTTTTACAGTTTACCAAAGATTTTCTGATACACAGATGTGAATAAAACCCTACAAAGGAGTTAAACACCTGAGCAGTGGTAGAAAGGTAAAGGGCACTCATTGTAAAAGGAATTGGAAGTATGTAAGACTTCACCTATCCTGTGATTCTGTCAGGTTTGTCTTCGGGAACAATACTTCCTCCCTCATAAAGATTCAACAGGATAAAGAAGAAAGTTTTATTTCAATGTCATGGAACACCTGGAATTATGACTTCTTCCAGTGACTAGAAATGTGGTACTTGGGATCCAGATGGTGACTGTGACTCTAGGCTCTATCCCTCACATGCGCAATGGCTTTTGAGGCTTTCTAGATGCTCAAGGTGCTCTCTTGCAAATGAGAACAGAGCAGAGGCAAGGCGTTGGCCACTGCAGTCTTACAGACCTCATCTGTGGCTTTTCTCCCACTGTCAGAGATGTTAACACAGCACCTTGGCCACATTCCAGTCTGGATAATTACACTGAAGCTAGCAAACTTTACCCTCCAGCACCAACTAAGCAAACTATTTCTTTGGACTTGCTGCCATAACCTTTGTTATGCTGCTGTGGGCTATTGAAGAGCTATTCTCTACTTGGGATGGCTGTATTTGTGGAAAATAAATAGCTCTGGCATTACTTTCTATACTGAAAATATCGCTGGCTAAGTTGGCTATTTTGGCTTAAAAATGTAGCGCCAGAAACAATTAGAAATTATAGTAATTTCTTCTCCAATCTCTAAACTTTTATTATCCACACAGATGAAGCTTGAAATATTTGCAGCATTACACAAAGAGGGAGAAAAGATGTATTAATTCCACAAAATATATACTTAGTGTCTGCCATATGCCAGGCTACATGTCGTAGGTACTGAGCACTGTTCTCTGTGCTGAGGGCACTGAAATATTATGTTGTCAGTGTAAATACGAAAATTTTCCAGAGGGAGTAATTCAAATGAATTCTTCCTATGTTGCTACATTTCTAAAAATCTGAATACATTATTTTAACTTGAAAAACTACGATACACAGTTCTCTCAATAAAATACTACTTTTGTCCACTTTTAAAATAAGAGTCTGTAGGACCTTAAACTCTATGTGTATGTGGAAGTATATGTGTATCTAAGAATGAGAAAATACACTTTCCTGGCTATCCTGGAGGAGGGTAGCAAAAAGAATGCTGCTTATATATTTATTTGTTTGCTTATTTTTAGTAATCATCCTATTTGGGTGGGTAAAAGTTTACAGGTTATAATAGTAGAAGCTGACATAAGAAAATTGGAAACATAAATATCTCTTGTTTAAAGCTCTTTTACTGAATTAAAAAAAAAAACACAAAAATTAGGCGCTTTAGTATTCTATCACAGGAATGAAAAATGACAAAAAGAAAAAAAAAGTAAGTATTGTGAGTGTTTGCACATATATACAAGTTATCTTGCACATGAAAATAGGAGAAATAAGTTAATTAAATCCCAAGATTCCAGTAGATTAAATTAAATATATGAACTACAGAATATTTAACAGCACACTATGGAAGTAGAGAAATAATCCAGAATTTTTTTTAAGAAACATAACCCTGAAATTCAGATAAATCCTAGTGGATCTGAAACAAATACTCTTTGAGACAAATTATATCCAGTCAGTAGAAAATATATATTTTTTAAAATAAAGTTCACTTGAAATTTGCCAAATTATTATTCTTTTGGAAAATCCTTCCAGCTAGAACAAGTTAATAGTAGGATTCTAAAACTAGGTTTAACATGCTGTAAACCCATTTATTCCCCTCTACAAATCTACTAAAGTATGTCTTTTCTGGTGAAAATGGTTCTTTAATGGTACTTAATACTGTCACTACATTGTTTCTCCAATCAGTCAATGTCAAGGTTTTCTACTTAAGGAGTGGCATTAAAGTCAAATGCTTACTTTTGTCACAAATAATAAACAGCAGAATACAGATTCTTTAAAATAGCATAAGGAACCTTAAAATGTATTACACACAATATATATTTCCTAAGTTTAGAAGAAATGCTTAATAATGCATATATGATCCAAGTTTTACATCCAATAATCCATTCATTATCCTTTTAGCATTAAGAAACAATCTGCACTATCACCTCTCTCAGAGATAGAGGACTCATCTTCCACTAACAGGCATTAGGTAACACCTTTGGCAAGATGGCTTTGATAAAAGACTGAAAAAAATATTATGCAGGGATACAGCCATCCCATGAACTTCCAAGAGCCCAGATCACTATACCAACAGTATGTCTACTGCATTGCAGGATAGGAGCTATAATGAGTGATTGATTGTTTAATTAGCTAGAATGTACTCTTACAGATATACAAACTGACCAACACCATCTTGAATCTCATCCCTGCTGAAAATTCACACACAGAATAAGAGATTATTAAGGACTGCCCAAAGCCGTAGACAACTACCAAAGCAAGGAACTGGGCTTCCCAGTTTAGAGAAAGAGGCAGGAATCATAGGACTTTTAGAGACTGAAGGCAGAATATATTGTACACAATGCATCTAAGACCACAATCTAGCCTAGCATGTCAATGCTGAATTTTTACTCTCAAATGTTACTGTATTTTCTAAGTATGAAATGAGAAATTACAATGTTAGATTTTTATTAAGATAAAACTATTTGTTGCAAATTTTATATAAATAAAGAACAAAGAAAGAATAATTAAGGACAGAAAGGAGGGGGAAATGGTCAAGTGTGACCCAGGGGAAGAAATCCTGAGACTGGGTCTGTCACCAGGGTTGTGTCACAAAATCTTGATATGCCTCAGTGTTCCTTAAAATTAAAGGGTTAGGCTAGGGCCACAGTCTTTACTTTTCTCCTAGAGTAAAATCCTGCCATCTGTTTAGGTATCCTAGAAAACTCGAGTTTTTGTAATATCCTAAGAACACCTAGCAGCAGCAGAAAAACGTGCTTACGATGTTTAATGACAATAAAGGGAAGAATGAAAAGGGTCTAAACAATCACCCCAATCTTGCATTTTTCAGTTTATACTAGGCTTAAGAGGGCAATTGAAGTTAGATGCTTCATTTCATCCCACAATAATTCTTATTATAATAAAACATTTAATATCCCTTTAAAATATCAAAAAAAAAAAAAGAAAAGAAAAGAAAAAGAAACAGCTTCACCTTACTCAAATGAAACTTAATGGATCTGTCTCATTTGGAGGGTTGCAATGCCTGAGCTACAGTGTGAGTATCAGGATGTGAAAGCAGCTGTCACTGCTTTGTTTTTCATTCACAGTAGGTGGTTGCCAGGCAACAAAATACTATTGTCTGTTTCCATGATCTATTGGCCAATTCTTCTGGTGATAATGCTTTCTACAGTTTAAAACAGGGCCACCTTTTGGACAAAAAGAGATGAGAAAAAAAATTCCAAGGATGACAATAACATATATATGAATAAATATACTGCATGTACCCTAAAATTATGTGTACATAAATATACAACTGTGTGCTGATATACATACAAATATTTTGCACGTATGCATATATGATTATATACATTCCCCTACATACAAACTCATATAAATTTCATAGGCCCACAACTTGAATCTAAATCCCTTAGGAAAATCAAGGCATGAACTAGAGAAAAAAAAACAGAATTATTTTCTTAACAACAGCAATAATTTCCAGTTTATCACATATATCAAATCCTGTTTCCTGAATAGGAGGTCCTCCAGTCAGAAAAGCAATTCTGTCTACTTATATAAAAATAATAATAATGGGAAGCTTTTACAATCTACTTTGGAATCATGTAATACATTTAATATGTTGTTTTACTATCATATGCTACCAGTATGTACAAAGATAATTCAAAGAGTGTTGCTGTTTACACCCAAGAATCTTAAATTTTATTCATCTTAAAAATAATTGAATTGTTCTCCCTGAAATAGCCTCATGTGATTCCCCACTTTGTTTTGATATGGGTCCCTGGGGAACAACAGTCATGCTATGTTACTCTTGCATATTTCAATAGCTTACAAATAAAATAACACACAGTGTACTCAATGTAAAGTTGTCAACATTAACTTGCATCAGTTGCTGTTTGTTTTGCATTGACAAGGCTTCTAAAGATAAGAATTACAATATTCTTAGATGTACAAACACAACATCGAAACGGCCTGAAGGAATTAAAGCTGGAAAATGCTAGAGGCAATCACGCTTTGAAATGAAGAGAAATCAGTATCATTTATACATACACACATATTTCTTCAAAGGCTCTAAATAACGCCAGAACAATCTGCATTTTATGCAATGCTCATCCGTCTTCCCTCACAATATTCCGAAAGCACTTTAAGGTATCCCTTCCAAGAGGCCTTTCACTTTTTGAAACTCATTATCACTTTCAAATCTGTATATTACAAGAAACTGGAATAAGCAATATCCATTACATGAATAGACATTATTAATATAAAGTCTCTATCAAAGCGGCAACGCTAGCAAAACAAAAGCAGAATGTGTTAACCATGAGCTAAGTACCAGCCAATATTACCACTTTCCCTGACAGATCTCTCTCCAACAGTACGCACCTACCTCTTGAGAGTGCCCACCAGGTTTCTCCCTCACATCTCACCCCACAAATGACCCACTTCCTCCTCTCTCAGCTTTCCAAGCTCGCTCACCTGTGTCTCTCCTTCAGGAATCAATTTCCTTTCCACTTTATCCGCCTTCGTCAGATCCCTTAAGCACCCTTCATTACTTTCTCTAAACTACCAGACTCAAATCTGCAGCCCAGTTGGCCACGAACCTCTCTCTCCATATGCTCTTATTTCCTGAATTCTCCTAGGTCTGCTTTTAAAAATTGCTACCACCAAACAAATGCAAGCTTAATAAATTAGGATTAAAAAGCCAGTTTCTTTTTTCTTTTAATGTTAAAGCAGTGAAAGATTGAGGGAGAAAAAGAGAGAAACAGGAGTGCATCTGGGTGAAGGAGCGTGGCTCAGTGGCCATACAGTGAGACGCAGGGATTCCACAGAGTTGGGCTTGCCCACCTGTCGACCCCACTTTCCCCATGTGCTCGCCGCGGGATGACAATGACAACACTCCAGAACCACCCCCCTCCGAAAGGGGGCGGGGTTACGCCTTCAGCCAATCAGGACCCGAGAGCACCGGGTGTCCAACCTATGGGGTGGCTGTGGCCGTGCAGGGGGAGGACGTGGGGTGGTTTGGGAGGGGCCGCGTCCGTGGGAGGCGCGCACGTGTCGGGTCCGGAGAGGCGGGGAGGCTACCGGCGTCCAGGGGACGAGGCGCGAGCTCTGCACCTTAGCAGCGGCCGGGTCCGGCAGCCCCAGTGCCTCCTTTGCCTCGCGCGGGGCCTGGCTGGGCGCGCTTCCGCCGAGTAAGACCTGTCCAAGGTGTCCGAGCTCCCCGGGAGAGGGGGCAGTCACAAATAACAACAGTAGTACCCAGCGCAGACCAGGCGGGGAGGAAAGTTTCCGGCCCGCAGCAGAGCGGAGTCCGCCACCAATGGAGGAGAAGGGATGCAGGGCGGGAGGGTGACAACCTGCAAAGAAGAGGGCAGCGGGAGCACTGCGCGGACAGGACCGGTTCCCGGGGACGACGCCCGCCGGGGGCGACAGGCGCGGGGTGCGCTGTCCAAGGTGCAGGGGAGGTGACTGGCGCGCGCGGGCGCGGAGCCCGGAGCCGACACTGGCTGGCGGACGGCGGGGAGAGCGAACAACAGCTGTCTGGGGCGCGGGGCACCCCCGGGCTCGTAAAAGTGACGGAGCTTGAGCCAGGGCACAGCGGGGAAGAGTGTGGGGGCTGCACCGAAGCCCCCACGCGTCCACGCACCCCTCCTTACCAGCCTCACCTCTAGCTCCACTCCCCTCCCCCCTCGCCCACTCCTCTCCCAGTCTAGATCCAGGTGCCCTGGCGTGGGCGAGACCAGAAGACCCCGGCTCGGAGCCCGGACGCCCGAGGGATGCTGCGGGCCCCGGAGCTGCTTACCTGGGGGCGCCGTATGGGGAGCGGAGGCAGCCCGCCGAGCGGAGTGGGGCGCCGGGCGCGGCGCGGCTCCTCCTAGCCTCGGCGTCCTCCTTCTTTGCTTCTCCCGGACTCTGTCCCGGGCACGGAGCTGGGAGATGGGGCCGGGCTGCAGTCGCCGTTCCCTCCGCCGCCGCCGCCGCCGCTGCAGCAGACAGAGGACGCCCCGTGGCGGCTGGAAGCCTGTGTGAGTAGCGGCGCCTGGGAGAGCGGGGATCTGCTGAGGGGCGCTGGAGACTCCGCGGCTGGAGGCGCGCGGGCGTGCGCACGCGCGCCTGCAAATGTGAGTGTGTGTGTGTGTGCGCGCGCGCGCGCCCACGGGGTGGAGGAGTCGCGAGGGGAGGGGGAGAGAGGCCGAGAGATGCTCGTAGGGACCGAGGCAAAATTCTGCGCTCCCGGAAATCCGTAAACGCGGGGAAGGAGGATCGAACGCGCGTCTTGCTTGGAAAAGCTGCCCACGGGGCGGCAGCAGAGGAGAAGGGGAAGGCAGCAAGGCGCGCCCGGGCTCCGGATCCCAGCCCGGCGGAGCGGAGCGGAGTGCGCAGCCACCGATGCAGCAGAGCAGAGGCGGCGCCCGCAGCCCACGGTCCCGCTGCCCCCTCTCGGGAGGGGCCGAGGTCGCTCGCTCCCTCCGGAGCCGTCGCGGCGGTCGGGACTGCTCTGCTGGGCGCTGGGTAACCGAGAGAGGGACCACACGGTTGCTACGGCGACCTTGGAGGCTCCGGGCCAGCTGAAGGGCCAAGAGGAGAACCCGGGCGCACGTGGCTGACTACTGGCCGGAGCGGTCATGTGCCAGGGTTGTGGGCTTCGGGTAGATGGTGGAATTGGGCCGCGCGGCCTGAGCAGAGGATGCGGTGTATGCGGCCCAGCGTGGCTCGGCCAGGGTGCGGTCAGTGTGCAGGTTGGTAGGGGTGGGAGATCCTAACCCCAGGTAACGTGTCGCCTTTTTTTCCTCTTTGGATGCTACTTTTCCTCAAAGTTACCCACTTCCCAGATAAGAGTGCTGGCCTCCTCTTTGTTAGGATTCAACTTAGCTCTGCAGGCATCCAAGCAGTGCCTCCTTCAAATCAGGCTCGTCCAAGAGTCGATCCCACCCCACAACTCCCGCTCCTCCTTCATCCCACCTACATTGTAATACCTAAGAAGTAAATGTTTAAAGCACATTACATGCCCTGCCTCTTAAAAGATATACTGTCCTAGCGGTGTACTTTTCCTTGCTTATTTTAAATTCTGAGTGGAATTTTATTCAACCAAGCATTTCTTCAAGGGTCTTAAAGTCTGAGTAATACTTGAAATACCCTTCCTGGCAGGAATCCTCAGTTGCAGGGATTGTGTTTTGCATACTTTTGCATGCCCTCCAGTGCTTAGCATAGTACCCTGTACACTGTGAGCTCCCTGTAAATGCTGAATGAATGACATTGTTTTTCTAGCTTCACATAACCTGAAGGCAAAGAGTTGGATGCTGGGAAAGTCATTACCACCCCACTAGGCTTACTTGATTTTAACTTATGCCATTACCCTGTGTGTGGCTATTTTCCCCCCTGGCAGTCAGAACCCAAGCGCAAAGAAAGACAACAATACTGATCCATTGTGCACCCTTAACAAAGAGTGCACGCAGAAGCACTCTGCAGGGAACCCAGTGGCATCCCCTGGGTATGAGAGGGCCAAAGCTTGGAACCTAACCTCTCAAAACATGAAAGTCGCTCTTCATAAGCAGTTTATAATGTACCTTCTAGAGCAGAAGGATGGGGGAAAGAATTTTAAGAGAAGTACACTGTTTATTGTTTTGTTTTTGTTTTTTTGAGATGGAGTCATGCTCTGTCGCCCAGGCTGGAGTGCAATGGCACGATCTCAGCTCACTGCAACCTCTGCTTCTTGGGTTCAAGCGATTCTCCCACCTTAGCCTCCCAGTATCTGGGATTACAGGTACCCGCCACCAAACCCAGCTATTTTTTTGAGTTTTTAGTAGAGAGGGTGCTCACCATGTTGGCCAGACTGTTCTCCAACTCCTGACCTCAAGTGATCCACCCATCTTGGCCTCTTAAAGGGCTGGGATTATAGGCATGAGCCACCATGACAAGCCAGAAATACACACTTCTAATAGCTTCTCAGGTACGTATTTTTATCTTGTAAAGAGTAGTGTTCATGCACACTGCCCAATACATGCAGGATCACCCCAGACTGCTAATTCTGCTGTCTGGTGAAGCACCAAGTCTACATCCTTCAACCTCGGTATTTCTACAATCATCCTCTTAGAAGCAGAAGTCTTCAATTTTGCATTCCATGCTAAATTTCAATTCCTTTGAACTAGGCTCGCCTATGAGCTGCTTCTATCTCCACTAATGATACAACAGCTGTGAAATATAACTGAAATAAAGTGAAAATTAAAATGGATTTATTTGGGTGCTGCCTTGTGGTCTCTAGTGGGGGGTTCCTGTAACTGACTTCTCTACCTTCACTCAATTTACAAACTTCTTAGAAGACATTTATTGTGATATTGGAGTTTTTTGTTAGGTTGAAAGCTTAGATATTTAAATTTTTCACTTGAAAGTAGCTCTAAAACTTGCAGAAGAAGCAGAAAAACTCTAATGCCAAAAGTGGATGCTTGACAGCCAACCTATAGAATGGGTATGAGTCAGAATTTTCCAAAACAATTGTAAAGCTTCATTTTCCTTAGAAAGTTGCTCTTAGGGTTTTGTTGGGCTCAAAGAAACTGATACCTGAAAATATGGAACTTTGACATGCTGGACTAAAGAAGCAGCTGCAAGGTCTCTTTGACCTTCTTGTGTCTCCTGTCTCTCAGTCTGCTGTCTCACCCAAAGCACAGGGTGAAGTTGTTCTCTGAAGTTCTTTTATGTACCTAGAAACCAGACCTGCCAAAGAAGAATGCACCTAGCTTCCCTGAGTTTTTATTAATCTAACTTACATTCCAGGAGGATAGACTGAAGCCTGACAACATAACTGGACATATGTTTGTCACACTGCTCTTCAGGCCCAACAGACTTTATCCCAGGCCATTGTATGTTTACCAAGCTCATTGAACTCCACCAAAAATTCTTTACTATCGCCCATAAAATCATCCACATTTCCCTTTCTATTCTTCCCCTGGGAAGGATATATGAGCATCTGTACCCCATTGGGTTATTGGGCAATTATTCTGCAATTCCCTTGTGTTATGCAAATGAAAATAAATTTTGTATATCTTTTCTCCTATTAATCTGCCTTTTGCGAGTTGATTTTCAGTGAACTTTCAGAAGGTTAAAATCCTACAATTTTAACAGCTTCCCAAGTGCTTGCCTTGGTGGGTGGACGAATGTTAATAAAGCTGTAACTTCTCTGATGACCACCAAAGGGGGCAGTTGGGTCTTTATAAAAATAAATACACTTGGCTGGGCACGGTGGCTCACACTTGTAATCCCAGCATTTTGGGAGGCTGAAGCAGTTAGATCACCAGGTCAAGAGACTGACCAACATGATGAAACCCCGTCTCTACTTAAAAAATACAAAAATTAGCTGGGCATGGTGGCACGCACCTGTACTCGCAGCTACTCAGGAGGCTGACGCAGGAGAATTGCTTGAACCCAGGAGGTGGAGGTTGCAGTGAGCTGACACGCCACTGCACTCCAGCCTGGTGCCTGGTGACAGAGCAATACTCTGTCTCAAAGAAATATAAATACATACATACATACATACATACATACACTTAGCCGGGCGCGGTGGCTCACACCTCTAATCCCAGCACTTTGGGAGGCTGAGGCCAGCAGATCATGAGGTAAAGAGATTGAGAACATCCTGGCCAACATGGTAAAACCCATCTCTACTAAAAATACAAAAATTAGCAGAGGATGGTGACGCATACCTGTAGTCCTAGCTACTCGGGAGGCTGAGGGAGGAGAAGCACTTGAACCTGGAATGTGGAGGTTGCAATGAGCCAAGATGGTGCCACTGCACTACAGCCTGGAAGACAGAGCAGGACTCTGTCTCAATAAATGAATGAATGAATACACTTTTAAGAAACCAACATTTAAAAATAAGAATGTAGGCATATAGCAATCTTAATGTATGTTAACTTAATGTATGTTAACTTATAAATAATAAGTTAATGTATGTTAACTTAAAAGGTAAATAATAGAATAACAACATGGATATATAGTATTTCTGACCAACTTAAACATAAAAGTTTGGAGGAGCCACTAGGATTATATGCTATCCACCCATAGCTCCTCCTACTACTTAAGTACTAGGTAGTAATAAAATGTACAGCCGAGATGTCCATTTTTATGTGTTATTATCAGCTGGATTTAAAATCAACAGCATATTTGTAAAAGCTCTATTTTTCGTCTTAAAAAGGGAATGCTGTTTAACATAACTGCTTTATTCAGTTTGCAGCCATGCAGTAAACTGGCCAATCATTAACTTAAAAACACAGGATGGTGAAGGTGTGGGGCCTATGGAGAAAGATTCTAAACTGATTTGATGGTAACTGTTTTGTCAGTCTAAATTAAAAAAACAAGGCTTTCTACCTTTAAAGACTGTTACCTTTAGACTGTGAGATGTACCATGAATTCCAAAGTCAACTCCTCATGCTAGGAGCCCATTGCCCCAAATTCTCTGAAGTGAGAAGGCAGGGACCGTTAGCTGAAATGCTGTTGATTTTAGTGAGCACACATAAGGATACAGGTAATGTCCCCCATAATTAAGTCCCAGACCACTTAGTCCATTAGAATTTTAAATGATTAAAAAACACCTTGACCTACACCTGGAAAGAAAGCACCAACTCAGTTGAGAGTTTAGCACAGGAACAAGAAGCAGCCTCAAGTCATCCTGTTTGTATCCATGTTTTTAAACATTGTCTTATTCCACATACTATTTAGGAAAACTTAATTTTTGACTGGAGATCAGACATCTTTAGGAAGGTAAAAAACAAAATCAGATAAAAAAATGTTGTTATAGTTTCTGCAAAGCAAAAGAAGACTGCGTTTCTTTCTTAGTCATCATTGCTGACATTTGGGGTGCAGGTAGACATGTTTAGTATCAGTGATTCTAACAGTTTATGGAGCAATGGATTTCCAAGAAACTGAAGAAAGCTATGGATCCTTTCT
The DNA here is from genome assembly GCF_048565385.1 of Saimiri boliviensis. Classification (NCBI taxonomy): domain Eukaryota; kingdom Metazoa; phylum Chordata; class Mammalia; order Primates; family Cebidae; genus Saimiri; species Saimiri boliviensis. The sequence continues at coordinate 65,851,102 of NC_133464.1, read as the reverse complement.
TCAGGAAAATAAACACATGAATGTGTAAAAAATGTTTGAATACAATTTCAGGGGGTTAAGGGAACTTCCTCTGAAGCCCAGGTTAAGAACTACTGCCTAGGCCGGGCGCGGTGGCTCAAGCCTGTAATCCCAGCACTTTGGGAGGCCGAGGCGGGTGGATCACGAGGTCGAGAGATCGAGACCATCCCGGTCAACATGGTGAAACCCCGTCTCTACTAAAAATACAAAAAATCAGCTGGGCATGGTGGCACGTGCCTGTAATCCCAGCTACTCAGGAGGTTGAGACAGGAGAATTGCCTGAACCCAGGAGGCGGAGGTTGCGGTGAGCCGAGATCGCGCCATTGCACTCCAGCCTGGGTAACAAGAGCGAAACTCCGTCTCAAAAAAAAAAAAAAAACAAAAACAAAACAAAAAAAAAACTACTGCCTAATATAGATTCACTGCACCATGACATTTTATGGCTAAAGGGAAAAGAATTGGTAGATTTACTAATATCACTTTTAATCTAATAATTTATTTTATTGTCAACACCAAGAACATGCATAAGCAAATCAGTAAACCGAACTAGTATTTATTGAGTACCTACTTCATAATCAGTTCTGCTCTTCAAGCTGTGTTTGTTACCAATAAAGTATAAAATATGATCTGTGCCTTTAAGGAGACTGCAGTCTAGTAATCATTATTCTTGAGAACAAAAAAAGTAAATATAAGCATAATTTATCACTTGACCAGGTGCAACAAACTTCAATATGAATTACCGGTAAGACTTGATAAAGCTATTTGTTAAATAAATAAACCACTTGGGTTATATTGATTATCAGTGGCCAATGTATATATGTATATTTTCATATTCATATTCCCTAGTAGTAATCATTTAGATGATCACACCATATATCATGTAAAAAGCTAGTCTATTGCTGTACTGTGGATTTTAGATTGAGGATATGAAGAAGTTGACAAGGAAGGATAGACTATGTGGGCAATGACAGCTGTGGATGACAAATCCCTGGGATCCCTGGGCAAACTGGAATAGATTAGAATATGCTAGAGCTTATATTTAACCCATCCAATAATTTATAGGGCAACCCATGAACAGTATTTTGAAGTTTCTATGTCTACGAAGACCCAGAAGTCTCTTCTTGTACAATTTTAACATTCTATTACTACTCTCCTTACATTTTTTTTTAATTTTCACCTTCTCAGTTTCTTTCCACTTATTAACACAGAATTATTTTTAATTAATTTTTAAACTCACAACTTCTTCATGCAATTCCTGAAAAAATTATGAAGAGTCAAAAAGCACTTATAGAGTGAATTGACATAAAGCCATTTACTTAATTAGAGCTGTCTGAAGCCCAACCATCCATGTATTGAATGCTTTACATAAACTGCCTCCCAATGGGCCCCAGAGGCTTCTGGGGAAGCTAGGACTGTTAGTCACATCTTTTGATTTTTCCAGAGGTGGTCTTAGCGCAGCATGAAAGTAACACAGGATACTGAATCATAAGATCTGAGTTCAAATCCCAGCCCAGGCAACAACCTGCTGTGTGAGACTGGGCACCTCACTTTCTGAGCCTCACTTGCCTTGTCTGTGAAATGTAGATAATAACGCCTACCTCATTAGTTTCTTAAGAAGCTTTCATAAAGTAAAGGGTCCCTTTGTTGTGTTGTAGGAACTCAGTAAATCTTTGTAAACTTTGGATCTAAATCAAAAGTATGTGGCAGAGAATTGGAACACAGTGATGAATAGGAAGCTCCTGTAGAAATTCTGTAAATCTTTATTATAATGTTGAACTGAGCTGATTCCTGGGAGTCCCTTCCAATGATATTTTAAGAAAACCACAGACAACCAAAAGTTGGCAGAAACTGACACATGCAGGAAATTGTGGATTCCATAATTCTAGAGGTGCTGTAATTCTATAAATTCTGCTGCTGTTGCAAAACCCAAGCTTTGTGTTCATTCGTTTCTAATTAGCCTCTGTTTTGTTTCTGTCACACAGATTCTGCCTCCCCAATGGTGCTTTGCCCTGCTAATTTAACTACGTGAACATTCATTTTACAGATTAATACCAACTGTGAAAATGTCTTTCTTTTAAATAAAAATAGTTCACTGTCCTCTCCTCCCCACCACTTTCCAATTGTAAAAGTAGTGTGTATGCTTACAGAGAAAAAATAGGCAATACAAAAATGTATAAAGAAAAAGATTGGCCAGGCGCGGTGACCTATAATCCTAATACTTTGGGAGGCCAAGGAGGGTGGATTGCCTGAGCTCAGGAGTTCGAGACCAGCCTGGGCAATGTGGCAAAACCCTGTCTCTACTAAAATCTAAACAATAGCCAAGTGTGATGGTGGGCACCTGTAATCCCAGCTACAGGTGGGAGGCTGAGGCAGGAGAATTGCTTGAACCTGGGAGGTGGAGGTTGCAGTAAGCTGCGATTGTGCCACTGCACTCCAGCCTGGGCAACGCAGCAAGACTCTGTCCCTCCTCCCCCCGCCAAAAAAAAAAGAATCGCAGTAGTATTACCGTCTCAGGGACTTCCTACAATTACTATTTTGGTATATACCCTTTCAGACATTTTCTTTGCATATATTTATTCTTGTTAAACAGTCATTCAGGTCAGCCAGTCACAGTGGCTTACTCCTGTAATCCCAGCACTTTGGGAGGCCAGGGTGGGTGGATCACTTGAGGTCAGGAGTTCGAGAACAGCCTGGTCAACATGGTGAAACCCTGTCTCTACTAAAAATACAAAAAAAAAAAAAAAAAAAAAAAGCTGGGCATGGTGGCATTTGCTTGTAATCCCAGCTACTGGGGAGGCTGAGGCAGGAGAATCTCTTGAACCTGAGAGGCAGAAGTTGCAATGAGCCAAGATTGTGCCATTGCACTCCAGTCTGGGTGACAGCCAGACTCCATCTCAAAAAACAAAACAAAACAAAAAGTCATTCAAGTCAAGATTCAGCCATTTTAAATGTTACCATTTTAGAAAAAAAAGACAAACACTTTCACAAAAAGTGAAATGTGTTTCTTTTCCTTTCCTATACTTTCTTTCCAAGATGGGCTCTTTGCTCAGCAAGTCCTTTAAAACAGAATTTTCACTGGTCATCCTTGAAACCTTCTTTTCATATTTCCCCACTTTTACCACTTCTAATAATGAATACTTTTAATGGCCCTTTAAAAACTTGATCTCACCTTGTGCTGATGCTGATATGTTCTGGAGTCACAAGCCCTGCTCCTTGGCCTCTGGCCACTCTGTAGGTGCTCTGCATTACTTAACCTCCACCCTCAAAATGAGATCCAGTGCTAACCTTGGATTTAGTACTGCATTCCCTGAGAGAGCAGAAAAGATTCTTGGTTTCAATAAGTAACCAGAGTGTTCATTGGAGTGACCATCTACATACTGGCCCAGCAGAAGCTTGGCCCAGAGGTGGCGAATTATTTGAATTAATGTTTTATGTCCATTGCTGGAGGCAAGTTTTGGAAAGTTTGTTTTATTTTGCTTTGAAGAATCTATAAACAATCCTTAACAGTTAATGCACATGATGGCTAAAGTTCCAATAGAATTTCCTACTTCTGCAGTTCAGTATGTGCACTAGTTTACCCAGGAAGCTATCATTAATTAAAAGTCTAACAGTGTTTGCCGGGCGCGGTGGCTCAAGCCTGTAATCCCAGCACTTTGGGAGGCTGAGGCAGGTGGATCACGAGGTCAGGAGATCGAGACCATCCTGGTCAACACGGTGAAACCCCATCTCTACTAAAAATACAAAAAATAAGCTGGGCATGGTGGCGCGTGCCTGTAATCCCAGCTACTCAGGAGGCTGAGGCAGGAGAATTGCCTGAACCCAGGAGGCGGAGGTTGCGGTGAGCCGAGATTGCGCCATTGCACTCCAGCCTGGGTAACAAGAGCGAAACTCCGTCTCAAAAAAAAAAAAAAAAAGTCTAACAGTGTTTGTAATTTTGCCAGTATGCTAGTTGCATAGAGGGATATGGGTTCCCAAAGTAAAACGGCTTTAATCCCAGCCCATCGCATTCTGAAAGTCTAAGAAAGAATTCTAGTGCCACTCTTAAAATGAAAGCTAGAGAACTGATAGAAGAAAAAACGAAGGAAAGGGAGGGACAGAAATCAAGGTGGGATATCTATGGGAGTTCTCTGTAGAATATACACACTATATTGTAAATTATGAAAGTTCTAAGTACAACTCATGTGCAACTCTTCCAAGAAAACAATAAGATAAAACGTGACACATGAGACAAGCTGTATCTTGGGAACTATATACATGGTATAATAATATGCACTGAAAAGTTTTAGTGACTGCTAAATTGCAAAAGAAGAATCAGCGAATTGGTATTATGTCTCTAGCATTAATCAAAGCAGAGAGAGTCATCATATTTAACAAATTAGAGAAATTCAGCAACTGGGAAGATGAACTCATTGCTCAGGAGCACTTGTCTTGATTTTTTTTGTGTTCTAGGTGCTGTAGGTGTATTTGGTTCACCTTGGACTGAAAAGTGACCTTGGGCAGGAAGAGGTACCGAAGTCTTTATTCAGAGATGCCAAGTATATAGCATTAAATCTAAAAATGAGGTGAGAGCAAAAACAGAAACTCTGAAACTGAGAGACATGATGAGGCCATTGGGTCCACAACCAAGAGATGGAGGCTCTCCACTTTCATTTCCTTTGACTGCATCATCAGAAACCAGTCTTGAATATAATACAACCATATTGACCAGAGTGACGAAAAATGAAAATAAGTTCCAAAACATTTTTAAATTTAAATACTTTGGTGGCAGTTCTAATAAAACAAATATGCTGTAAATCCCTTAACTTAGTATTCACAAATCAGAATCATCAGAATAAACATTAATATTGAATGGAAAGATAGGCAAGCATGGAAAAGTAAAAGTATGATGAGATTTATGATCAGATTGAGCTGGATTTGGATCATGGGTCTATCACAAGTGAACTTGGATAAATTTTTTGACCTTGATATCTTCTTCTAAAAATAGATTATTTAATACCTATCTCCTAAGACTTTCTATGAAGATGTAATGAGACAGTGCGAAGTATTCCCATCTTCCCTAACCTTGACATACCCCTCATTAACGGATTTTGGATACAACCACTTTAATTAATCCCCAAGGGATAGGAGGGGTATGTAGAGTTTATCTTCCTCCTCTACCAAATAGACCATGGAGGCCACTTGTGTGCTTTCTCTGTGTTTCATCAAGATGTCACCTGTCTCTTCTTGTTTCTATCAGTGTGACTGACTGTAGATTCTTATCTGTTCAAAAGAGAACTCCATTACATAGATTCAGGAACATCTATGTTTCATTATGAATTCTCTCTTTACTAACTTAACATATGTCAGCTGCATTCTAAATAAATAACTACTGGAACTTTGTTTTTCAGACACAGTGATATCTGTACAAGAACAGCCCAGCAGAAAACATACACATCTCCTCTTCCTCCTTCCAGCTCAACGCCCCAGTCCTCATATCACACCATATTCCCATGCTTGTAAATCAATTTCCTGTGATTCTAGCTAGCATAATTTCACTGCTCAGGGCCTGACCACTCCTCAACTTGTATTATTTATTATTTATTTATTTACTTGAGACGGAATCTCACTGTCACCCAGGCTGGAGTGCAGTGGCATGACTTCGACTTACTGCAACCGCCACCTCCCGGGTTCAAGTGATTCTTCTGCCTCAGCCTCCCAAGTAGCTGGGATTATAGGCGCACACCACTACACCCAGCTAATTTTTGTATTTTTGGTAAAGACGGGATTTCAACATGTTGGCCAGGCTTGTCCCAAACTCCTGACCTCAGGTTATCTGCCCACCTAGGCCTCCCAAAGTGCTGGGATTACAGGCATGAGCCACCGTACCCAGCCCACTCCTCAACTTTTAAAACTGCAAAACTGTGCAGGGAGCCTCAGACCATGAAGGTCCTCTTATTAAGGAAATGCCTCCTTCATGTGACCCAGCCAGAAACATTTGGTGAGTTTCATGTTATAAAAATCACAAGTTTTTTAAATAAACGAATTCAAGATTTCCATATCTAAAACATTTTATGAGTCAAATTTTCACATTTAGAGATTCAGTCTGTATATTTATATTTCTTAATCTGTGGCATGAGGGATTTAATCAAAGTATAAAGAGCTTCCTGACAATGAAAATGATTGTCCCCAACATGAGTTAATAAGAAAGATGGTGGAATTGTCTTCTCTGAAGATCTTTATAGTTTTTCTTCAAAAGCATTTATGCGCAGTTCTTCCTAAAGCCAGACACTGAAGATCAGTCAAGTACCCTTTTAGTCAAAAGATTCTCTGATGCTATAGAAACTCCAGAATGTGGTTTTATGCTGATACATTTTTGGTAGTTTTGTTCTGTGACAATTATAGGAGAAAAAAATGAAAGGGTAAAGAAATGGAAATTGGTTTCTAGCAGCTGTTTTAGTAAGACAATCTGCATTTTAGATTACAGAATGGAGATACTAGTCCAAGAGAGGAGAAACAAGATTTTGTTCTTATTGTAGTAAAATATCTTGTGTTAATGTTAAAGATATTGCTCTCATTGTGGAGTGACAGAGAGAGAGATCTTTTACCCTGACTTTGGCAAAGGGGTTATAAAGTAATCTGTTCTTGGACCAGAAGACTATTGGATTTCAAGGAAATCATTAAAGTTTTGCTAATAACCATGCTTAATTATTTGGATGTGTATATGTTTTGTGTGTCTAGTCTTGTCATTAATACAATTAACTAGAATCCTGTTTAATTTTTGAAACTGAAATGTCAATTGTCACTTTGTCATACTTTTCTCTAAAACCATTTTCACTGTCTTTTTAGATAACATTTTTACACATGCTTACCTATTACTATATAAAAATAAGTGTTATATCGTACCAATGTTCTCTTTTGAGCATCCTAACAAATATGAAAGAAATATGTGCTATGCATACACAGAACCACACTCTATGATTAAACCCAAACAGTGACATTCCTTAAGGAGGCAGTGTTTGTCTGAAAGAATCATTTTATAAAATCATTCTAATGATTGCATCACTTTGAAAGCCAATGAAATTGATTTGTAAACTCTAGAACTAGATTAAGATAAGGAGTATGAGGGAAAATGTTTCCACATTCAACTCTTGCTTTGAATTTTCTTTTAAATTTATTTTCCAGAGTTTCTTTTCTCCCCAACCATAAGAAAGCAGTCTTTATTCCATAACAAAGCAGTATTATGATACTGCTTTATTTTAGACCATGGATTTACTTTTGTGAAATGAAGATAAATAATGCACATATCTTCAAGTCAGAAAACATAGGTTCAAGCCATGGGTCTCCTTACTGTCTTACTTTGAGTAAATTATTTTGCCAACTTCTGTCCCGATTTTTTCATGTCTAAATTAGAGATAATGATTATGCTAATCCCACAAAGTTATTATGAGAATTAAATTAAAATGTTTGCATAAAAACTTTGAAAAATCTGAGGCATTGTACAAATGCTAATATATTTAGGGGTATTACTATAGTTGTTACTATAGTTAGTGTTAATATTTTCAAAGTTAAATAATAATATCATAGTCAACCATGAGTGGAACTACTTGGCATAGTTTACTGAGCAAAGCAAACTGTCCACTTGCAAATTGAGTTGTTGTTCATCTCATGCCTACATCAATGTTTCCCCCATCTAGGACTCAGTATAATGTAAAGCGTGTAATAAGATGTTCAACACATTTTTTGGACTTACCTGCCCCATGCCTCTTTCTTTCCTTCTTTCCACTTTCACTTTTTTTCTATCTTCTTGTATCTTTCTTTTCTTCTTGTTTTTAAATCACATAGATTATCATTTTTCACAATAAGCAAATATCCTAAGAATTATGAAAAATGCCCACAGGACTTTCCATCTAAAAAATACATAAGCCTTTTATAAACACATAAATGATCATTGCAAAATGTTGTCTACCTTGAATGTTTTCTCATCTTTTTATCATGCATGTCTGCCTAGTTTAAAATCACAGGGCAGGAACTCTGTCTAATTCTATTTGTAAATCAGAGAGAGAGCATTGTTGTTCAATAAATGCCAAAAAGAAACAGCATCTGTATGAGGTGAATAGGTGGAAATTACTATTTCTGTCTATAGCAAGGTGAAAATAAAATGAGTGCTTCACAATTTTCAAAGCATTCTCATATCGATTATCTCATTTGTATATCACACCGACACTGAGAGAAAGCCAGACAGAGCAGTTTTACTGTTATTCTCTTGCTGTCCTTGTATGCTAGTGGAAAGTGATACTAAGAGGTTAAGTGCCTTGTCCAAGTCAATAGGGAAATCTCAGACTACAGGATCTCTATCCTGCTCTTCTGTTTTTAAATTGGTACAAATATTTGTACATTCTTATGGAGTGCATATGATATTTTGTTACATATATAGACTGTGTAATGATCAAATCAGGATATTTTAAGTGTCCATTACCTTGAGTATTTGTCATTTCTATGTGTCGGGGACATTTCAAGTCCTCTTTTCTAGCTATTTTGAAATATATAATATACGGTTGTTAACTGTAGTCACCCCATTATTGAATATTAAAACTTAGCCCTCCTACCTATGTGTTCCTACAGCCTCTTGTTATACCCCTCCCACCCACTCACTCTTCCCAGATTCTGGTATCTGTCATTCTACTCTCTACCTCCATATGATTCACATTTTTAGTTCCCACATATGAATGAGAACATGCAGCATCTGTCTTTCCATGCCTGGCTTATTTCACTTACCATAATGATCTCTAGTTCCATCCATATTGTTGCATATCACAGAGTTTCATTCTCACATTTTCTTTACTCATTTTTCTGCTGATGGACACTTAGGTTGATTCCACATCTTTGCTATTATAAGTACTGCAATAAACATAGGAGTGCAAATAGTGAATTTTTTTTTCCTTTAATTACCCAAGAGTGGGATTGCTGAATCATATGGTAATTCCCCTGCTTTTCTCAACTAATGCTATGGGAACGTCATAGCAATATGGGTCTTGATAGGTCTTGAACATGTCAGGAAGTATATCTATTTTGTTACCTTTGTGAGGAAGCACTTAACTCTGACCCTGGCCCACAGCAAGTGCTTAGTAAATAGTTGTTTGATAAAATTAATAAATTAATAATTAATATTATAGACATCAAGTCACCAGAACTCAGGAACTAATTATTGAATCCATGGCAAGGCCTGACATCCTTACCATCTTGGCTGTTACTCAACCCACAAAAACCTTTACATATTGTTAATTTTCTGTTTCATTTAGTGAAACTTGTAATGCCAATTTTCAATATTACTTTCCATTCAAATCATTCTTCCAACTGCTGCTACCTCTGTTTAGTAGCTCAGGTACATAGGCACTTCTTTAATAAACTTAATTATATCATGCAAAATGCAATCAATGAAAGAGCCCTAAAAAGTTTAAGCTTAACCTTTCATTTCATTAAGAAAATATGTGATATGTTTATTTAAACCTTGTGAGTTGTCAAGAAAACCCCAGAAGCCAGACACTGATACCAGGATGCATATGACTTAAAACTGAGAGTCTGCTATTCATGTCCTGTTTGTGCTAATGGCATATAAGAGTTCTAAGACATTTATTTGTGTGTTATGTTGAGCTTTGAAGAATATTGGATACACAAGCTGGATTTTATAATAAGAGAGTTGGGGAATCATAGAAAATAAAAGAAGGGTAAGAGAATAACTGTGCATTTCTCAGTGGCTATTTTCCTTAAATGTGGCTGAAGACAGTCAGTAACCGTATTAGCCATGCTAGTTTTGGGCTGAAGGAAATGCTCACATATTAGTTGTTAGGAATGCCCTACAACCCTTGATTGTGCTGACATCAAATGACAATGCACATATTTATTTGATATGTGCACTAGCTTAGAGACCATATCAGCATCCTCAACATTTCTTCTATATAAACTGTAAGTTTGCAGATGCATTTTGGTCTTTTAGCAGCAATTTAGCTAAATAGCTTTTCAAAATGGTTCAATAAGGAAGCTGCTGGTTGAACTCAGTATATCTTATTTCTCAGAATCATAACTCGAAACCACCAATTCTTTTTCACCCACACAGTCTCTCTTAACTCTACATATTGTTGTATTACAGCTAACCTCATATCTTTAGTTCAGTTGTTCATTTTTCAGAAAAACTGATAAAACATCAAATTATTTATCTTAGAAGAAAAGCTTATTTAAAGTGAAGACCTTGTGAGAATATATTCTAATAACATTTTGAATAATTATGGAATATACAATCCTGGATTCATTAGTGCGTTCAGTGTCAACATGTGGTCATTCAATTTTATTATCCCTTTAATAAAGCCATCTAAGATTTTTAAGTAGTTTGTCAACTTCTCATATTAAGTCAAATGTCTGAGGGACATGCAGAGACAGTTACAGGAGAAAGAGAATCCCAGCTCTTCACCCGATGACCCTTGATTCTCCTTTATGTTTATTTTTCTTTACCTTCAATTTTTATATACTGATTGTCACATATTAACTACCATCTCTGAACAGAGCTAGGAAATATGTGTATGCAACATATATATGAATGTGTAACATAGGTGTATTATATACATATTAAATACATATTGATACTAGCTAAATTTAAAAATGAAATTACCTAAATATCAACCAGTTCTATTTAAAATAAAACAGAATTTGGGAGGCCAAGGCGGGCAGATCACTTGAGGACAGGAGTTCGAGACCAGTCTGGCAAACATGGCAAAACCTCATCTCTACTAGAAATACAAAAATTAGCCAGCATGGTAGTGCATGCCTGTAATCCCAGCTACTAGGGAGGATGAGGCAGGAGAATTGCTTGAACCCAGGAGGCAGAGGTTTCAGTGAGCCGAGATCGCACCACTGCACTCTAGTCTGGGCAACAGCAAGACTACATCTCAAAAAAAAAAAAAAAGTAAATAAATAAATAAAGTAAAACAAACAAACAAAAATACTTGTTGGGTATTATTCCAGTGTGTGTATGTGGTGGTGGTGGGGTCATATTTATTCATAGGAGTGAAAAAATAAATGGCTTAGAAATGATGCTATGTCTTGTCCTTTGATGTTTTTAATTATACCAGTATATTTCACTACACCTAATATTTTGCACCATGTTGTTTTTGTTAAATTTTATATGTGCTAATAGATGCTTATTAAAGTAATTCTGTTGCTATTTCTCTTAAAATAATATTTTAAAATAATTACCCACAACTACTTTTTTGTTGTTCCAAGTCCAGATTTTCATATATAAAGTTGAATAAGGACTCACCTATGCTCAATGTTAATTTTTAATCAAGTATTGAACATCTACATTTCAGGCATTGTGATAAAATACACCGATCACTTCCTGTAGGGCATGGATTATTATTCTCATTTTTTATAGATGACAAAGCTCTGCTTCAGAAAGGTTAAATAAGTTCCCAAGGTAAGAAAATTGATAAATGCTAGAACCTGTCTAGGAATCTAAATCTGTCTTTCTCGAAGGCCTATGCTCTTTTCAGTATAACATGTAGCCTCTCAAAATTTAAAACTATCAACGTTTGTAAAAATATACGTACTTCACACACATATATACACCCAGGCAGAGTAGGATTATTTTCTTTTGAAAAATAGCCTTGACAACCAAAACATAATTGCATTGGAAAGACATGAGTTTTGGTGGTGAACTTACGACATTTGGTATATACCTGCCTTGGTTTTAACCTTTACAAAATCTCAATTAGCATTGGGCCAACCTTGATGAATCATCCTTGCTCTTAGTAAAGTAAATACAATTTGTGAAAGAGACAGTTTCCCATTTTCTACACCTCTAAAGAGTTGTGTCATCAGGTATAAAAGCTAACAATAGATGTAATAAGCTGTTTATTTCTATAATGAGATAAACCCTTATTTTTCACTAGGAATAGACTGAATTTGGGGATACTATAATAGATGTCAGAAATAACAATGGAAAATTCTGAATACATTAGAACCACAGCATGATGCAGACCAATTAAAATTGACAACCCAGTGAAACAAATACACATGGATAAATATAGAAAATTCAAGTTGCTGTAAGGGTGATTTTTTTTCTTTCCTCTTTAGTACTTGATATTTTTCTTTCTCCTTGATATTATTTCGTTAATCTTTTCCTGCTTGGCTTCTGATTTTTAATTAAATTGAAAGCTGACAGATAATCAAACTTTAATGCATGTAGACTACCTTAGCACTTTGATGTATTTAGTGCCCTGATGTTAGGAAACTCACTAACTAGAAGTACCAACACTTGTAGACAATATATAATTTTCATAATCTTTTTTTTTTTTTTTTTTTTTTTTTGAGATGGAGTTTCACTTTTGTTACCCAGGCCGGAGTGCAAAGGCACCATCTCGGCTCACCGCAACCTCTGCCTCCTGGGTTCAGGCAATTCTCCTGCCTCAGCCTCCTGAGTAGCTGGGATTACAGGCACGTGCCACCATACCCAGCTAATTTTTTTTTATTTTTAGTAGAGACGGGGTTTCACCATGTTGACCAGGATGATCTCGATCTCTTGACCTCGTGATCCACCCGCCTCAGCCTCCCAAAGTGCTGGGATTACAGGCTTGAGCCACCATGTCCGGCCAATTTTCATAATCTTAAACAAAGATGGGAAAAATAGATACTGTGCTTAATGTTTCAGCTGTGTGTTCACCTCTCTGTATTAAATTTAGTATTGACAGCTGAGTAGGAGATTATAGGGTACAGCTACTTTAACCTTCAACAGTAAATGATGCTTGTTGAATTGTCTCTGTGTGCCTCTAAAACCCAGGAAGCTTAAAAATATAGGCTTGATGCTAATCATGAGAAAACACGGTAAATTAACATCATGTAGGTTGGAGGAAAGTCGAGATTAAATGTATTGTTAATGAAGATTATGCAGTTAATTTTTCTGAAGTTCTTGAATAATGTTTTGTATAGAGCATGTCTGACTATAGGAGATTGAATTTGATATAACAACATAAAAAACAAATACCTGGAAGGGTGGCACTGGGCATGGTGGTGCACGCTTGTAATCCCAGCACTTTGTCAGGCTAAGGTGGGTGGATTGCTTGGGCCCAGGAGTTCAAGACCAGCTTGGGCAACATGGCAAAACCCTACTTCTACAAAAAATACAAAAAATTAGCTGAGTGTGGTGGCATGCACCTGTAGTCCCAGCTACCTGGGAGGCTGAAGGGGGAGAATCACCTGAGCCAGGAAGTCAAGATGTGATTGCACCACTGCATTCCAGTCCAGGTGACAGAGTGAGACTCTGTCTCAAAACCAAACAAACAAAACCCAAACCAGATACCATTTATTGAGCACCACTTACTATATATCATGCATTTTACTGGATGCTATACATTATCTAATTTCATTTTTGTAATACCCTACGGAGTAGGCATTATTAGCACAAGCATGCATATGATAAAATTGATCAGAAAAGTTAATTACGATACCCAGAGTTAATGATTAGAGCTGAGACTAGAACTCTAAAGCCCGTAGCTGTGTCCCTTTTGATTTTGGTGACCTACCAACATCTATTATATATTAGTTCCCATGTCAAATACACAATAAAGTATTTGTTCATGAATGTATTGTCATGTTTAAAAAATAATATTAGAGAACAGCTAGGTGTAATCCCAACTCAAACATAATTTCATTTAAACACAAATGCAATTCTGGCCTGAAATTGATTTTTAACTTCCATATTTTTTGATGAAATGGCACTGTAATGTGTATGGGGGATAGCGGTGGAGGGGGCAGAAAAACAGCAGTTCCAGGAACACTGAAAGAAAAGGATCAAGTTAAATGCTTTCTACTCTCAGACAAGATTAATAATACTTAAAATACTTTTCTTATTTAATAAATTGTGACAGAATCATTCAATATGGGCTCAGAAAAGGACAAAATGATCGGGTTCCTTAGAAGTAATGCTTTTAAAAAATTGAAATCAGATTTATACTAATCTGAAAACAAATAGGTTTGGGGGTAAGAGGAATCAGTCTTCACTGAATTAATTTGTAAAAAAGTAGCAAACACTGCCATCTACTGGGCTTTAGTTTTCTCTTTGTTACAGGTTTTGCGGATGATCGTAACTATTACGTATATTGAATACATAAATAAGAAAAGAACTCGTTACTTGTCATAAAGATTTCAAGCTACTTAAAAATAATTGAGTGACTATGTTTATTGTTTATTTATTTATTTATTTATTTATTTATTTATTTATTTGAGACGGAGTCTCGCTGTGTCACCAGGCTGGAGTGCAGTGATGCGATCTTGGCTCACTGCAACCTCTGCCTCCCAAGTTCAAGAGATTCTCATGTCTTAGCCTCCCGAGTAGCTGGGACTGCAGGTACGCACCACCATGCCCACCTAACTTTTTGTAATTTTAGTAGAGACGGGGTTTCCCCATGTTGGCCAGGATGGTCTCTATTTCCTGACCTTGTGATCCACCCACCTCTGCCTTCCAAAGTGCTGGGATTACAGGCGTGAGCCACTGCACCTGGCCTATTTCTTTATGAATACATTCTAAGTCACTTTATTATTGGTGTTAAAAGAAATATTCAGGAAAAACAAAACAATTATTTTCAAAGAAATGTATCTTAATATTTTGCAAAACCTTTTGAAGAAGAAAGTTAAACTCCCCTGTAGAGAAGCATCACCAAGTAAAACTTGAGAGAAACTGTCACAGGTTTGTGAAATCATGCATTTCCTCTGCTCAGTTGGCAAGTCTTATTCCCAAGCTGTCTGATCCATCCCAGAAGCTAACATATTTCCCTCTTTACAAAAAAGAAGAGGAAAAGAGAACCACTTTTCCTAGCCAGGCAGCTATGTGTGCCCTATGTAGTGTGTACAAATGATCATTCCATGCTTCCTGCATAATGGAAAAGAGGGCCTGGGTGTACCTTACCAAATCCTCCCTGCAGGAGGACTCAGTGCCCTGGCTCATCTGACTTAGTCATTGTCAATTCACTGAAGAAAATGGTTTGTGATTCACCCTCTGATAACACATCAGCACAGTGTTTGTGTTCTTTGGATGACCTGCATCAGTTTCACCTGGGGAATTTCTTGAAGATGCAGGTTCCTGGCCTGAACCCACGACATGCTGAATCATAAACTTGTGGTCTGGCACCCAGGAATCTGTGTTGAACAGGGTATTCTTTTTTTAATTTATTAATTTTACTTTAAGTTCTGGATACATGTGCAGAATGTGCAGGTTTGTTATGTAAGTACACATGTGCCATGGTGGTTTGCTGCACCCATCAACCAGTCATTTAGGTTTTAAGCCCTGCATGCATTAGGCATTTGTCTTAATGCTCTCCCTCTCATTACCCCCCACCCCACAACAGGCCTCAGTGTGTGATGTTCCCCTCCTTGTGTCCATGTGTTCTCATTCGAACAGGCTATTTTTATGCATTTTGGAGGTTGATAACCACTGTCCAGAACCTTAGGATTCTTACTCTTGTAACCTCTGTGGTACCTTAGATCAAACTGCTGGTGGGAAGGCCTGCAATGCTTCATTCCAGGCCTGTCCTGCAGGTACTGTTCTAGAGCTGTGTACCCCAGCACATCAGCACCAGCTGTGGCACTTTGAAGCGTTCTGCTTCCTGGGTCCCATCTCAGTGATTCTGATTCACTAAGTACCTTCTCAGGCTGCACCAATGTACAGCCAGGCTTGGTAAGCTGCAGCTCCAGGGAAACTCCAGGATTACCCCTGCAACGACAGTCTCCAGAAGACTGTGAAGCAGGAAGCACATGTTTGCTCTCTCCCACTGTTTTCTGCATATCCCCTCCCTCTCCTCTTTGTACTCCACCTCCTGCTGTGGGCACCTCCTCTCTCTTTCACTACCAGTTATCTGATTCCTTTCATTTATCCCATTTTTGATAAGCGTCCTTGATGGCAGCTAACTTCTCCCAAAACATTAGCATTTAATGAACTTAGGTGACCACAGGGTGGTCTATAAAATCTGGAAATATGAAATGTTGTCATATATTGTAATGTAGTGTCCAAACCAACTATGTCTTCAGACTTAGTGCTCCTTCCTTATGTTTCTACTTTTTTTGAGATGGAGCCTCACTCTGTCACCCAGGTTGGAGTGCAGTGGTGCAATCTCAGGTGACTGCAACCTCCATTCCCCAGGTTCAAGCAATTTTCCCACCTCAGCCTCCCAAGTAGCTGGTACTACAAGTGTGTACCACCATGCCCAGCTAATTTTTTTCGGTATTTTTAGTAGAGACAGGGTTTCACCATGTTGGCCAGGCTGGTCTTGAATTCTTGACCTCAAGTGATCCACCTGCCTTGACCTCCCAAAATGCTGGAATTACAGACATGAGCCACTGCACCCGGCCAAGTGCTTCTTCCTTAGATACAATGTCATTGTGTTAGCCTGGTAAAGGCTGCCAGGTTGTCATGAGGAGGAGTGTGTGTGATTGCACCAGAGCGTACTATGAACAGTATGGCAGTTGGAACAGAGCTTTCCTTGTAGAGACTTTTGTGGAAGTTGACTCACATGAAATATCACTTATTTTGGAGATGGTAGACCCCACAAAGGCAATGAGGTGTCAGCAAACCAGACCTGTCTGACTTTCCTACCTAACAACAGTGACATCAAGGAAAGACACTCATCTCCAGGACCAAGAACACCCTTCTGTCACTTATCTATAGCCAATCTGGCCATCAAACTCAGCTAACATCTAAGCCGTCTGTGGAGGCTTCCAAGGCCAGTCCTGTTGATAGTGATCTCTTCTTTTCCAAAACCATAGCATGGCTACTTTGATCCACCAAATGACAACTAGTCACAGACTGTTTTTGAAATAGTCCTTAAGTTGTGTTAAAGAAGAAGGCATAAAGAAGGATGATTTGAAAGAGAAAATTTGGGATGACATGTAATATGAGTATTATTCACTTTACCATTATCTTTCCAACTCACTGGAAAGATGCTCATTGGAGGCAGGGACCATGTCTTGTGTTTTTCATATCTTGCATGGTATCTCACACAGAGCAAGTGCTCGATAAATATTGGTTCATTTGATACAGCTTTTTCTCTTACATCTCTCCTCAGAAATGAAACATGAAAAGCAATTTACTGGAGTGCTGAAAGCGCTTATAATGTAGGACTTGTTGAATATTCTCCAGACTGACAACACAAAGCCGCTGAGTCGGAAATGTCTCAGGTAAGAAACCCTCTGGAGTCTCAAATTCAGACCCTTCCCAGATGAAGTCCTTTTTTGGTTGGTGATCTTAGAAGCCTACTTCTTCTGCTTAGTTCTATCTGTTCTGGTTACATTAGAAATGTAACTTCATAAAATGCTGACATACAAGCTTCTAAGCAAGTTCGATTTAATTGATTTAAAGAGAGGACCAAGAATTTGATGTTTTTAAAATTATTTTGGGTAATTCTAACATGCAGTCAGAATTGAAAACACTGCATTTTCTGTTTTATATTGTGCTCATCTAAGAAGTTCCTATTTTGTCTTTCTCCTCAAATTTAGGCCAGAACCCTGGCTTACGATTTAACTACTAAAAATTAATATTTGCAAGTATAGACATTTACCTTAAAAAGCCGACAGTGATGTAGGCTCTGTAAAATAAAATCAAATATAATTATATGAACATAATGTATAGTAGAAGAGTGTTATATTCTGCTCTACTTATATTACCTTGTGGAGGTAACGAGACTCCTCAGATATTTTAAAGGTTTTGAAGCTAGAGATTCCCAAATGGGTTTGAGAACTGCTAAGTTAATATATGAATTATAAATTGGTATGAAACTGAAAGATCTGATGAAACAAGATCTTGAGAATCTCTACCAATGTTCTTTCTCCCCAAGCATTTCTGCCAATTTCCCCAAGCATTTCTACCAATTTCAAATGCTGGAGAAGTCAAGGAGTCAAGAATGTGATTTTCTTCAAGGAAAGGATTGCCTTGAATAGAATTTAGAACACATGACTGCCACTCAGTGTGCTGCCCAGTAGAAGATGCTGCCAATGATTAAATCAAACTGGGTTTGCTGCCCACTCTGTACCGTTTCCAGGATTTTGATGTTAATTACTGTTGAGTACAATAGCATGGGATATTTCTCAGCCCGTCACTATGTTTTGTATAGCACATAAAGTGTCTGGGGTATATGTGAATGGCTAGTAAATATATGTGTGTAATAACTTTTGCTGAAATAAAATGATTCACATCAGGACAGAATGCCCTCCTCCATCCATTTGAAATTGTTTTATTTAATTGTATTCTACAATATTGAATCCCTAATATTTCTGTCAGCAATCAATGGAAATGATGATGGCATAAGATCTATACGCCTAACATCTAATTTATCAGGAAAAATTAGCAGGTTTAAATATGTAATTAGTTTATAAAATGTGTTTTTGAACACATTTAAAGAATGAGAGTTTTTATCTGCCAATTTCAGTGAAAAGGCCTTTATGAGTGTTTAGGGAACTTTGAGGACAATTGTAAAAGAACTTGGAACCAATTGGAGGATGATCCTTGGAAGAGGAGCATAAACTGTTGACCCAAAATTGTTATGAAACCATTTCATTTTCCCAAAAACATATTTTGTGTGAGTTCCAAACAGCCATTTCTCTATTTCTGTTCCACCTTCCTTGCTTTTTGTTTCTCTTTTAAGAATGTTAACAGAGTTTGCTAGGTCTAGGTTTTGTTACTTTTGTAAAGATACATAGATGAGTAATTGAAAAATCAAAAAGATTTGACAAATCACAAAGCCAGAGTGAGAGGCAGAATACACAAACGTGTGATTCTTGAGAGACCCCCAACCATGCTGCCTTCTCTTTAATTTTCAGAACTGTTATGTAGGTATATTTTATTTGTTCTCTTTTTTCCTGTCAACTAAGCATGTCAAAGTTGACCCAGCAGCATTTAATAGCTCTTTAGAGATGAAGTGGAATACAGTGGCACAGCAGAATCACTACTTTTAAGCATCAAGTTTTGTTCTTTTAGAACAGTTATTAAGATTGGGTAAATGCCGAGGTAACAGATTTTTTTTCCCAGAACAGAGGACAAGGCTTTCTTCCTAACTATCTTGAAAATTAATGAAGAATATTAATAGAATAGAAAATTGTCAAAAAATGATGGTTCTCTGCTGCCACGGCAAGGACAAGGTAAAATTAGAAAGTAGATGGCAAACAGAAGCCTGCTTTGTAACAATGAATGATTAGCAGTGACTCGAGGTTTTGAGCAACTGATCAATTGATGAGAGAAAGAAGGGGACACTGTAAGGGGTGGGAGGGAAATAAATCTGCCTCTATTTTGCTCTACTAAAGAAAATTGTTTTTTTACCTTTGAATTAAAACCAGAAGATACTTTGTTGTTGTTTTTGAGACAGGATCTCACTCTGTCACCCAGGCTGGAGTACAGTGGTATGATCTCGGCTCACTGCAACCTCCACCTCCTGGGTTCAAGCATTCCTCCCAACTTAGCCTCCTGAGTAGCTGGGATTAAAGATGCTTACCACCATGCCCAGCTAATTTTTGTATTTTTAGTAGAGACAGGTTTCTCTATGTTGGTCAGGCTGGTCTTCAACTCCTGACCTCAAGTTATCCACCTACCTCAGCCTCCCAAAGTGCTGGGATTACAGACGTGAGCCACTGCACCCAGGCTAGATACTGTTATTGAATATCATGATTTATAAAGTTATGAACTGGTTGAAAATTATGCCTTCATACTCTTGTAGGATAATGGCAATTGACTTCTTCTCCTCTGCAACTATTTAAGGTAGTCCAGGGAAATGTATTGCAATAGACAAAACCTTAGTGTTCTACATTAATAGATGATAGGGCCATGTTTTATATAATTCCAAGGGACAACATTCACGTAAGTGACAATATTTTTGCACAGCAGGTAGGATTCTCAAACCATAAACATCACTGTGCAAGACATACCCACTTATTTTCTATAACTGAACTTAATTTCTGACTCTAGGATTCCCACCATCCATTTTTTGGAGGAAAATTTTCTCCTCTGCCTTTCTTGGAAGCCTCCTCCTGCCCCAAACGTGCCATTGTTCTGGGATTTTGCACACCGCCAAGTGGATACTGGGAGGAGCCAGGTTTGAGCTATCTCCAGAGGCCACCTATTAAAGTGAAAGGTCCCCAGCAAGCAGAAAGAGACTGTGGGTCATCACGAGAGGGCAAAAGCTGAGAGGCTGGAAGAAAGAGATCATTTTGAAGGTATCTCATAGAGGATGGTGCAGATCAGAATTCTCTGGTGGGGAGGCATTTAAATAATCTGAAAATACAATCCAAAAGAGACTACATTTTAATGACCATTGAGAAAGAACCACAAACAGTAAAAGCTAAGTAAAAAGGCCTTTTCTTTTGCTTTCTGCCCTCCTTTCCCCACTGGAGGGGTGGAGGGGATGTGGTATTGAGATCTGGAGTTGAGAAGAAGATAGCAGTAGAAACAGCCTGCACTTCCTACGCCTGGTACCAAAACAAAGCCAGAAGTCAGGCTTCAGTTGAGAAGACAGAAGCTTTAGTTTCAATAAAAAAATTAAAGTAAGACTTACGTGTACCTAAAGATAAGACTGTAGCTGTGGTTGAAATGACCAGAAATGCTATGGGATCTGTCTGAGATGTTGCCAAGTGGTAGGGAGGATACACCTAGTAGGGCCTGGAGTGAAGACAGTGGTTTGCTGATTGTATCCTACAGAGAATGTGTTATGTGCTGTGTCCCTTCCAGCCTGGCTGCCCTCTGAGGCCTCCCTGTCCTTCCTCCCTATTTCCTGAAGCCATTCTGCATTAGGTTCCTGCTGCCTTCCTGGAGGCTGCATTTGACTCCTGCCTGCTCCAGGGCCTCCCTTTCTGGGGAAAACTGTTATCCTCCTACTTTTTTCAAACTCCACTTGTTCCTGCAAGTATTTTCTCCCTTATGTATCCTCTATAAACAGCTTACATTTTATTTTTAGAAACAAAAGCCAGAAGGGGCAAAGGCTACTTTACTTTCTATATCTGAAGTAGTGACTATTGGCATGAATATGGAAAGGGCAAAGGAAAAATAAAAACAGTGGGAAAAAATATAAATTATATATCAAAACCTTATGTAGTTCTACTTTGATTTCTAATGCAACTTAGTAATTCTTGAGCTGATTGGATTTTGCTGCTGGACACAGCAGATGAATGTAACCTAAATGAATCACAGCATATTTTATAAAACATATGCTTGCCTCTTTCCCTGTGCTATATGTGGGCTGTGTAAGAGGGGAAGCAGAGAACTCGCCATATTTATAATTAAATAACCTCATAGCTCTTACACATCTGCCTTCCCTTCTCAACTTTTCACTGTGGGTTCGAATTTCTTCTCCATAGGTATATCTTGTTACGTAAATGACTGAATCTGTCAAAGTGTCAGGTGTGGTGAAAGGTGTAGGTTAATAGCGTGGCAGCCAGGACCAGGCTACTATCCAGCCACTTTACGTGAAGAGCAGGGGATTTGGGAGGGGTGAGTAGAATTGGACTAAGTTGTCTGCTGAGATCCCTTACAACACACCCAACTGTCTGGGGGCTTTCTGATTCAGGGTCAGTCTGGTCTTACATATGACCTGCCATAGCTTTGAGGGTCATGAGATATATTATGATAGATTTTGTTCAAGCACTCATCAAAACTAAACATTACCAGGCTATTTCTTTTTACTTTCTAGAGGCATGATAAAATGGCATCAACCCATTGGTTGCATTTATACCTATAAACAATAGAAACATCTCAACTTAGTGTTTGGCTTTAAGAGAAAAATTTTTTGAATTAAATTGCCACTTCCTCATATTTATTTAGCATATTCACAGACTAAAGAAGATGTAATTGCATGTCTCTTAAAGGCCTCGTGGCTTACGCCAAAGTCAGTAGTTTCCAATTTAACTTGGACTAATGGGACTGGTTAGCTGAGGATTGCTTTTGAGAGAGGGACTTACTTTAATGATTACAGAGAACACTGATTCTTAAAGACTTCATATTTTGAAAAGCATTATAATGATGGAATGATTATAAATAATACTCATAGAACACTTTATAAAGAAGCTTGTCATCGTTATGATTTCACGTCTAAACCAATCCAGAGAAGTTGGTAGTAGCACATGAACCAATGGTGTAGATCCTCAGAGACATGTCTTCCTGCTCCCTGACTCCCACCCAGCCTCTGGTTCTCAATACAGCTCCGATTCAAAGATTCTCTTTTATTCCTTCTCCATGATAGTTAGACCCACGTGCTCAGTTCTGAGGTTGTTCCAGTACACAATGGCTATGGTTTGAAATATCCCAGCCTTTCCTTTCTATTTCATCCATATTCTGCCCAACATTGTTCATGCCTCTGAAAATTTGTGAAACATATTTGGTATTTCGTTATATTCACCCTTTCAATTTTGCTGAAGTGTTTCATGTGCTTCAGGTGTTAGTGGCACAACTGGGTGTGAGATGAGGGAAGGAGTGGATCATACCTTGTACATTATTTGCAGAGATGCAGTTAATAGATATACAGTTGTTGAATAAATGGTCCAGAATTATGGCAATTGGAATACTTCCTTAAATCAACTTATATGTTTGTGTGGTGCCCTAGAAAATGACTAGCACTTCTTAGGTGTTCAATAAATATTAATACTGAACTTGTAATCTGAGATGTTGAATTTGGTTTTAAAATAAACCAACAAAGTAAGCAAGCAACTTCCCAGTTACGTTACATTTTATAACTTCTGTGTTTACAACTCTACTGCCATATTGAGAGAATAACTGTTTAACATGATGACCCTGTGGTAAAAATCAATACTCATTAAAAAAGAAAAGTTTGAGTTTCAAGCCAGTTACAGGTAAAATGAAATAAAGGAAGAAAGAAAGGAAGGCAGGAGGAAGGGAAGAAGAAAGGGAGGGAGGAAAGAAGGAAAAAAAGAAAGAAATCCAAACGCATTTGACATATTGAATCTATTTAATTGAATTGCTACCCAGTCTTTTGCAGGGCCTCCTAATCCTGGACAACAGAACATTGCTGGACAACCATGGCAAAGCTGAGCTCAGTGGGCTCACCATGGATTTACTCTGATCTGTATTACTTAGATCATTAATGCTAATCCCTTTTTTCCCAGTGGCTTTATGTCTGTTCACATCATTTCATTCTCATTTGCGCTAGCTCTATGCTGTTACCCTCAGTTGTTATTCTTACCCTCTATTTAAACAAGAGTTCTTTTGATTTCCTTCCTCCTCACTTTAAAATTTTCTTTTTCCTTTGATCATTCTCTTATTTTTCTCATCCTGTCTCAGGAGTGCTCTTTCTTT
The DNA here is from genome assembly GCF_048565385.1 of Saimiri boliviensis. Classification (NCBI taxonomy): domain Eukaryota; kingdom Metazoa; phylum Chordata; class Mammalia; order Primates; family Cebidae; genus Saimiri; species Saimiri boliviensis. The sequence goes on along the minus strand of NC_133464.1, from coordinate 65,827,776 downwards.
CCAAGGCTATGCCTTCCCTCTCTGCCTGGCTCCTGTCCCCTCCTGGCTTTCCAGGACCACTGCATGAATCACCTTCTATTTTCTTGCATCTTTAGTGTCACCCTTTTCATGAGCTCTGCAACAGTCACATTGCCCAAGCTCTAGAAAATTATTGTATTCCTAGCCTTTCACTTACTATCTCATTTCTCAAAAGTGCAGCAAACATGTTATCTCCCTTTTTCTACTCCTTTGGTTTGAGGTATATCATCCTTCTAGTTCTTACACCAAAGGCCTCAAATTCCACCTGTAAGGAGATGAGTTTGCACTTACATTCTAGGCTAAATCTAGTCACAGGAAAGCAGCTATTGCAGTAAGATTCACAGTTTGGAGTGTCTGTAGAAATGCTCCACCTTGGGATGGGGTTCTGCCTGCTTTGCTGTTACTCAAGCATACCGATGCCACCTGGGTATCCACCTGCTTCAGCTTCTGCCTGCTGACCCCTTGCACACTCCCTTCTCCCCCTCTCATTTTGGAAGAATTAACCTCTAAATGTTAACTTCATTATTGATAAAGTCATTTGGGGAAGATGTCTTTAGATATTTGGTCAAAAGCCTTGCTGAGTTGAATTTTCTCCTACAACAGCAGCCCAGAATGCATTCTCTCAGAATGCACTTGGTTTGTAGGCTGGTTTATGGAGAATCAGGGATTAAGTGTTCTTCCAACTTCACAAAAGATAAATCACTCATCTGTTAGGAAAAAAAGGAAAACCAAAGATAAGCTGAAAGCATTCCTCCCATAATTTTCCATTCCTGGGGAGTAGATTAGCTATTTTATTTCCTTAATTGAAACATGAATTCTGAGGAATAATTAAGTGTCCCCTGCTATCAGGCCTTCGTCTCCCTTCTAGGGCTTCTCCTGGTTCCTGTTCTGCCCCCAGAACGCTTGCCTAATCTTAGCTACTCTTGATCCAGCTTCCACCAGTCCTGTTGCTGCTGGTATACACTTGTTCCTTAACTGCACATACTATGGTTTCTGCTTTAACAATCAACCGTAAGATTTTTATTACCAAATCTAGCCACACCTTCTCAGTCCTTTTCTCCTCTACTTTCTCCATTCTAAAATTTTGAATACATCTCATTTGATTGTGGAAAAAGAGGCAATGATCATAGGGTGATGCACTATGTTTTTGTACACTAAGTTTCTTTTTAAAATACTGTTGTATCTAGCCAGGTGTGGTGGCTCATACCTGTAATCCAGGCACTTTGGAAGGCCAACGCAAGTGGATTGCCTGAGGTCAGGAGTTTGAGATCAGCCTGACCAATATGGTGAAACCCTGCCCCTACTACAAATACAAAAATTAGCTGGGTGTGGTGGTGTGCACCTGTAATCCCAGCTACTCCATAGTCTAAAGCAAGGGAATCACTTGAACCCGGGATGAGGAGGTTACAGTGAGCTGAGATTGTGCCACTGTACTCCAGCATGGGTGACAGAGCGAGATTCTGTCCCCAAAACATTAAATAAATAAGTAAATACCATTGTTTCTAATTTTAAAAAGAAAACAGTTTCCTTAACATTCAAGTATGCTCTACTCTAGGCTTTTCTAAAAATGAGTATTTGTGTAAAAATTACTTTCTACTGATGTAGTAGAGGGGTAAGAGCTTTGGAGTGAAAACAGATTAGAGCTTGGGTTTGAATTCCAATTCTATCACTTATTAGTTAAGTGCCTTTATCTAATTTCTCATCACTTTAGTAATCTCATTTCTAAACTGGGGATTAACAGTGGCTAATGTGTATTAAATAGATTATGCTAATCACCGAGGGCTTTATATGCATCATGTTATTTAATCTTAAAACTCCATGAAGTAATCCTATCATTATTTCCATTTTACAGATTTTAAAAATGAGACTTAATGAACAAAAGAAACTTGCCCAAAGTCACACAACCAGTAAGTGACTGAGTTTGGAATCAAATCTAGTAAAACACATATTTGAACTCAACTTTATATAACTCTGAAGTTAAAGCTCTTAAACGCTGTGCATTTCTTCTTTTTCTATACTTAGCGTATGCTAAGATCTCCTACAGTGCCTTGTACTGATTATGAAGTCACTAGATAATAGCTGTCATTATCATCATTGTCATCATTATTATAAACAAACGATTATGTTTGAACTTGGCCATCAGTCTTTTTGCAGTGTTTTACACTTTGGTTTCTTATTATGGATTTACTAAAAGGAGTCAATTTCTCTTTTTTCTCTGAACAATTTCTAGTAGAATTGAAAATAACAATTATTAAATAAATTGACATGTTATCAATGTACTAGAAGGAGATATTGACATGTTCCTTAATAAGCTAAGTACGAGAAAAACTTTCCTACGGCACAAAATATAAAAACAATTTTAAAAAATGGATCAATTCAATGACATAAAAATAAAAAAACTTTTGCATGGCAAAAGTAAGTATTATTTAAAAAAAGTAAAATGATAAATGACAAGCTGTGAAAAATAATTGCTACTTCTGTCACAAACAAAAGATTATTCTGGCATGAAGACAACGACATTGACCTACAAGATAAAACAGAATGCCAAGAAAAAAGCTCTCATATACATGGTCAAAAGACTTTTGACAAGTGGTCCAACACCATTTCATGAGGAAGAAACAGTCTTCCACAAATGGTGCTGGGAAAACTGGATATCTACTTGCAAAACAATGAAGTTGGCCCCTGCTTTTATACCACATACAAGAATCAACTCCAAATGTATCAAAGATTGGGCCAGGCACAGTGGCTCATGCTTGTAAACCTAGTACTTTGGGAGGCTGAAGTGCTCTCAACTCCCAGGGCAGCACTTAATTCATTGTAAAGTCCCCCAGTTTTCCCTCCCGCAAGTGCACAGATTCTTTCTCTCTGAGCCCCCCTAGTCATTGCTGGTGTATGGAGGAGTGGTGGTTTTGATGATTCAAGACTGTCTCTTCTAACCTTCTCAGAAATATGGAGTTGAAACTAGATACTGTGACTGCTCACCTGATTTGGGGTTCTTGTGATGATGGTGCTCTTTTGTGTGTAGTTAGAATTTGGTGTTCCTGCTTGGGGAATGAACGGTGTAGGCTTCTATTTGGCCATCTTGGTTTGCCCTCCAGAAAATGTATTAAATGACAGTAAATAATGATTTCATGTTTTATCAAGGAGTTTGACCCTTTTTATGCCAATGGAACCATTCAACCTAGCAATCCCATTACTGGGTATATACTCAAAGGAAAATAAATTGTTCTACCAAAAAGACACCTGCACAAGTATGTATTATGTACCACTCTCAGATTGGAGGAGTGAGTTCAATATGAGTGACCAATATGCTATGACTACCATGAAAGGCACATGTAAACTGAGGTTTTATTAATAGAAACCTGAGTCCCAAATATGGGATGAAATAGAGCTCTTTTATAAGCAACTAATCAGACTATATCTTCAGTATCATTTTCTCTTCTTCAACTTTCATAGGACAACATGAAGGAAGAGTATAGCTAAAGAAATGTGACAAGCATGGTGAAAAGACTCGCACTTATGCCACATAAGTTGTAATAGAAACAGAACCCCTACCTTTCACTACATACAGAAATTAACTCAAGATGGTTTAAAAATTTAAATGTTAAGACCTCAAACTATAAAAATCCTAGAACAAAACCTAGAAATACTTTTCTGGACGTCAGCCTAGGCAAAGAGTTTATGACTAGGTCCTCAAATGCAATTGTAACAAAAATAAAAATGGACAATTTGGACTTAATTAAACTAAAAACCTCTGTACAGCAAAAGAAACTATCAACAGAGTAAACAATCTACAGAATGGGAGAAAATATTTGCAAACTATGCAGCTGACAAACGTCTAATACTCAGAATCTATAAGGAACCTAAACAAATCAACAATAAAAAATTAAATAACCCCATTAAAAAGTGGGCAAAGGACATGAACGGACAATTCTCAAAAGAGTATATACAAGTGGCCAACAAACATATGAAAAAATGGTCAGCACTACTAATCATCAGATAAATGCAAATCAAAAAACAATGAGATACCACCTCACATCAATCAGAATGGCTACTGTTAAAAAGTCAAAAACAATAGATGCTGGTAAGGTTCCATAGAAAAGAGAATGCTTATACCTTGTTGGTGTGCATGTAAATTAGTTCAGCCACTGTGGAATGCAATCTAATGATTTCTCAGAGAACTAAAATAGAACTGCCATTCAACCTAGCAATCCCATTACTGGGTATATACTCAAAGGAAAATAAATTGTTCTACCAAAAAGACACTTGCACAAGTCTATTATAATTGCAGCACTATTCACAATAGCACAGACATGTAATCAACCTAGGTGCCTATAAATGGTGGACTGGGTAAATAAAATGTAGGACATATATACCATGGAATACTATGCAGCCATAAGAAAAAATGAAATCATGTCCTTTGCAGCAACATAGATGCATCTGGAGGCCACCATTCTAAGTGAATTAACACAGAAACAGAAAACCAAAATTTGCATGTTCTCACTTATAACTGGGAGCTAAATACTGGGAAAACAGACATAAAGATAGACACTGGGGACTCTAAAAGGAGGGAGTAGGCTGGGCATGGTGGCTCATGCCTGTAATACCAACACTTTGGCAGGCCAACGTGGTGGATCACCTGAGGTCAGGAGTTCGAGACCAGCCTGGTCAACCTGACGAAACCTTGTCTCTACTAAAAATACAAAAATTAGATAGGCGTGGTGGCGTGCACCCATAGTCCCAGCTACTTGGGAGGCTAAGGCAGGAGAATAGCTTGAACCTGGGAGGCAGAGGTTGCAGTGAGCTGAGATCATTCCACTGCACTCCAGTTGGGATGACAGAGTGAGACTCCATCTCAAGAAAATAAAAAATAAAAATAAAAGGAGAGAGTAGCGCAAGGGCTGAAAAACTTCCTATTGAGTACTATCTTCATTATCTGAGACAAGGGATCAGTAGAAGAAACCTCAGCATCATGCAATATATCCTGTAACAAACATGCACATGTACCCCCTGAATCTAAAATGAAAATGAACATTTTTAGAAAAGAAGAACTGGAAGTATTTAGCCCAGAGTAAACAGTACTTGGTCTTGACATGGGCTAAATATTCCCAGCAATTTGAAACACAAATTATAGTCACTCTTTAAAAAACACAAGTAGAATATATTATCTGTAATGCTTTGTAGTCTACTTTTTGTCTTGACCTGTTTAATGAATTTGGAATATGTATATTATTAACTTCTTTACCCCCGCCACTATTTAGTAAGATATATTTGGCCTTTCATTTTTTTTTCCACTCTGCTCTAGTGCCCACCATATTAAATAGTGCTATATTTTTAATTAGGATTCAAAGAATGCATACAATTTCAGGGACACTGGTATTTTATAACTTATTTATCTAAATTGTGATGTATTCACAATTACATTCGTTAATATCACAAAACACACACTATCTCTTTGGTATATGGGATATTAAATCGTGTTACTGTGGTGTCATTTATTTATTAGCTACCCAGTGATTTTCCGTTTTGCTATGTATGTTATTTCTCATATATCCCTGATTAAAGCAGCCATAATTGTGCTAAACTGTATCTGAACATTAAAGCATCTGGGAAACATCCTAATGAAAGCCCAAAACTCCCCTTGTACTAGAAAATTAGTACTCTCTAAGGCCTAATAAGCATGGTTAAGAATACCTCTGATGCCAAAACTCTGAAAAGTACTCAGAACCCCTGTGCCATCAACTAATGGGATATTGTAACTCTAGAGAAAAAAAGTAAAGACTACTTGAAAGTGATCAAAATAGAGGTTATTTTCAGCAGTGCAAAAAATAATTTAATACACACAGAAAGCTGGTTTTCTGAAAACGACTGCTGTAGGTGTAATTAGGAAAGATATAAAGCATATCATTGGAAAAAACCTATACTAGAATTATAGTCAAATTTCATAATCATGCATAACCATATAGAAACAATGAAACAAAGTGAAATTGCCCAAAATCATCTTAAATATTTATTACATTTATGACTAATTTATAATATTATACCCTGAGAAATGTTATGATTTCCATTTTTAATAAGAATTCTCCTTTTTATTCCCAGACAGTCCCATTTGATTAGCTGTACTTTCATGAAACTTATTACAGTGTTTTCTTTTAAAGATGGAACATTTTACGTAATTTTTCAATATATCAAAAACTCTTTTAAATCGTGGTTCAAAGTATTTATAATGGAAGAACAGAAAAGCATATTTCTTGTGGCTTGTTAAACACATTTATTTTCATTAGAGCTACCTAAAAGTATCATTATGTTTTCCAAAAAAGCATTTAAAAAAAAAACTTTTGTATTTATAAATGTTCACGCATTTTGATGTAAAATTATAAAAGTAGATTTTGGAAGTAGTCCAGAAAAAAACTAATTTTCATGTTCTTTTATAAATCATAAATGAATTATCTTTTATTTGGTATCTATTTATGTCAATCAAATGCTAGACTGTCTATAATGGAGCCCAAGACTCAAAAGCTTAAAATGATTTTAACCTATTCTAAACAAGAAGGCTTATATAAGTTCTCTAAGTTGTAAGCCTCTGTCTCTATAAATTTGATTCAGAAATCATGATACAGATTTTTTTGGTACAATTGACCCTCAAATAACATGGGTTTAGACTGCATGGGTTGTGTGGGTCCACTTATATGGGATTCTTTTTCATCCAAATGCAGATGAAAAATACAGTATTCTAGGGATGCAAACCTATGTAAATAGAGGGCTGACTTTTGGTATACAGAAGTTCTGCAGGGCCAACTGTGGGATTCAGCATGCTCAGATTTTGTTACACACAGGGGTCCTGGCACTCATTCCTCATTTATATTGAGGGATGGCTGTACTGCTAAACTGTGGCATTGCAGAGAAATTGAGACATCTTAAATGAAGTTCAGCTTTATTGTAGCTGTAACCACTGAAATTGGTCCTAAAGGTGGAGCTGGAGTTGACTCCTGGATGTAGGAAAGAGAACTTCCAGGCAGAGGGAATAATATGTCAGAATACATGCTTAGAGATGAGTTAGAATTGTGTTTTGGCTGAAGTACAGAGTTTATCTGTTAGATATAATGGGGATAAAATGAGGATGGGTAGGCAGGTTGGGGGCAGATTTTTCAGTGTTTACTGTTTACTCATGGCAAGGATTTTGTGTCCACAGAAATTATTTTTTTCTTACTTTTTAAAGGGCATTACATGCTCAATTTTTACCCAAAGAAGGTAACTCAGGCAATCGTACTGACAGTGAAGATAAAAGATAGGAAAGACTGAAGCTAGAATATTGGGAGATTTTGATGAGAATGACTATCTTATTTATGAATTTATTCTACATACATCAGAGCACCCATTATGTGCTGGGTGACTGCTAGCTGATGGAGACTACAAGGGAGAATAAAATAGGAACTTTTAGAGTCTAATGAATGAGAATATCCAGAGAACTTATTTATACTTGCTTTGCAGCCACATCAAATGCCAAGTCATCGTTTAAGCACCATCCCTCCCCAATTGGGATTAATTGCTCCTTTTGTTGTTTCCAAAATAAGGGCTTGGTTTATGCTTCTGTTACAGGATGCTTTACATCATATTTGAGCTTATTTTACACACACACACACACACACACACACACACACGTGTCTTTCTTGCCAACTAAATTGGTCTCCTGGGTGAAAAGAATTACATCATATTTATTCTTGCAGTTATAACACAGAGAAGGTATAACATGAAAATTGATTCGAATTCTTTGCCATCAGCTTCCTGTTTTTAGGCTCTAACTCTCTAACTGTTCAGTTTATTTTTAGACTATATAACAATATTTGATATTCAGGTTTTCTTCCTACTGCTATGCCCCACTTCCATAAGTATATGACATTTTAAAGCAATTTTAAATTATTTGTATATAAGCTACACATTTTGAGGACTAGCACCATTAATTTTTAAGTTTACAAGTGTTTTGAGGTCCAGGGCATAAAAGGTTATACTGACGTTAGCCTAGGCTAAAATCATTCTGACAACACTAATAATTACTTTTGATCAATTGATACTAATCTTATATTTTAAGTTTTGATACAGTAAAGATATTACAAATATGTTATTGTTGGCAATACATACTGTTAAAGTTACTGTAAATTTTCTGTAACTATGATGACAAGTGCTGTGACTGATATTTTGTAATGTTCTGTACTACAGATCCATACTCCTTTCTAATTTTCTGAGTTAATTTCTCTTGATCTGCATCACACTATTATGCTAGTGTTTTGGAGCTGCAGATGTGATAATGAATGATTAAAAGGGAGAACTGCTCACTTCATTTTTATTTTTTTAAGATAGAGTTTATCTGTTAGATAGAATGGGGATAAAATGAGGACAGATAAGCAGGTTGGGGCTTATCTTTAAAAAATAAAGATTATCTTTATTTTTTTGAGATAGAGTCTTGCTCTGTTGCCCAAGCTGGAGTGCTGTGGTGCGATCTCAGCTCAATGCAACCTCTGCCTCCCGAGTTCATGCGATTCTCCTGCCTCAGCCTCCTGAATAGCTGAGACTACAGGCATGTGCCACCCCACCTGGCTAATTTTGTATTTTTAATAGAGACAGGTTTTTGCCATGTTGGCCAGGGTGGTCTCAAACTCCTGACCTCAAGTGATCTGCCTGCCTCGACCTCCCAAAGTACTGAGAGTATACTTGTGAGCCACTGCGCCCAGCCAGCTCATTTTAAAATATGGGAAAGAATGGTTTGAGAGAACCAAGATGATTACAGAAGGACATAGGATCTGTACAGACATAATTTACTCCTATCCATGTCCCTGTCTTTGTCATCTAGTTGGAATGAGAGCAACCAAAATATTTTCCCCAAATATTACTCTTTCGGTCTGGTTGCCTGAGACGTCTAATAAACCTGCCTAAAAAACTGTGTGACCTCAAGATAGCTGAAATATATCCATCCTAGACTTTTTAATTGAGGTTTTAGAATCTAGATTTATTTACTACTTTTTTTTTTTTTTTTTTTTTTTTTTTTTTAAGACAGAGTCTCACTCTGTTGCCCAGGCTGGCGCTATCTCAGCTCAGCTCACTGCAGTCTCTGCTTCCTGGCTTCAAGGGATTCTCCTGCCTCAGCCTCCCAAGTAGCTGGGATTACACATGCGTGCCACCACGCCTGTCTACTTTCTGTATTTTTAGTAGAGACAGGACTTCATCATGTTGGCCAGGCTGGTCTTGAACTCCTGACCTCAGGTGATCCACCTGCATCAGCCTCCCAAAGTACTGGGAATTATAGGCATAAGCCACCGCGCCTGGCCTGGCTTGCTTTTTTATTTAAAGCAAATAAATCATGGGAAAATTACATCAAATGGGACAGTGATTAGATTTCTTTCCTTCTTTCCTTTGGCTGCTGCTGGGAGTGGAACTGATTTGGGGTAAGGGAGGAGGGAGGAACAGGAGTAGAACAATAGTCATCTCTTGAAAATAGAGATTTCAGCGTGTGATTAATCTTGTAAAGTGACTTAGTTTGGGATTCCCAGAAGCAGATTCTGAGATGAAGATTCTTGAATGAGTGATTTATTATTGAAGTCTTCCCTAGAAAAATTAGGAAGGGAAGCAGGACTGGTAAGAAGAAAAGAAGAAAAGCAAGGCTGCAATATCAAGTAAAGTCTTTTAAGGGTAGCAAACATCCCAAAGAAAGTCTTAGGTAAGAGTTTTTGGAGGCAAAACATGACTCAATTGGGAGAGGGCTGCTCAAAAAGGATTTTTTTAAAATCTTAGAGGATTTGGGCAAAGCAGTGACTGTGTCTATTACACAATGTTTCAGAAAGATTTCTTTGTGGGGCACGTCAAAGTTAAAAAAAAAAAAGATAGATTCCTGGATAAGCTGGTTCTAAATGAAGAGATTATCTTCAATGACTGAGATCTAAGTGCTACTGCATTAAGCTTTGGAGTTAAAACAAAAAATTAGAACTGGAGCTTGAAGATGATGCAACTTATGGCTGTGTAGGGACTGAAAAAGCTAAGGTCTGAATGAGAAAGCTGCATTTTTTTATTAAAAGAGATGAAAGAAATGAGAGAATTACACTAATTATTAGAAAACTGTGCATAAGTAAATTACATTGACAGATTAATTGAGATTGAAAGGCTTAGAAGATAATCTAAATTAGTGGAGGGTTAAAATAAGGATGGATCTTTTTCTGAATTGAATGTTTTACATGTTTTATTTGTATGAACCACAAATTAAAATATTACCAACATTATTTAACTGCCCAGGAAAGTCAATACTACATCTAGGTGATGTAAGTGTTCTCAGAGAGGTTTCATTTTAAAGAATGACACTTGAGAGTGCCTAGACAGGCTCTGTGGAAAAAGTGGAAGAGAAAACCATGTGATATTTTTTGCCAAGTAGATGTGTAGGTCATGCACAGGGATCCAGACACCTGGTTCAGATCCCTGTGCATGAGTTTGTTAACACTAGGCCACTGAAGTCAAAACAACCAATGCAAATGGCAGGCTAGCTATATTTTTTTCAGTGTCATATACACAAAGAAGCACTATGGATTCTGGGAGAAACAGTCTCGAAAGCATCTCAAGACAGCATCTCCAATACAAGCATCAGGATCACATATGTCTATTTAATGTAAAATAATGTTAGGGGGATAACAGTAGCAGATGAAGTGGATGATGTGTCTTGACTTATTTTGTACAAAAAATATTTAAAAATTCATCTTAGACTGGCCATATATTGTCAATCTCTCTAAATTACCCTGTGCTATGTGATTGAGTAATGCTGGCAAATATCTGTAATTTAAGTGTTTTATTCCAATTTTGACATGATTTTTATGCTAAACAGCTTTTGGGTAAGAAGCGTTTTAAAACTATTTATCATATGAACTCAATTTTGCTTTTGGAATACATCATCTCATTAATTAACAGGTTGAAGTCTCATTACTTCATGTCTGTCTTCACTGGATTATGTAAACAGCAACCCTGTCATTACCAAATCATATGCTATTTTTATTTTTCTAAAGATCTAGAGCTCACAGTCATTATTTAAATAGAACATTACAGAAAAGAAAAAGCAATTTGGAGCAGCCTATTCTTAGCTATGTATTGAATAGATCTATTTTGCTAATAGTATCTGTTTCAATTTATTTTTCTAGGTTTTGGTTATAGTTCAGTAACATTCAAGAGAAAGTATTATTTGGTAGCTAATGCCATGTAGAAGACCCATTCCTTACATTGCCTTATCAGCAAAGAAAAACAGCTGCTTCCCTTAGAAATTCATTATAAATTCAAATGACAGATAACATAGGCTGTTTTTAACAGGCATATAACTTTTAGCCTCTGATCATTAGCTTTAGTAATCATTAGCTTAGTTAATGAAAAATATTTATAATATTGAAAATATGAGAAGCTAAACTATGAGCAATAACAAATGAAAACCACGTGTTCTTCTGAATTACTGATTCCCCCTCCAAATAGTTTCAAATCACTATAGTATTCATGTAGCCCTTTAATGATTTTTATGGATAAACAGTGAATTCCATGTTTAATGTTAAATAACAGAAATTTAGAGTTTTAATTGCAATGTCCTATGTAAGCTTTAAAAGATTCCAGAGCAATTTTCATAAACAAGATTCCATTTTTCACAGCCAAAATACTATACTGACACTGACTCTCATGTACTTATACCTATGCATTTGTGTGTCATTTACTTTTAATTACAAAATTTCTCCCTTTGATTAAATTTATTGTATGCCTTGTAATATATCAAAATGATAGATTAAATGTAGAAATAAATTATTACTTACTTATAATAAAATTGAAGCTTGTCCTTGGAATCATTTTCTTGTAGTTCCATCTAGCTAAAATAGGACTTTGATCTCAACCCTGCGCCGATGAGATGTGTGATGAGATCTTAAGCGAGTTACTCAACCTAAGCCTCAGTTTCCCCATCTGCAAATTAGGGAAAATAACATATGCTTTAGGTCATTATTGTGATAATTAAATGAAATGATATATACAAATTGTCAAATAGGGCACAGAATACTCAGTACTTTATCATTGTTTAGTGTTGTTATTTTGCGTCTACAGTGTTTTTGGAAAATAGCATGATTAATCAATTGACTGGAAGAAACACAGTCTAACAGACAATATATAGACCATTTATATTGGCCATGTAAGGGTCCATAATGGCTGACTTCACCTTTAATGCGTAAAATCTGGTGACTCCCAAGGTTTTTAAGATATGGCTTAAAGTAGATATCATTTTTCTTTACATTGGTCAACTATAATTTGTCCATAGATTGCACATGTAGTAAGTAGTATTTTGAGATGTTAACTGTTGGGTTTTTTCCTTCCCTCTGCTTCCTTGCATTTGTTACCTGTTACTGATCATTTAGGTAACAGTGCCTAGCAGGTCTGGATCAGGACAGATACTACTGAGAATTCAGAAGTCATTTGTTTGCTTTGAGTTTCATATTAGGCTTTTTTTTTTTTAAGCCCACAGTAGAAACAGTATTCTTGAAATCATAGCTTTCCTTTGCAGAAGACTCATTATTTTGAGAGTTGAAATTTTGCTGAGCTATTAAAAGCACTGAGAATCTTGAAAGACTCCATTTATACTGAAATCAAGGAGTGGGGAAGAATGCAGGGATAGAATAGCAGGTCCCAAAGAGATAAAATTTGACCAGCATAGAGACAGAAAATGAAATAGGGCTGGAAGAGGTCTTGTGATTGGACAATGAAGCTGGCTGTATTGACTAAACAGTTGCAGATACAGCCAGACTCACCATGATCCTCAACACCAGGAAAAATGTATTACATTTCCGCACAGGCCAGTGAGATTAGAAAATGACATCTGGAGCAGAGCCATGTCCCTGATGACACAAGTCCCCCAGGAACTTAGAACATTTCCATGGAGGAAAAAAAAAAAAAAAAAAAAAAAAGAGAAAGAGGAGAATTTTGAACTATTTACCCCAAAGAGACTGAGTTAACCAGAAGCATGTGTGTGAATACCACTAAGCAAAAGAGCTCATATTCTAAGCTAAGTTCAATTATACAGAACTAAAATTAAAAGCAACTTCAATTTTCTAATTTTAGAGCTTATGATTGTGTTAAAATATCATATCCACTAAATCATCAAGCTTTGGATACTTTGAATTTTAGTTCTTAATTAATCTGAAAGCCTCTATTATCTGAAATAATTTTTAAGATTAGAAAAAGAAAAAACGTTTTTCAAATAATTTTTGACTGTCATAAAATGTAAAATAGGTACATGTATTATCAATATTTTAGAAAACTACATTAAAACTTACTTTTACAAATAGAGCACATTATCTTAAGCAGATAATACCTATTTTCTTCATATCTGAATTTAAAAACTTTCAAATCTATAACTCAAAATTTTATCATTTACAAATATTTTGAATCCCAGTATAAACTTAAAAACAGTTTAGAAAACTAGAATCTAAGTGATAACTAAACTTAGGAAGTATAGTAACTTTTTAATATGCAAGTTACATTAAAATCTATTTATATAATCAGCATTTGATTCAGGCTTGTCTTTAGCCGAGCGTAGTGTGTACTCCCCACAATCCGTAGGTTTCGCCATTTTTACTGTAGCTGTGTTTCTGAGTCATGGACCAAAGCTGATTGTGTTACAGGATAAGCTGTTTGAAGTGTTAGCCATAGTAAGCCATGCTAAGCCATAATAAAACTATTACAGTTAGACATAATAAGATTATTATATCAGGTTTTATATCAGCTCCACTTACTGAATTTTAGGCATATAGAAAGGCAACGAGATAATGGATTAAAAAATTTTTTTTGATGCTGTCTGTTTGAAATTATTTAACCTTACAAATGAATATTTTAAAACCATATCTTCATATTTGCTTTTGTTTCTAAGCATTTGACTCAATAGACCCATTAAAGGGAACACTTTTACCTTGAAAGGGACAAGTTAACATTTGATTTATCAACATTTTGCCTTTCACTGAGAAAAAATGTTGGTATGTACCGATTAATACTCTTAAGAGTTACATGATATTATAACTTTAGTCACAGAATACGAATAATTTATACACAGAAAAGTGACCAAAATATTTTATTCGTTGTATCACTCTAAAATATGTTATTTAATAACAAAGCAAAATGATCATTACCTTCTAGATAAAAGAGAAAATGGAAAATATATTTGAAGCATTGAACATACAAAAACATTATTATAAATATCAATATTTATGGGCTACTGTAAAGGCAATTGTAAAAAAACAAGTTCTAATAAAAAGTTTGAAACAGACATTTTCAAATATCTTAATAATATAAGTCATTGAAAAAAAATCAAATGTTTTTTCCCTTCTAAATTTTTACTTCATAGGGTAGTGAATGCAACATAGTTATAAACAGATATTCATGAGTATTTTTACATTTTTACATTTTACACACTCAAAATAGTCATAGACACTCTTGCACTATTCTCCTCTAGGCATTCCTATTGTCTGTCAACTGCTATCAAGTGTAGGGTTAGAAGGCATTTTAACAAATGGATGACTGATTTAAAAGACAATAACAACAACAACCAAAGACATCTGTCATTAAGACAGGCCACTGATAGTGGATGCTTGTTATTAGGAATCCAAAAGATTTTCTCAATGTTCTGTCCCATAATTTTTGTTGTCATCGTCTGTGTTCCATACTGCCCTATGGCAATATTGTTCCTGTGTTCCAATACATTTTCTTAATTCAGCTGCAGTTTTTTCCAGTTGTTGAATGTTCCATTGCCACTGTCGTCTATTTGACTGAAGCTTGTTCACCTGACAATGCAAACGCTTAAGAATTGCATCATATCTCTTATGTTGTACCTATTAAAAGAACAGCACACATCAACAGGGCTTGTGAAGTATAAATAGTAAACAGCCATAAAGAATATTTTGACTCCTCTAAAGAGGAAAGCACTTAATTAGAAACTATACACTATAAATAATCATGATAAACAGTAATTGTGTAACTATTCAACACTTATTACATGTTAGATACTGTGTTGAGAGCTTTCCACATATAATTAAATTCTTATAACACCTTATGATATGTCTATTATTATCCTCATTTTTGTGTGAAGAAACCAAAGATAAAAAGAGTTTAAGTAATTTGGCTAAAGTTTCATAACTAGCAAGTGACCGAGCTTGGGAGTTGAACCAAAGCAAAGTATCCATAATGGAATACCTTCTTGTTAACAGAGTTATTATTTTTTAAACTAAATTTGCACTGGGGGACTCTACTTTGAGTCCCTATGTAAGGAACTACAACCTAACAGGATTTAAACTAACTGAAAGCCTAATTACAAGCATATTTTTGTAACAATAGCTGAGACTCGGTTGACCATAGCAGCCAGCCACAGGTGGTCCACTAACCACACCATATTCAAATAAACAAACATTGAGCTGTAACCAATCACGTGCTTTCTGTACTTTATTTCCATTTTCTGTCCATAAAAGTTCCCTGCCCACATCGTGAAGTAGAGCTCTCTGAACCTCTGCTGGCTCTGAGGGCTACTGATTCTCCAATCATTCTTCTGTTAAGTTCTGTTAAATTTTATTAAACTTAAATTTGAAGTTTTAAATTTATCAAATTTAATTTGTGTAAAGTTTTTCTTTTAACATAAGAGAAATGGTTTCATTTCCCATTTCCTGTATCCAGTGATTCACTGAAACACAGACCATTCGGTCTAAAGGATCCAGATCATTTAGTCCATTTCCTTACTATTAAATAAACCATCATTTACGCCGAGCCAGACAAAGATACACTGTAAGGCAATGAAGCACAGTGGAAAGTGCAAGGGTGTTGCACCACAAGAGCACCCAATCTTTTTAAAAAACAGCTTTATAGAAATATAATTCACATACTATATAATCCATCCTTTAAAGTGTACAACTCAATGGTTTTTAGTATTCACAGAATTGTACAACTATTACCAACCACAGGTTCTTAGGCTCTCATGTAATAGAAATTGACAAGAGGCTGAGCAAGTTTCCCAAACAAGGCTTTTTATTGGGACTTATGTTTGAACACAATGGAGACAGTGCAGGAGCAAGAGTTATCTGGCTGGCTTTCTGAGAGCAGGTCTTTGTGGTGTTTTTAGGAAAGGTGACAGGACTGTGCATGAAGTATGGGAGTGTCATTACATGTACAGGGTGGAGCACAGGGTGTGCAGGCACAATGAGAAATCATGCTAGTGCATACATTGCATTATCAAAATATGATGGATAAGCTCTTCCCTGGGTGAGGATTTTAGTATTACAATGAGGCATGGGGTAAAGATCAGACATTCTTCTGGTCTTGTCCACATGCCTGTGGTAGGGTTAACTCCCTTGAGTAAGATTTACAGTGAGATGCTGCTTATCTTCATTTCAAGAAATATCTTGTGTCATCAGAGATGACCCCAATGGAGGGGGTAGTGCAAGGTCTGGTAGGTAATGGGCAGGTATGGAAAAAAATTTGTTAGTGGGGGTGGAGGCCAAATCATGGTTAGGGCTAAATTTCTTCCCTATTCCATTTCACAAATATCACCATAATCAATTTTAAAACATTTTCATCACCTAGTACCCATTAGCAGTCATTCCCCATTCTCGTTCCCCGACTCTTAACCCTCGGCAACTATAAATCTACCTTCTCTCTATACATATTTGCCTATTCTGGACATTTTATATAAATGGAATTGTATACTAGGTGGTCTTTTGTGACTGGCTTCTTTCACTTAGCATAATGTTTTTAAAGGGTCATCTATGGCATAGCATGTAACAGAACTTAATTAATTTGTATTGCCAAATAACAGTACATTGTATGATATACCACATTTTATTTATCCAGTTCATGATTTGATGAACATTTGAGTTGATTCCACTTTCCAGCTATTATAAGTAACACTGCTATGAACATTTGTGTGCAAGACTTTTTGTGAATGTATGATTTCACTTCTCTTGGGTATATAGTGAGGAGTAGAATCACTGGGTCATATGGTAACTCCATGTTTAACAATTTCAGGAACTGCCAGGCTGTTTTCCAAAGCAACTGTATAATTTTACATTTCCCACCAGTAACGTATAGGGTTCCAATTTCTTCACATCCTTGAAAATACTTATTATCTATGTTTTTGGTCGTGGCCATTGTTGAAAAACTTCAGCCAAATCAAATTTAAAGAGTTTAGTAGAGCAATGAAAGATTTGCAAATTGGGCAACCTCCAGAATCACAGCAGATTCAAAGACTCCAGGGGTGTCTTGTGGTCAGAACAAATTTATAGACAAAAAAAAAGTAAAGTATCCTACAGGAATTGGAAGTGACGTACAGAAACAGTAGGATTGGTTACAGCTCTGTGTTTGCCTTATTTGAACACAGTTTGAACACTCAGCAGTCTATGAGTGGTTGAAGTATAGCTGCTGGGATTGTCCAACACTCAGCTATTGGTAGAGACACATACTCCTAAGTTAGGTTTTCAATCTTGTCTACCTATTAAGTTAGGTTGCAGTTTATCCACAAGGACTCAAATACAGAAGTACGAAGTTCTTTTCAGGCCATATTTAGTTTGCTTTAACACCATGCTCGTGGATGTGAAGTGGTATCTCTTTATTGTAAAACACCTACTTTTAAATGGACTGATAAAATGATAGAATAATAGGGCTGGACAGGTTATTTATTCACAGGTATTATGTGTAGTATTCCATTATATAAATATAGCACAATTTATTTTTCCATTCTCCTTTCTAGGTATATTTGTGATGTTTCTATATAGGGGCTTTTTATCAATAAGGCTGCTGTAAGAATTCATATACAAGTTTTACAAGTTTTTTAAGGCATGTTTTCATTTTCCTTGAGCAGACATCTAGGTGGGGAAGTGTTTGGACATACAGTAGGTTCATGCTAACTTTTTAAGAAACTCTCAAATTGTTTCTCCAAAGCAGTTGCACTATTTAATAGTCTCCTCAGCAGCGCATGATCTTGCCAGTTGTTTCATACCCTTGGCAACATTTGGTATTAATATTCATTGAAACTTTAATCATTTTAGGGGTAAAGGTGTTAATAGTATCTCATTGTGGTTTTGATTTCCACTTCCTTGGTGTTAAGGGTGTTAAGCATCTTTTCCATGTTTATTGGTCATACTGTGTCTTCTTTTGTTAAGTTTCTGTTCAAATCTTTAGCCCATTTTTTAAAAATGGCTGTATGACTTATTATTGGCTGTCAGATTTCTTTCTTTATATGTCCAAGATACAAGTCCTTTGTGCATATACATGTATGGCAAATATTTTTACTTTTGTGAATTTGTCTTTTCATTATCTTTTGTTGTTGCTGAGGTGGGGGGGGGTCTCACTTTGTTGACCAGTGGCATGATCACAGATCACTATAGCCTCGCCCTCCTGGACTCTAGTTATCTTCCCAACTCAGACTCCTGAGTAGCTAGAAACACAGGTGTGTACCATCACACCTGGCTAATTTTTTTATTTGTACAGACAAAACCTCACTATTACCCAGGCTGGTCTTCAACTTCTGGGCTCAAGACATCCTCCCACTTTGGCCTCCCAAAGTGCTGGGATTACAGGCACGAGCCACCGTGTCCAGCCCTTTTCATTTTCTTAATGGTGTCTTTCTAAGAGTAGAAGTTTCAAAGTTTGAAGTCTAATATATCAATATTTTTCACTTATGGTTAGTAAAGTCTGTGTACCAAGAAATTTTTGCTAACCCAACATAATGAAGGTATCCTCCTATAGTTTCTTCTGGAAGCTTTACAGTTTTAACTTTTGCATTTAGATCTATGATCCATTTCAGATGAATTTTTGTGTTTGTTGTGAGGTGGAGATACAGTTCATTGTTTCCTCATAGATACCCAGTTGTGTCAGCACCATTTGTTGATAAGACTTTCCTTTCTTCATTGAATCGCCTTGACAACTTTGTCAAATTGACAAAATATGATCAATTTCTGAACCCTATTCTGTTCCATTGGTCTATTTATTTTTACCAATACTACAGTTTCTTGAAAAGCATAGTTTTATCATAAATCTTAATATCAGGTAGGTTAAGCCCTACAAATTTATTCTTCTTCTATATTTATTCTTCTTCTATGAGATTGCTTTGGCTACTAGATCCTTTGCATTTTCACATAAATTTTAGAACTATCTTGTCAATTACTGGAAAAAGTACTCAGTGAAATTTTTAAAGAACAAGATTGAATCTATACATCATTTGGGGGGTAAGTTGATACTAATAATATTGTGTTTTCTAAACCATAAACAGGATATCATTCTATTTATTATTAATTTCTCAGCAAGTGTACTGTAGTTTTACACATTTTTTCATAAGATTAATTAGCAAGTATTTTATGTCATTGAGAGTTAATGAATAAAGTTTTGTTTTATTCATTTTACTTCCCAGTTGTTCATTGCTACTAGATAGAAACTAAATAACATGTAACTGATTTTTGTATTTTGACCTTTTACCCTATGAGCTTACTAAATTCACTTACTGGTTCTACTAGTCTTTTCATATTCCTTAAGATTTTCTACATAAACAATTATGCTATCTGTGAATAATGACAGTTTTCTTTACAATCTTTATGCCATATATATATATTCCCATCTTATAACATTGATTAGGACCTCCAAAAAAATGATGCATCAAGGGGGTGACATCAGACATCTTTGCCTTGTTCCCAATCTCCGGGGGCATTCAACATTTGATCAGTAAGTACAATATGTTGTTAGCTATAAGGTTGATTTTTTTTTATATGCCCTTTATCAAGTTGAAGAATTTTTCTTCTACTTTTTTTTTTTTTTTTTTTTTTTTTGAGACAGAGTCTGGCTGTGTCATGAGGCTGGAGGGCAGTGATGTGATTTTGGCTCACTGCAACCTCCACCTCCTGAGTTCAAGCAATTCTCCTGCCTCAGCCTCCTGAGTAGCTGGGACTATAGGCATGTGCCACTACACCCAGCTAATTTTTGTGTTTTTAGGAGAGATGGGTTTCACCGTGTTGGCCAGGATAGTCTCAAACTCCTGACCTCAAGTGATCCACCTGCCTTGGCCTCCCAAAGTGCTGGGATTACAGGCATGAGGCACTGCACCTAGCCCGTTCTATTCTTAATTTGCTGAGAGATGTTACTGTCAGAAAATTTGTTACTCTCAGCAAATTTGTTGAGAGTGTTGAATTTTGTCTAATACTATTTCTGAAACTATTAATTTGGTTATATCTTTTCTACTTCTGTTATTTTGTCAGTGTAGTAAATTATGCCATTTGATTTTTGAAAGTTAAACCAGCCTTGCATCCCTAGGATAATCCCTGGTTGGTTGTAATGTATTAGACTTTTTGTATATTGCTAAATTTAATTTGCAAGTATTTTGTTAGAGACTTACATCTATGCTCATGAGGGACACTGGTCTGTAATTTCTTTTCTGATAGGATCCCTGTCAATTTTTGTTTCTTCTTGTATCAGGGTTATGTTCACCTTCTAAAATGAGTTGGGAGGAATTTCCTCTTCTATTTTCTGAAATCGTTTGTTTAGATTGGGCATTTTTTCTTCCTTAAATATATGATTAGAATTCACTAATGAAGATGTGTCAGTTGGAACTTTATTTAGGGGAGAGTTTCTAATTACAAATTCAATTTCATTGATTCCTACCTCATACCATTCATAAAGCTTAATTTGAAATGGATAATAGAGCTAAACATGAATGAAATTTCTTGTGTTACAGTATGTTTTTTCTAAGAAATATGTCTCTTTGTCAAATTGTCATAAAGCTGTTCATAATAGGCCTTCATCACCCTTTTAAATCTATAGAACCTGGAGTAATGTCCCTACTAATCCTTCTTTTCTTGATTAGTATTGCTATGGGTTTCTCAATTTTATTACTCTTTTCAACTTTTAACTTTGTTGATTTTTTCCTTGTTTTTCTATTTTCTATGATTTCTGTTATTTATCATTTAATTCCCTCTACTTTTTGCTGAATTTGTTTTTCTAGACTGTGATGGTGGAAGCTTAGATAGTTGATTTCAAATCTTTTTCTCTTTTCTAGTACAGGCATTAAAAACTTAATTTTATTGTAAACACTGCTTTAGCTACATCTCACAATTTTTCATATGTTGTTTTTTCATTATTCTTCAATTTCAAATATATTCTAATTTTTCTTGTGATTTCTTCGACTCATGGGTTATTTAGAATGCTCAATTTCCAAAAAGCTCAATTTCCAAAAGCTTATGTATGTCCTAGCTTTCTCATTGTTATTGATTTCTAATGGAATTCTGCTGTGATAATAGAATTTCAACTTTGAAATATGTAATCTAGTATATTGTCTGTCTTGATGAATGTTTCATGTACACTTAAAGTGCATCGGTAGTTGTTATGTGGAGTGTTTTTATTATTATTACACTTTAAGTTTGGGATACATGTGCAGAACGTGTATTTTGTTACATAGGAATACATGTGCTATGGTGGTTTGCCGCACCCATCAATTCATCATCTACATAGGTATCTCTCCTAATGCTATCCCTCCCCTAGCCTCCTACCTCCAGACAGGCCCCAGTGTGTGATGTTCCCCTCCCTGTGCCTATGTATTCTCATCATTCAACTCCCACTTATGAGTAAAAACCTGTGGTGTTTGGTTTTCTGTTCCTGTGTTAGTTTGCTGAGAATGATGTTTTCCAGCTTCATCCATCTCCCTGCAAAGGACATGAACTCATTCTGTTTCATGGCTGAATAGTATTCCATGGTGTATATGTGCTACATTTTCTTTATCCAGTCTAAGATTGATGGGCATTTGGGTTGGTTCCAAGTCTTTGCTATCGTGAATAATGCTCTAATAACCATATCTGTGCATGTGTTTTTATAGTAGAATGATTTATAATCTTTTGGATATATACTCAATAATGGGATTCCTAGGTCAAATGGTAGTTCTGGTTCTAGATCCTTGAGGAATGACCACACTGTCTTCCACAATGATTGAACTAATTTACTCTCCCACCAACAGTGTAAAAGCATTCCTATTTCTCCACATCATCTCCAGATCTGTGGTTTCCTGACTTTTTAATGATCACCTTTCTAACTGGCATGAGATGGTATCTCATGGTGGTTTGATTTGCATTTCTCTAATGACCAATGATGATTAACTTTTTTTCATATGTTTGTTGGCTGCATAAATGTCTTCTTTTGAAAAGTGTCTATTCATATCCTTTGCTCACTTTCTGATGGGGTTTTTCTTGTAAATTTGTTTCAGTTCCTTTGTCAGATGGATAGATTGCAAAAATTTTCTCCCATTCTGTAGGTTGCCTGTTCACTCTGATAACAGTTTATTTTGCTTTCTTTTGCTGTGCAGAAGATCTTTGGTTTAATTAGAAACCACTTATTAATTTTGGCTTTTGTTGCCATTGCTTTTGGTGTTTTAGTCATGAAGTCTTTGCCCATGCCTATGTCCTAAATGGTATTGCCTAGTTTTTCTTCTAGGGTTTTTATGGTTTTAAGTCAAGTTATTTAAATTTTCTAAAATTCTGTAAGACATGTTATTATGGGAATTTAAATAGGATAGCCTATATAAAGTGCTTCAAAAATACCAGGCATTTAATAAATAATAATAGATTTAGTAACATTGGACATTTCTTCTAATACTCTCTACAAAAGAGAATAATTAGTTACTATATTATCATTGTGTCTACCTGAATAATTTTTACTTTGCCTTCAGGTCAGCATTTTTCCCTTTGCTTCTCTGGGTTTTTTTTTTTTTCTTTGTTGAGACAGAGTTTTGCTCTGTTGCCTAAGCTGGAGTGTAGTGGCACGATCTCGGTTCACTGCAACCTCTGCTTCCCAGGCTCGAGCAATCCTCCCACCTCAGCCTCCTGAGTAGCTAGAAATACAGGCACACACCACCATGCCTAGCTAATTTTTGTATTTTTAGTAGAGACAGTGTTTTACCATGTTGCCCAGGCTGATCTCAAACTCTTGGGCTCAAGTGATCAATCCACCTTGGTCTCCCAAAGTGCTGAGATTACAGGTATGAACCACTGTGCCTGGCCTCTGGGTTTTTCTCATAGGACTGGCTTTCTATCTGTATAATCATTTCTGTTGCTGACCTCAATAAGTGAATGCATTTGTTAATTATATAGCTGTGTATTATATCATACTGAATTAGCTTTGTTCATCACCCTTAGCAGCTCTGAAAGTGTACACAATTTTCCCTTATTCTTTTAAATTTTAAAATCATGCTGTACAAAACTTAGACAAGAGTAGGCCATCAATGCTTTACACAATGTCTGTTATCACAAAGCATTGCTTGCAGCATTCATCATTTGCTAAAACCTTCTCAACTGTTCCAGTATCCTTTGCCTAAAAACTCCTGGATTTGTAAATAACACTTTTTTTCTTACCTTTAACTAGAAACCACTGACTGTTGCTTAATGTGTTATATTTAAAGCTTTGTGTTTACATGCCTTGTACTTTGCCTCCCCAATGTTTTTTTCAATGACTCATAACTTATCTTTTGTTTCCACTCTATGTTTAGTTCCTTTCTTCCAAAATATATTAAGACAGACAACAGATATGGCGCGGGGAAGGACATTTTGGGAATAAATATTTGAAGAGGCTTTTTTTTCATTCAGATATGGCAGATTTACTTTTCCTGTCAAATAAATACTGACAGCATTTATTTGACAGGAAAATATTGCTATTCAAACACCATTTTTTATTTTCATGAACCAAAAAAATATAAAAGCGGTATTAATATAAGAACTAAAATATTTAAAGCACAATATTTGAAAGCATTAGAAAAAAAGAATGCTGTAGTCCAGGCAAAAGATGATTCTTGAACTCTACCAAGGCCATGGCTAAAGATATTCAGAAGGGATAGAAAAAAGACTAAAAAAAAGGTAAACAAAATCTTTTGGTATTTGAATTTACCTTCTTTAAAATCTGGCTGTTTTGAGAAGAAGGTTACTCATATTAATGATCAATTCTCATCATGGAATAAATAAAATTATTGACAAAAATGCAACATTTTTAAGACAATGGTCTGATCATATTGGTCCTTCAGCTTCATAATTTGTAATGGAGAAGCTTTAAGTTCTTAAATTTTCGTTTTTTTTCAACTGTAATATTGTGATGGAATTGAGGACAACTTTTAAGTGAATTAGAAGTAACAGAATTAAAATGAAAAAGTTCAAAAGAATCTTAACAGAGGCATTCCTATTATGAAAACTTAAAAAGCTTGTTAAATTTCATGACAAAAAGTTTTAAGATGGAAACATTAAAAAACAGAAGTTTTAACCTCAGTAACATTTCCTCTAAATCTAACATTAGTGACCACTTACATCATCCTTTATCAATTTATACTACTGCTGGCAAGATGAAGTAGATATACTTCAGTTACCTATTCTTCCTGGTAAGTAGAACTAAAATCCCTGGACACTGGATATAAAACAAATATCAGAAGCTCCTGAAAGTTGGAGAGAACAAGGCAAATTGTCTAGGGAACCTCAAGACTCAAGGAATGTCATGGGTTTTCCTTTTTAACTCGTACACCCCAGAGAGGATTCTGGAGAAGATAGCAATCTGGAAATGTCAAGAAGTGCAAACAAAAAGCCCTAAGAAAAATTTGTTCTATCTAGCCAAAAGATAAGGAAAATAACAGCCTAGTGAGACAGAAAACTTGTACATAGTAACTGTTTTACTGAAGTCAAACACCACAGAATAAACTATGTCACTTCGAACACTCATGCCAGCAAGGGCTGGCTAGAAAGTCTAAACATCTACTGTTTCAAGAGTATAATGAAGTGCCTAATCCCTCTGCTGGTACACTGTCAGGGAAAGCTAACTAAGGAGCCAGTACTTTTAACTGTGGAGCCAAGAGTTTTAATCCTCTCTAAGCAGCAAGAGACCATATACTGTGGTGTTGCCGGAGCCCATTTGAGGATTCTGGACTTCCATGGCCATCAACGTGTAATATTCCTCTCCTTGCTGATGTAATATCAAAGAAGGTCTGGTAGAGAGTCAGGACTTTCACCAGTACTCAGTAGTAACCAGGCCATGTCCTTGCAGTGTCACTGGAGGCCATGTTAGGAGTAGTAGCAAGTATTTCATTTCCCTCCAAGCCAGAATGATATCAGCAGAGGCCTACAGACTAGCCTTTCCTTCTCTCATGGGAAACATTGGAGGCAACGGAGACTAGTATAGGAGAATCTAGACCTCAACTGCCACCTAGAAAGAGTGAAGACCCAGAATCTTAAAACATAATATCCAACATGTCCACATTTCAATTAAAAAATGACTCATAACACCAAAAACTAAGACATCAAACTGAGTAAGAAATCACAATCAACATGTACCACATCAACATAACACAGAAGTTAAAATTATCTAACAAACATTTTAAAGCCTCTGTCATAAAATTGCTTCAATAAACAATTACAAACATGCCTGGAAAGAAATGTATAAAATAGAAAGTCTGAGCAAAGGAATATAAGATATAAAACAGACCTAAATGGAAATTTCAGAACTAAAAGGTACAATACCAAAATGAAAAGTTACTCAATCTGAACAAAAGGGAGAAAATAGATTTAAAATAGAAATAAATAGAACCTCAAGGGCTTATGGGACTATAACAAAAGATGTCATATCTTTTGTTACGGAAGAAGAGGAGAAAGAAGGCACAGATTAATGAAAAAAAGTATTCAAGTAACTGATGGCTGAAAAATCCTAAATTTGGCAAAAGACATAAAACTACAGAATTGAGAAGCTGAGAGAACTCCAAAAAGGATAAATGCAAAGAAATCCATGCAAAAGCATGTCATAGTAAAACTTCTGAAAACAGAAAAATGTTTTTTCCCCAATCCTGCTCATTCTGTAGACAGAAAATCTTGAAGACAGCAAGAAAGGAATACCTAACATATATAGGAAAACCAATTTGAATTACAGCAGATTTCTCACCAGAAATCACAAAGGCCAGAAGGATGTAGTACATTTTTCAACTGTGGAAAGACCTGTCAACCCAGAATTTTATATCCAGTAAAAATAGGCTTTAGGAATGAAGGAGAAATCAAGACATTTTTACACGAAAAAAATAAAAGAATGTGTTACCAGCAGACTTCCCCTAAAAGAATGATTTTAGAAGTTTTAAATAAAAAAGGAAATGATATAAGAATAAATCTTAGAATATCAGGAAGAAAGAACATAATAAAGCAAAAATATGGATAATTACAATAGACAGATAAAAAGGTCATAGTTAAAAAATACAAGATTCTTTGTGAGGTGATGAAAATTTCTAAATTTAACTTTGTTGAAGGTTGCATGTATCTGACTATGGAAAGCCTCTGATTTATATGCTTTAAGTGGAAAATTGGACACAGACCTCTGCCCAGCAGCACCCTGTTCCTGAGCCAACACCACAATCAGTAAGATCAAACAAATAGCTGCCAGCAGGGTCCTCCTCTCTCCCCCCAGCTACACTGCCTCTGCTACTGTGGTGAATGCCCACAGGGAGGCAAGCACCCCAGGTCTCATGAGCACTCTGCTGCAGCTGATGAGTGTGTACCCCACTGTGCTGCTGCTACTGCTGCTGCTGGCATGTGCAAATGAGAACAGAACTTGCTCTCACCCCACTATGGAATACTTTGGCTGACAAAACCCCTCTAAGTATAGTGACCAGCAGTTTGGGAGCACCTCAGCCCCCACCCCCAGCACAATGGATTCCTAGCCTCGATGAGCCAGAGAACAAAATTGCAGCCTGATACAAGTCCCCCAGAGTTAGAGCACACAGTCCAGGGTTGGGAGCAAACCGTTGGCCCCTAAAATCTTCCAGAAATGAAGCTAGTCAGCTGAATCCACCTTATATCACAATCAAACCTTCAAGGTCATCAAATAGGATAAAAGAAAAAAAAAAAAAAAAAACCAAAGATCAGCAGCTCAAAGACTGAAGGAGCATAAGTCCATAAGGATGAGGAAGAACCACAAAAACCCTGACAACTCCAAAGGCCAAAGTGCCTTCTTTCTTTCAAATGACAACATCACCTCTCCAGTAATGGTTTTGAACTGGGCTGAAATGGTTTAAATCATACAAATAGAATTCAGAATATGAGTAGGAATTAAAGTCATTAAGCTACAGGAGTATGTTAAAACCCAGTCTAAGGAAATCAAAAATCATAATAAAACAATGCAGGAGCTGACAGACAAAATAGCCAGTATAGAAAAGAACCTAAGTGACCTAATCGAGCTGAAAAATACACTACAAGAATTTCATAGTGCTATCACAAATATTAATATCAGAATAGACTAAGCAGAGGAAAGAATTTCAGGAATTGAAGACTGGCTTTCTGAAATAAGACAGTCAGACAAGAATAATAAAAAAAAAAGAATAAAAAGGAAAGAGTAAAACCTCTAAGAAACCTTGGATTATGTAAAGAGACCAAGTCTATGACTCATTGGTGTCCCTGAAAGAGATGGGGAGAATGGAACCAACTTGGAAAACATATTTCAGGATATCATCTATGAGAACTTCCCCAACCTAGCTAGAAAGGCCAATATTCAACTTCAGGAAGTGCAGAGAACCCCAGTAAGATGCTTCACAAGAAGATCATCCCTAAGATGCATAATTTTCAGATTCTCAAGGTTGAAATGAAAGAAAAAAATGTTAAAGGCAGCTAGAGAAAAAGGTCAGATCACCTACAAAGGGACGCCCATCAGACTAACAATGGACCTCTCAGCAGAAACTCTACAAGCAGAAGAGATTGGGGATTGATACTCAAAATTCTTACAGAAAAGAAATTCCAACCCAGAATTTCATATTCAGCCAAACTAAGCCTTATAAGTGAAGGAGAAATAAGATCCTTTTCAGATAAGCAAATGCTGATGGAATTCATTACCAAAAGACCTGCCTTACAAGAGCTCCTAAAGAAAGCACTAAATACGGAAAGGAAACACTAGTGTCAGCCACTACAAAAACACACTGAAGTACATAGACTAGTGACACTACAAGGAAACCACATAAACAAGTCTGCATGATAACCATTTAGCATCATGATGACAGGATTAAGTCTACACATATCAAGTAACCCTGAATGTAAATGGGCTAAATACCCCAGTTAAAAGGCACAGAGTGGCAAGCTGGATAAAGAACCAAGACCCATTGGTATGCTGTCTTCAAGAGACCCATCTCACATGCAGTGACACACATAGGCTCAAAATAAAGGGATAGAGGAAAATCCATCAAGCAGATAGAAAACAGAAAAAAAATCAAGAGTTGCAATCTTAATTTCACACAAAACAGACTTTAAATCAGCAAAGATTTAAAAAGACAAAGAAGGGCGTTATATAATGATAAAGTTTAATTCAACAATAAGACCTAACTATCCTAAATATATATGCACCCAACACAGGAGCACCCAGATTCATAAAGCAAGTTCTTAGAGACCTTCAAAGAGACTTAGACTCCCACACAATAATAATGGGAGATTTTAACACCCACTGGCAATATTAGGCAGATCATCAAGACAGAAAATTAACAAAGATATTCAGCACCTGAACTCAACACTGGGTCAAAAGAACCTGATAGGCATCTACAGAACTCTCTATCCAAAAACAACAGAATATACATTATTCTCATCACCACATGGCACATATTCTAAAATCAATCACATAATCTGAAATAAAACACTCCTCAGCAAATGTGAAAGAACTGAACTCATAACAATCTCTTGGACCACAGCACAATCAAATTAGAAATCAAGACTAAGAAATTCACTTGCCGGGCGCAGTGGCTCAAGCCTGTAATCCCAGCACTTTGGGAGGCCGAGGCGGGTGGATCACGAGGTCGAGAGTTCGAGACCATCCTGGTCGACATGGTGAAACCCCGTCTCTACTAAAAATACAAAAAATTAGCTGGGCATGGTGGCGCATGCCTGTAATCCCAGCTACTCAGGAGGCTGAGGCAGGAGAATTGCCTGAACCCAGGAGGCGGAGGTTGCGGTGAGCCGAGATCGCGCCATTGCACTCCAGCCTGGGTAACAAGAGTGAAACTCCGTCTCAAAAAAAAAAAGAAATTCACTCAAAACCATAAAATTACATGGAAATTGAATAAACTGCTCCTGAATGATTTTTCGGGAAATATTAAAATTAAGGCAGAAATTCAAGAAGTTATTTGAAACTAATGAGAACAAATATACCAGAATCTGTGGGACATAGCCAAGGGCAGTGTTAAGGGAGAAATGTATAGCACAAATGCCTACATCAAAAAGTTAGAAAGATCTCAATTTAACAACATGACATCATGACTAAAAGAATTAGAGAACCAAAAGCAAACCAAGCCCAAAGCCAGCAGAAGACAATAACCAAAATCAGAGCTGCACTGAAGGAGTCTGAGACACAAGAAAACCCTTTAAAAAATCAGCAAATCTAGGAGCTGGTGTTTTGAAAAAAATAATAAAACAGATAAACTGCTAGCTAGACTAATAAAGAAGAAAATTGAGAAGATCAAAATAAACTTAATCAGAAACGAGAAGGGGGTATTACTACTGACCTCACAGAAATACAAATAACCATCAGAGAATATTATAAACACCCCTATGCACATAAACTAGGAAATCTAGAAGAAATGGATAAATTCCTGGACACATATACCCTCCCAAAACTAAACCAGGAAGAAATTGAATCCCTGAATAGACCAATTAACAAGCTCTGGAATTGATTCAGTAATAAATAGCTGAAATTTATCACTGAATTTATCATCCTGATACCAAAACCTGGAAGAGACGTAACAAAAAGGGAATTTCAAGCTGATATTCTTGATGAACACTGATGCAAAAATCCTCAACAAAATGTTATCAAACTGAATCGCGCAGCACATCAGAAAGCTTACCCATCACCATCAGGTAGGCTTTATACCTGGGATGCAAGTTTGGTTCAACATATGCAAATCAATAAATATGATTCATCATATAAACAGAATCGAAGACAAATATAACATGATTATCTCAATAGATGCAGAAAAGGTTTTCAATTCCCCCTCCCTTAACATGTTAAATACTCTCAATAAACTAAGTATTGAAGGAACATACCTGAAAATAAGAACCATCTATAACAAACCACAGCCAAAATCATACTCAATGGGCAAAAGCCAGAGGCATTCCCCTTGAAAACCAGCACAAGACAAGGATCCCCTCTCACTACTGTTATTTGGCATAGTATTGGAAGTCCTGGCCAGAGCAATCAGGCAAGAGAAAGAAATAAAACATATACAAATAAGAAGACAGGAAGTCAAACTAACCCTGTTTGCAGATAATATGATGCTATA
The DNA here is from genome assembly GCF_048565385.1 of Saimiri boliviensis. NCBI lineage: Eukaryota > Metazoa > Chordata > Mammalia > Primates > Cebidae > Saimiri > Saimiri boliviensis. The sequence goes on along the minus strand of NC_133464.1, from coordinate 65,797,436 downwards.
TCTAGAAAACCCAAAAGTCCTGGCCCAAAAGTTTCCTAAGCTGATAAACAACCTCAATAAAGTCTCAGGATATAAAATCAATATGCAAAAATCACTAGCACTCCTATAAAACAGCAATCAAGCTGAGAGCCAAATCCCACTCACAGTTCACACACACACACACACACACACACACACACACACCCCTCTAGGAATACAGCTAACCAGGGAAGTGAAAGAGCTCTAGAAGGAAAACTATAAAATATTCCTCAAAGAAATCAGAGATGACATAAACAAATGGAAAAACATTCCATGCTCATGAATAGGAGGAATATTATTAAAATGGCAATACTACCCAAAGCAATTTATAGATTTGATGCTATTCCTATTAAACCACCAATGACATTCTTCACATAGCTAGAAAAAACTATTTTAAAATCCCTATGGAACCAAAAAGGAGTCCAAATAGCCAAGGCAATTCTAAACCAAAAGAACAAAGCTGGACAGGGCTACAGTAATCAAAACAGGATGGTACTGGTACAAAAACAGACACATAGACCAATGAAACAGAATAGATAACCCAGAAATAAGGCCGTGCATCTACAATGATCTCATCTTTAACAAAGTTGACAAAAACAAGCAATGGGGAAGACTCTCTATTCAATAAATGGTGCTGGGATAACTGGCTAGCCATGTGCAGAAGATTGAAACTGTACCCCTTCCTTATACCAAATACAAACATTAACTCAAGATGGATTAAAAACTTAAATATGAAACCCAAAACTATAAAAGTCCTGGAAGACAACCTAGGCAATACCATTCTGGACATAGGAATGGGAAAATATTTCATGATGAAGATGCCAAAAGCAATTGCAACAAAAGCAAAAGCTGACAATTGGGATCTAATTAAAGAGCCTCTGTATAGTGAGAGATACTATTAACAGAGTAAGCAGAAAACCTACATAATGAGAGAAAATTTTTGCAAACTATGTATCTCACAAAGGTCTAATATTCAGCACTTATAAGAAGCTTAAACAAATTTACAAGAAAAAAACTAACAACCCCATTTAAAAGTGTGGAGAGGACATAAACAGACACTTTTCAAAAGAAGAAATACATGTGGCCAACAGTCATATAAAAAAAGTTCAGCATCATGAATCATTAGTGAAATGCAAATCAAAACCACAATGAGATACCATCATCATTATTGTCAAAAAGTAAAAAAATAACACATGCTGACGAGGTCGCAGAGAAAAAGAACACTTATACACTGTTGGGGGGAGTGTAAATTAGTTTGACCACTGTGGAAGACAGTGTGGCAATTCCTCAAAGACTTAAAGACAGAAATACTACTTAACCCAGCAAGCCCATTACTGAGTGTATACCCAAAAGAATATAAATCATTCTATCATAAAGACACATACACATGTACATGCACTGCAGCAATATTCACAATAGTAAAGACACGGAATCAACCTAAATGCCTATCAATGGTAGTCTGGTTAAAAAAAATGTGGTACATATACAACATGGAATACTATGCAGCCATAAAAAGGAATGAGATTATGTCCTCTGCATGAACATGAATGGAGCTGGAGGCCATTATCCTAAGTGAAGTAATGCAGGAACAGAAAACCAAATACTGCATGTTCTCACTTATAAGTGGAATCTAAATGATGACAACACATGAACACATAGAGGGAAACAGCACACACTGGGGCCTATCAGAAACAACACACACTGGAGGATGAGAGGAGAGACAGGATCAGGAGGAATAATTAATGGGTACAGGGCTTAATACCTGGGCATTTGAATAATCTGTATAACAAACTATGACAGAAATTTACCTATATAGCAAAGCTGCACATGTACTCCTGAACTTAAAATTTAAATAAAAAAAAAAATCTCTGGATAATTTATTTTCATTTTTAAAACTTTGTTGCAGAATATCTGACAAAAAAATGGTGAACTGTATAGTGTGTGAATTTTATCTTAGTAAAGCTGTTTATAAAAATCAGAATAGTGGATATTTGATAAAAGCGGTAGAAGAGAACCTTCTGAACATGCTGGGAAAGTTCTATATCTTAATCTATGTAATAGTAACATAAATAAATATACATATTAGTCTAAATAAATCAAGCTATCCACTTATAATTTGTGTACTTACTCTTATGACAAGTATACCTCAAAAAAATATGTTATTGTAAAAAATTACAAGGTAATTTCAAATTTCTTTCCAAAATGCTTTTAGCAGTTTATACTCACAAGAATAGTCTTTTAAAATTCCCATGCTTAACATCTTACCAACTGTAATACTGATAATCTGATGGGCTAAACATGGTATCTAGCTGTGGTTTTAATTATCAGTCTCTGATTGTTAATAATGATGGTCATATTTTTCTTTATTTCTGATATTCATGTTTCAGAAAAATGGTATTTTTATACCATTTGACCAATGTTTCACTGATTTGACATTTTCTTATCTCTTATCACATACATGTGTTACAATAATCTAGAGAAGAGTCTTGTTCTTTCTCTTGTTATGGTGTATTCCCATGATCTAGAAATTTACAGCATAGTCAAAACTAAAAATATTTAACCATACAATTTACGGAGTGTTTTTCTCTTTTAAAATAAATGCTTTTCTGACACTAATTGTTAAGTTTTTCTCCTACCTTGTATTCAATACTCAGAATTTTGTGTGTGTGTGTGTGTGTGTGTGTGTGTATGTGTGTGTGTGTGCATGTGCACCTGTGTGTATTATGAGGTAGAGATTCAGTTTTATTTCTGAATTTTTCCTTATTTTTCCATAAAGGCGATCTATTTTGCTTTTGCCATTCATGCATGCATAATTTCTGGATTCTTTTTTTCATTAACAATTTTTTTCTGGCAGGGCATGGTGGCTCATGCCTTTACCTAGCACTTTGGGAGGCCAAGGCAGGTGGATCACCTGAGATCAGGAGTTTGAGATTGGCCTCACCAACATGGTGAAACCCTGTCTCTACTAAAAACGCAAAAATTAACTTGTTGTGGTGGTATGTGCATGTAATCCCAACCACCTGGGAGGCTGAGGCGGGAGAATTGCTAGAACCCAGAAGGAGCCTGGGCAACAAAGCAAGACTCTATCTCAAAAATAATAATAATAATTTTTTCTTCTACTTTTATACCACTAATATACTGTCTTACCACTTATTGTTTTATAATGAACCTTAACATCTACAGGGCAGAAAAATCCTTATTTATTTAGATTGTAATAGACTATAAGGTAAAATCGTGATATTTTTAATAGCGAATATGTAAAAATGAGGGTTTTTATCTTCAATTTCTTCAGATGCTTTGTATTGCGTCAAATTAGTCAAAAACAAATTGAAACATGCATATTTTTATTTTCCAAATTAATGTATTCAGGTGAAAATTATTTGGCCTTAATAGCGTATTATTTTACATTTTTGTTCACCATTCATCTAAGCAATAATAACTATAGAAGTCTACAGATGGCACCACAACACATTAAGAATTTACTCTCAGGCTGGGCGCGGCGGCTCAAGCCTGTAATCCCATCACTTTGGGAGGCCAAGGCGGGTGGATCACGAGGTCAAGAGATGGAGACCATCCTGGTCAACATGGTGAAATCCCGTCTCTACTAAAAATACAAAAAATTAGCTGGGCATGGTGGCGCGTGCCTGTAATCCCAGCTACTCAGGAGGCTGAGGCAGGAGAATTGCCTGAACCCAGGAGGCAGAGGCGGCGGTGAGCCAAGCCTGGGTAACAAGAGTGAAACTCTGTCTCAAAAAAAAAAAAAAAAAAAAAAAGAATTTACTCTCATTTTTGCATATTTGTAGTTGTTTTTTAACTTGACTCTTGATAATTGCAAATATGAAGTCAGAGAGGTTTGGAAAAACAACGCTTACCATTGTGTTATTATTCTATTTTGAGAAGTCTTTGATGTCTAAGAATGGGCATCCTCTTTGACTACATAGCTGCTTTCTAGCCATTAATTGGGTATCATATTCTTAGTGGAATGACAAGAACCTGAAAGAACCCTCACCCATGTTTAAACTGGAGCGAATGTTTGCACTGTTTGAACATATTCACATATGTGAACATCTTTGAATGAGGCAGTTATCTCTAGTTATCTATTAAGGATTTGTATTTACTAAATTTTATAGTTCTTGTTCTTCAGCTGTTTTGCGTATTGAGAGTAAACTATGGAAATAAGAATACGGTATAAGTTTAAAAAATGGTCCCATAAAACATTGAAATCTAGATAAGACTTACCTCTATTTCTTTTCTTAATTTTTCATGTGTCTTTTTTTCTTCTTCAAGAAAACAAGTTTTTACAATGATAGATTCTTTTATAGTTATAATTTTATCCTTTAACTTTGTAATATCTTCCTGTATGTTTATAACATTTGAAACACAGAAGTCAGAAAAAGATAGTCAATATAAATCCAATATTTTCAATGTTTCTATAATTTAATAAAACTAGACAAATCGAAATTTAGTTTTGATAAATAGCATTAGAATATTACTTCTATAGGTGTACAAAATAAAGAACTGTTACTAAAACAAAGAAACCGTACATTTAAAACAGAACTAAAAATCGAACAAAAATAAGACAAAAATGAAATTAGTAGTTACGGTGGCAACTGCCCAACAGTGTAAAAGATACTTTTCAATTTTCTAGCAAGAAATGATCAATATTTTAAGTTTGTGTCTTCTATCATCTTCAAAGAACAGTAAGAGAAATAGATGCATAAGGTGCAATTGTTAGTTTATATTGCTTGTGTAACAACATTTAAGTGTACTAAATTGATTTGAATTGGTCTGGATCCATTGGCATAAAAGCTAAGGCTTCAACATTTTTGTGAATTATACTTTCTGCAACAAATGGATTAATTGTTGACTGTGATTTTCTTTGACCACATATTTTTATGAATCCACTGGGGATTTGTGGATGTTTCCTTTACACATTTGAGGATCTAGAATAGTTGTTATATAACACATGTATTTATCCAGGTTTTTTTTTTTTAATTGTGAAAATAGTTTCTGAATGTAATAGAACAGTTATGGGCATTTTATTAACTTCACAATAAATTTATCATTTAATGTATGTACTTGCAAAAAAAGAAGTAATAGAAAAAAATAATTTTGCTAAATAACTTTCCAAACCTGTACTTGTGTTATTCGGTTCCCTCCTGGATTTTGAAGATCTTGCATAAGTTCTTCTTTCATTGTCTTTAATTTTTTAACAAAATTTCGTTTTTCATAGAGTTCAGTCATAAATGGCCATTTGCTTTCTACCTCTCCCAAACTATTTTTATGTGTTTTTATTTTTGCATAATATGCATTATATTTTATCATGTGTTCCTCAAAATCTTCTTGGGCTGTTTCTATGTCAAATTTAAGCTTTACATTTTCTGAATGTAAGGATTTGATTTGAGTTTCCAGGCTATCACAATGAAGTTTGGTATTCTCTATGGCAGCATCTTGTTGATAAATTTGTCTTTCTGTTTCTTTAGTTTCTGTAGAGATAGTTGCTATTTGTTTTTCAAGCTCATGAAGTTCATTCTGTAATATAGTTTAACATTGTCATTATTAATTCAAAATATTAAACTTAAGAGGAAAATCAATGTTTCAATCCATAGTGAATATAGAAAAATATCACTTATAAAAATATATTTATCAGATATTTAAAAATTGATGAATAAAAGGAAACATGCAATAAAGTAACACAATTATTTTATAATTTCAGCGGGGTCTGAGTTATATATATTTTTAATGTTCATCTAATTCTAAATATTAAAATCTCACTGTTTTATCTTGACATTTTATACATGTAAGATATTTTATAATAATTTTATTAATTAATTTATAGGCATCAGAAGTATAAACTCAGGAAAGATAATATGATAAAAAATGATAAAGTCCTGAGTTAAGATTCAAAAGATCTAGGTTCTAGCACCCTGATTGCTATTTACTAGTTTGTATGATAATGCATAACAAACCTAATTACCCAATTACAATTACCCAATTCAAACTACGCTTTATCCATTTGTAAAATGAGTATAAAGATATTTACTTTGCCTCCCTGGGTTATTTTGCACTGCTAACCACTTCCTCCTTGTTGAAATCTAGTTTTTGCACTACCAGTCTTTTCCAGTTCTTAGAAATTTCTGAGAATTCCTTCTCAATCTCAACGTTTCTTTCAAATACAGGTCTTCCACAGAGTTCAGTCATCGTAACTTCCTCTTCTCACTTTATATATATATATATATATATATATATATATATATATATGCTCCTTGGGTAATTTTATCTAAATTTACATCTTCAGCTACGTATCTGCTGATGATTCACAGAATGTAAGTAAGTGGCTGCTGAGTTCTATGCCCAGCTGCCATTGGCCACCTCAAATTCACCATGTCCAAAAATGGAATGAATCCTTTCTACAAGAGCAGCCGGTTACTCCCTTGTATCAGTTATCTGTTGCCAGAACCACAAAACCTCAGGGGCATAAAACAATATATAAGTATGCATTTCTTATATGACTAGGAGCAGCTGAGGTTGGCTAGGTGGTTCATAAGCCTGGGAGCAGCAAGGTTTAGCTAGGTGGGTCTGCTGATCTTGGTTGAATCTGCCCAAGTGTCTGGGGATTGGCTGATTGTAGGGTGATTTAAATTGTCTTTAACTGGGCTGACAGGCATATCTTGGCTTTGCTTTACGTGTATCTTCTCTGCCAGTAGGCCAACTCAGGCATGTCTTATGATAATAGTAGATGCAAAAGAGTGAAATTCAGTTATGGAAGAGTTTTTTAAAGCTTTTGTTTGAGTCACATCTGATAACACCCTAGCTAGCCACATAATGAAACCCAGAGTCAAGGGGTGGAAGTATGTCCATCCATTTTGGAAAGTCATTGTAATGATATGGCAAAGGGTATGGATAGACAAAGGGATAAAAAATTGGTACCAAAAATGCAAATAGCCACATTCCTGTTTCCCAACTTAGTTAATGGTATCACCTTGGCTCCTCCCTTCTTTTTAATATCTATGTCTAACTGTTCCTCAAGTTCTTTAGATCTTCCCACCAAAATAACTCTGTATGCCATTCTCCATGGTCCTCTTGTCTATCTACTATGGTCATTCTTTTTAAGTAAACTTGTAATGTTAGAAGGCATTGTTTTAAAAATGCAAACTTCCTTTTATTCTTTTCATGGTAGAGAAAAGAAGGTTAAGTTCAACTGAAAAATACAACATGGCAATGAACCTCAATTTTTATTATCAGGTCTGATACTTTGGATGCTCACTTGACATTCCTATATGGATGTTTACCAGATATCTCAACTATACATATAAAGAAAAAAAATTTAATTTACACAGCAAACATATTTCTCCACCAGTCTTTCTGATTTCAATAAACTGTACCACTTTCCACCTGCATACTCAAAAGCCTAGAAGTCATTCTTGATTCTACCCTTCCGCTTACCCCCACAACCTATTTCTCAGCAAATCCTGATGGTTGGGACTCCAAAATAAAATCCCCAATGGACTTCTGATCAGTCTTCATAGTGTGACCTAATGTCTAACTCATCTCCCTATTTCCATTCCTCCCCACTCCCCCAGCTAGTCTGTGTAAATCAGGCAGAAGAATAGTTTCAAAACATAAATCATATCATGTTATTTCCCTGCTCAACATCCTCCAGTGGTTTCCCATTGCATCAATAAAACATTTCAAATTCCTCAAAGTGTCTTACAAGCCATATATGCCTCAGCGCCTATCTACTGTGTTAACCTTCTCCTCTACTTCTCTTCCTTCTTCCAGTCTCCTTTCTGTTGATTAAATATGTATACTTCCTTCTGACTTAAGACCATTTTAAATTATTTTTGGTCTCTTTAAAATTCTCTACCCTTGGCAATTATCTCTTAGGTCTTTGTCTTTTACAATTCAGTATTACTATGTCTCAGAATAGTCTTCCCTATATCAAAATATAAATGAACCAACCACTATTCCACTCTTCCTCTAGTTACTCTCTACAAATTACCCCATCGTATTTCCTTTGTAATATATCAATCTTTGAATTATCTTTGTTTTGTTAATGTATGCTTACTTCCCCTAACTAGAAAGTAAGCTCTCTGGCTACAGAAACCATGTCTATCTTCATCACCACTACCTTCCCAGTGCTTAAAACAGTAACTGACACAAAGTGGGTGCTCAATAAATAAATAAATTCACTCATTTATTAAATGAGTGAATGACTGATGCACAGACAATGGTCAGGAAAGGGATACCTGCCCTGCTGGTTACATCAGGCTATCTATTAACTCTCTTGGTCACTATAGGGAGTATATTGACCAATAAAATTTAGTCATCTCTTCTCTTTCTTAGACTAACGTAATTGACTGTTAATTTTTCTTATTGGCTTTAGTTTCTTTTGCCTTTAATCCATTTCTTCCCTTACATGAGAATTATGTTATTTTTTTCTCTTCCCCTTCTTCCTTTATCTCCTCTGCCTCTTTTCTCCCTCTTCTTCTTCACCCTTCTCCCCTTCTTCAATCTCTCCTTTTTAAACTCTTAACTTTATTGAGGCAAAATTAATATAAATAAATACATATTCAAACTTTACAATTTGATGAATTTTGACCTTCTTGTGCTCATGGGACCATCGCCACAACTAAGATAATAAACGTAGCCAGTACCCAAAAACATTTTCTCCTGATACTCTGCAATTCATTCCACCCTTTCCATTTCTCCATTCCTAGGCAACCACTGATCTGCCTTCCTTCATTAAAGATTAGTTTGGTTTTCAATAATTTTACATAAATAGAATTATTTAATGTAAAATTTTAAGTCTTCTTTCAGTAAGCATAATTATTTCAAGATTTATTCATGTTGTTATATATATCAATAATTCTTCATTTTTATTGCGAAGTAGTATTCCATTGTATTCTACCATATTAGTTTATTAGTTCATCTAACTGATGGGCATTTGGATTATTTCCAGTTTTCCAGTGGGCATACTCATTTATTTCTCTTAGGTAAATACCCAGAAGTTAAATGGCTAGAGTATATGGTATGGATAGGTTTAACTTTTCAAGAAAGTATAAACGGTCTTCCTAAGTGGTTGTGTCATTTTACAGTCCAACAGGTCCGAGAGTTCCAGGCCTTCCATATCTGCATCAACATTTGTTATGGTCAGTCTTTTTCAACTTAGACATTCTAGTGGGTTGTATATGTGTGTGTGTTCCTGTGTGTGTGGATAGAGTGGTAATTTAAGTATACTGTTAAATGTGTTTTCAAGTATTTTCTTCTAGTCTGTGACAACCCAAATGGCCAAAGGGCCCAGCAAGAATATCTTACTTTGTTTTCATAATACTGTATATTGAAGAGTAAGTTAAAAAAATTTTTTTGGATGCAATTCATCAAAATTTGTATCTCATATTAAAGAAATCATTGCCAAGCCCAGCATCATTAAGCTTTTCTATGTTTTCTTCTAGACATTTTGTAGTTTTAACTCTTACAACTTCAGTGCATGATTTTTTTTCTTTCCTTTAATTTGAGAACTTTCAGCTTCTCACTTAACACTAAGTACTTTACAGCTTCTCTTTGGCATATCTGAATTGCCAGCATCACTACTCTGATACTTTGGGGCCATTAAGTAAAATAAGGGTTAGATGAACATAAGCACTGCAATACTGCCACAATCAATCTGATGACTGAGATGACTACTAAGTGGTAAAGAATGGGCAGCTCATATGGCATGGACGTGCTGGACAAAAGGACGACTCATATCCCCCGCAACATGGAGCAGGACAGTGCGAGATTTCATCATGCTATACAGACCAGCTTGCAATATTAAATTTACAAATTGTTTATTTCTGGAATCTTCCATTTAATACTTTCAGAATAAAGTTGGCTATGGGTAACTGAAACTGCAGAAAGCAAAACTGCAAATAAGGAAAAACTACTGTAGTGTCAGAAGTGAATCAAATCATTGGACACCCAGTTGGCATCCAGAGAATCAGAAAATTGGTTGTTAGTGTTAGAAAATGTCCCAGGTAGTATAACATTTCCAACACTTCTTCTTCAAAATTATTTTGGCTATTCTAGGCCCTTCGCATTTCCATATAACTTTTAGAATTAGCTTATATATTTCTCCCCAAAAGCCTGCTGAAATTTTGACTGGGACTACTTTTTGCATGTAAATAAAATTGAGAGAACTGACATATTAGCAATATTAAGTCTTCTGGTTCATAAAAATGACATAATTCTATACTGAGGTCTTCATTAATTTTTCTCACCAATGTTTTACAGTGTTCAGCATACTGGTCTTGTAAACCGTTCAGCATACTGGTCTTGTAAACCTGTTAAATTTACCCCTGAGTATTGAATAGTTTTGATGGCAATTGTAAGTGGTATTGCTTTTGAAGTTTAATTTAATTTCTAATTTTCTCTTGTCAATACGTAGAAATACAATAAATTTTCATATATTAATCTGTGTCCTGCAATCTTTTTAAACTCACTTATTAGTTCTAATAGCTTTTTTATAGATTCCTTGGGATTTTCTTTTTTAAAAAAATCATGCCATCTGTCAATAAAAACAGATTTACTTCTTACTAATATGGATGAGTTTTATTTCTTTTCCTCACATAGCTGTACTGGCTTGAACGGTAGTTCAAGCACCATCTTGAATGGAAGTAAGAGCAGACATCTTTGTGTTATTCCTGATCTTAGAAGAAAAACATTCATTATTTCACCACCAAGTATGTGGTTGGTTGTAGAATTTATGTAGATGTTCTTCCTTAGATTAAGGAAGTTCCCTTTTATTTCTAATTAGATGAGAGGTTTTTCAAATCATGAATGGATATTGGATTATAATAAGTGCTTTTTATGTATCTAGAATGCTTTCTAAAATATATATTTAATTATTTGCTTTTCGCTTACAATCTGTCAAATACTCATCAAGTTTAGAATAAAGTTGGATTTTCTTATTGTGGCATATTATCTTCCATGATTTTTTCAAAACACACTGTAATTTACATTGCCATCAAACTATGGTTCTGAGGGAATGTGTTCTCTTTCCGTGTCCATAAGGGGGCGTAGCTTTAAAGGCAAGAATTTCCCAGTGCCATGCCCCACTCCCATCTCTCTCCATCCGGGAGATTCAATGGTTTATGTTTGAATTTCACAGGCTCAGGAAGAAACTAAAAGTCAATCACTCCAGTGTAAGTTCTAAGGAACTCCTTTCATTGGCCCAGGGTCTTGTAGAAGGTGGGGGTTTCTCCCAGGATAAAAGTCCATGCTCCCTCACCTGCACCGGATTTCCAGCTCTCTGGAATCCCCTCCCACACGGTGGGAGCTCCCTCCTGTATTTCCCCTTTGGAATCCCCTTCCATACCCTTCGTGGAAGCCTTTATCTTCTCCTTTCCTTCTTTTTTCTCTACTTAAATAAAATCACCTTTTTGCAACACTTTTTGGGTCCAATATTTGCTTTACAAGCACACGGTCCACCTGCAGTGGCACCACCGCTTATTCTTTAAGAGGTTGGAGGCCAAAACCCACAACAACTACCGGCATCCATGAAAAAACCTGGTTACAGTTCTAGGAGTGTACCAATGCTATTTCAGGCCTCTGCGAATATCCTCAGGTTCTTTTCATTTTGAATAATATCTTCCTTACTCCCTAACCCTTAAACCTGTATTAGACACGTAATCATTCAGAAGAACTCCAGCTGCCATTTAAAACTCAACTGAAACATCATTTGTGATCACTGCTTCTCTAGTGTTAAATCTGTGTTGTGTTCATGCCTCTATTGTATTACTACTCTGCTGTAATTATTTGTTTACTTATTTCTCTCCCCAGTAGATGGTAAGTAACATAAGAGTGAGGACAATGTTCAGCAAAATGCTTAACACAAAGTAGGCTCGCAATATAAGTGAAATAAAGTTTATGAAACTCTTTGAAGACTGAAAAGTTTTACAAAAAAAATCTTTTTTTTTTTTTTTGTTTTTTTTTGAGATGGAGTTTCGCTCTTGCTACCCAGGCTGGAGTGCAATGGCGCAATCTCAGCTCACCGCAACCTCCACCTCCTGGGTTCAGGCAATTCTCCTGCCTCAGCCTCCTGAGTAGCTGGGATACAAAAAAGTTCTTTACAAAGATATAAGACATTCTTTTTGAATTTTATTCTATTGAATAGATGTATTCTTTTCTAGAAGTGACTAATATAATACAAATATTTATAAGAAATCCATATTACCATGATAATATAATTATTGTCATCATATATCTACTGATGCATTTAAAGCCAATGTCAAAATCAGGCCCTATACTGTCCACCTAGTCCCCACCAAACACATTAACTCATTTAATCCTCATGAAAATTTTATGGGCACATCCTATTGTTATCTCTATTTCACAATTAAGAAAACGGGAGCGCAATAAATTCAATCATGGAACAAGTAGTAAATCTGGCCTTTTGAACTAGGTAGTTCAGCTCCTGAGCCTATTTTTCTCATTTCCATGATACGTTTAATAATAACCTTTACAGAGCACAAAATACTGTTTTCATTTTCACTTCTTTAGTCATATTCACATAGTATAGTTATATCTAATTATGTTACATGCAAAGACCAAGTATGGCTCCCATATTCCCTGTAGTAGGATTATGAATATAGTTAAAAAGGAAAGGAACATAAAGGGAGGCTACTTGAAATGTTCACTGACAACTGATAACTCACAAGCCATAGCTTTACAAACACTGGCTTAAAACTTAACCTTCCTTCAGTTCAGCACTTTAGGAAAAACTATCAAATAAGGGAATGTAAAATAATTCTATCTAACATGTTAGGTTTTATATGCTTATCCTACAGTTGCAATGACACTGTTGAATCTTTTTATGTTTGGAGTGTAAAATTTTCCATAAAACTGGAATACTCATGTAAACTTTACTTAAGGAGAATAGAATAATTGACAGAGAATAACTTTAAAACTAAGTCCCAATATTAAGTATTCTTAATAACCTCCTGGTTATTTACTTTTGAAGAAAGTAAAGACATTTAAAAGACTATATAAAAGAAGTTACCTGCAAATTGAACAGAACTTTTTTATTTTTTTCTATCTCTGATGCCTGTGATTGTTGTTGCTTTGCAACTTGCTCTACAGCATCAGCTAATGAATATGTGTCTTGGTTATCTACAACTAGACAAAAGAATAAAGTATATAATAAAAATTAAAATATAGACATTTTAAGAAAGTTATGATTCTTTACTCAAAATCATGAAACAGTTGTTGCTTTTTCCTCCTAAACTAAAACTAGAATTAGTAATTTTCCCTTGCTGATATAGAAAAGAACAAAATTAAAGGCAACAGTAATAGGCAATTCAAAGTTGCCTACTGCAATGTTATACCTATTCCTTTATGGAACAGTATAAATATTTTGATTGTCCTAATTTTTTTATCCAGGCCACTTGCACATATACTATAATTACAGTGCTACTATAACAACTCTATAGCAATTAGAGTTGATGTATTTTCATTATAGGCTTGTATTTTCAGGTTGGCATGCCTTTTCTAAAAACTGCGTATGCTTTTCCTGGCTAAATGTAACTGCTTCCCTCTATTCTAATTTGCTATCAACTTTAACACAATTATCCTGCCGGACTACTTTTTTGTTGTTGTTGCTGATCTTTTAATTATTTATTTCTTAAGATTGTTTCATTACCTTCTTTAGAAACTCCTTGACTCTTCCTTTCTTTGTTGTCTGACATTCTCTGTGTCTGTAATCTCTTCTTTTCCTCCTTTTGGTTTACTCCTACTCAATAATCTATATTGATAATCTTTCACTTCTGTTTTTTAGTGTTGTATATTGGTGATTCTGAAAGGTAAATTAATTGTCAAACATGTCACAGGGATGTCAATGACATTTCATCATTAGTGCCAAGATTTAAAATACAATGGTTAAGTGAGAGAATTTGGAATAAAAGTAGAACTATATTTGATTTTTGCTTCTCCTGCTTTTCTGTTGTTATGACCTTAAGTTTCTTAACTTCTTTGATCCTCAGTGCCTCATCTTTAAAACTTCATAGGGCTATTCTAATAATTAAAGTAATATAGGTAGCATGCTTAGATCAGTACCTGACATATACTGCGTAATTATTTCGGGTTAATATTAATAATATATAACTCTAGTACTATGATGAAGTGGATTCTGAAACTATAACCAGAATCTGTGAGAAACAATATTAACATTAATTAGCAATTTCTGTTATGGGTATGGAATCCAGGGGATATAGCATGCCTGTCGAGTGCTATTCTGGTGAGGGTAAGCCCTAAACAATTTTTGGAGTTCAAGGTGGGCAGATCACGAGGTCAGGAGACTGAAATCATCCTGGCTAACACAGTGAAAACCCATCTCCACTAAAAATAACAAAAATTAGCCAGGCATGGTGGCATGTGTCTGTAGTCCCAGCTACTCAGGAGGCTGAGGCAGGAGAATTGCTTGAACCCAGGAGGCAGAGGTTGCAGTGAGCCGAGATTGTGCCACCGCACTTCAGCCTGGGAAACAGAGCGAGACTCTGCCTCAAAAAAAAAAAAAAAAAAAATCTGTGCATATTCAAGTCCCAAAGTCAGTGCTTCGGAACCCATTCCTGTGAAAACTTGGCCCTCCTTACATGGGGGTCTCAAGCCCTGCATATACTATATCTGAGTTTGGTTGAAAATACCCATGGATGAGTGGACCTGCACAGTTCAAACCTGTGTTGTTCAAGGGTCCATTATATTTTGCATTCCTATGTTGCTAAAACATCACTTTAATCAATTTACTCCTTCTATTCCCACTAGTACTGTCTACATTTCTTCTTTGGGAAACTATTCTGGTAAAGTGCGTTTATAGAGCTGCTGCAGCTCCAACAGACCTCCAATGCCCTAATGACACAATTTGCATGCTGAAGAGGCAATCCAATGACTTCTTCATGCCCTAACAGTACATTTCTGCTAGGTAACTTACCTTCCTGCTAGGTAACTTACCTTCCTGGTGAGTCCCCATTTTTCTCTCCCCCAAATCACAGTGTAACTTCCATAAGCTGCCAAAATATTGTGGACACTATTCCCATTAAATTCTACACCCCTAGTAACTTCAGTCTTCAGAAGAAGCCAGGTCATTCTTCATCATGAGAACCCATTCTTATTCAGCTTGGTAAGTCCCTTAGTGTGATGCGGTATTACCCACTCCCCAACCCTTTTCTATCCTTCCACTTTGACTTCTGAAATTCATGGGCCGTCTTCAGCAAAGTTCTCTCTATTGTCAACCTTTTCGGTTAACTTTCCTTTTACCTTTTGGCTTTAACTGAAGTCCAAAGACACAGCTTCCTCATCTTCAAACCACTAAGTTTGGCGATGAGACATTTTTTTCTGTTTCCCATTCCACTGCCACCCTATTTCCTTTTCTTTTCTCTAAACTCTGGTTTCTTCAAAGTTCAGGCCATAGACTATATAGGCTTTATCTTTCCTTGTTATCAACTGTCTTCCAGGTCTTGGAAGGCTCATTCCTAGATTATAGCATTTTCTGACTTACTGTTTCTCTATCACTACTCTCTTATATTTCTTTGTAATTTCAATATCCACACAAAATATATATCTAAAACCCTGATCTCTCAGTTGTTTGATGTCTTCTTTCATCTATTCTACCCAGCAACCCATAGAGTGTAACTGTACCTCATCCATAATCTCAGATTCAAACTATTGTTTATTTTTTCTAGCTCTTCTCATCTAGTATTTTGACAGTATGTACTGTTTAACCCTGCAAGGCTTCCAACCCATCAACTCTTCTATCTCTACACATTCCCACAGCCTTTCATGTATTCTTTCCTCTGTACCTGGCTGATTCCTTTGCATTCACCCTCATTTCCGTCGCAGCTCAGTCCCTGCCCTAATTCCCTAAAAGAATCCCAACCAGCTGCTTTGCTTACACTGAAGTAGCTGAATATACTTAAAGAAAGACATACAGCTATGCTGTTGGCTGACTTTAAATTCAAGACCATTATGTCAAGTGGGCCCTTGATCCTAGGCTCTTAAGATGCACCAAGTTATGTAGATGATTGCTTCACTCTATCCTGTCTTCAAACCTCCACACCTCTTTTCCCTTCCTTTGAGTTAATAATTTACCTTCTAATTTAACTGAAATAGAAGAAAAAAATCAGAGAAGATAGTAAATTACCCATCTACCAGATTGTATACCTGCACCTGTATACCAGCATACCATTTTCTTGCAATAAATAAAGTGTTCTTGCTCCTATCTAAGGCCAATCCTCTACTTTTGTACTCTTTCTCACAGACATTACTTCTTTGAATGGCCTGTCAACAGAATTTCCCTATTTACTTGGTCAAACGTATTATTCTAAACAGGCCATCATAAATGAACAACCACTACCACTACCAGCCTTGCTTAACACCATAACTTCCTTCAGTATTGACCCATTTCTTTGCTCCCCTTTAACACCAGGATCCTTGCTCTCCACTTCCTCTCCCCTCCTTCTTCTTGAACCCACTAGAACCAATCACTTATCACTGTACTTTTAAAACTCTTATCAAGATATCTATGAGCTCCACACTGTTGCATTCAATGAAAAAGTTCTGTCATTTTACTTGACCTATTGGCATCATGTAACACATTTGATAATTACTGGCTTCTTGAAACACCACACTTCTTGGTTTTCTTTGCTGGTCCCTTCTCAACTTTTTCACTTAGGTTACAGCTCCCAGTGCTCAGTCCTCACACTTCCTTCTTTTCTCATACTTATTCTACACATGATGCCATCTAGTTCTATGGCTTTAAAATCCACCTATAGGCTGACAATTCCCAAATTGTATCTCTATGGCTTTAAAATCCACCTATAGGCTGACAATTCCCGAATTGTATCTCTACCCTGAACTCCCTTTTGAACTGAAGACTCATCCTCATACTCATTGCTTACCTGCTATCTTCACTTGGATTTTTAATAGGCATTTCAACTCAGTATATTCCAAACTGAACTCTTGATTCCTCTGTCCACTCTATGACCACCACTAAACCTGCACCTTCATAGTCCTCTCCATTTCAGTAAATTGTAAGTTCATTTTTCTTGTTGTTCAGGCCAAAAACCCTGAATTCATTAGCAGGGAGGTCTCCACAAGGGTATAGAGCCCAAGGCAATTCAACTAGAAGTACCCAAGGCAATAATAAGGAGATCTTATTGTTGATGTTTCATGGGTCCTTTGAGAAATCCTTAATACTCCAGGGCTGATGCCCTGATTGACCTACCCAAAGGATGAGCCAGAACCTTCACTCTTTTCTTTCCATTACATGCTGCATGCAGTTCTTTTGACAAAACCCATTGGTTCTACCTTTAAATTATATTGGAATCCAATCAATCTTTACCAATTCCAAATACTATCATAGTAGAAAGGCCTTCCCTGATAATCCTCTTTCATCCTCTCTTTCCTTGCCCTGCCTCATTTTTCTTGATAGCATTTATCACCACTGACATCTCATACATTTGTTTCTTTTCCTTATCCTTCTACTAATATAAGCTTCATGATGACAGAGGTCTAGAAGTGCCTGACACATAACAGGTGTCTAACTATAGTCTATCTCCACTCCAATTCACCCTTTTCTGACAGAATAATGCTCTGAAAGCACTGTTCTAATCATGTCAACATCACAGTCAATCTTTCAATTCCATTTTAGATGGTATTTTTCTAAAATTCCATTTTAGATGGTATTTTCCTGAAGAGGTCTTTCTTGATCTTTCTGGGAAGATGTGGACTTTCTTTTTTTAGAAGAATTGTTTCAATATTTCTATTATATAATTTTAGATAAAGGTACAAAGTCTAGGGTAAGACAGAGCTAGTTTTGAATCTAGATTACATTACTTGTTAGCTTATTAGGAAAATTATTTCCAACCTGGGCCACAGATTCCTTACCTATAAAATGGGAACAATATTAGTGCCTGCTTCATTAGGGTTATTGTGAAGACTAAATAAAATAATGCATGTAAAGCATTTAGCAAATTCCTGTCATGCTATGAATACGCAACAAATTTTTATTTTTATTATTTTCATTATTTTGTAGTATCTTTCCCCATAGATTGTAAGCACTATGAAGGCAAATACAGTGTTTTATTCATTTTAGTATTTCTTAAAGTATTTGATAAAGTAACCTAAAGGATAAAGAAAATTGGATTTATATAATAAAAATAAAATAACTAGTATTTCTTGATCTCTATTTCCATAGCAATATAAATTGAAGAACTCTTGGGTAATATTTATTTAAACCAACTATCCATAAAATTTATGCTGTAAAATTGGAAAAGTTTTAGGCTTTTTCCTCTCAGATTTCTATTGTGCAGTGAAAAGAAAAATGAAAATGAATTACTGCCATCTACTGATAATTCATTAGAACTGCATAAATTAAAGAAGCCTTTAGAGACAAGACTCTTAAAAATACGTTTTTAAGAGAAATTAGTGGAGGCAACACAACATATCTACAACCATCTGATCTTTGACAAACCTGACAAAAACATGCAATGGGGAAAGGATTCCCTGTCTAATAAATGGTGTTGGGAAAACTGACTAGCCATGTGCAGAAAGCAGAAACTAGACCCCTTCCTGACACCTTACACTAAAATTAACTCCAGATGGATTAAAGACTTAAACATAAGACCTAAAACCATAAAAACTCTAGGATAAAATCTAGGCAAAACCATTCAGGATATAGGCGTAGGCAAGGACTTCATGACCAAAACACCAAAAGCATTGGCAACAAAAGCCAAAATAGACAAATGGGACCTAATCAAACACCACAGCTTCTGCACGGCAAAAGAAACAGTCATTAGAGTGAATCGGCAACCAACAGAATGGGAAAAAATTTTTGCAGTTTACCCATCTGACAAAGGGCTGATATCCAGAATTTACAAAGAACTAAAACAGATTTACAAGAAAAAAACAAACAATCCCATTTAAAAGTGGGTGAACGATATGAACAGATACTTTACAAAAGAAGACATACAGGAGGCCAACAGACATATGAAAAAATGCTCATCATCACTGGTCATCAGAGAAATGCAAATCAAAACTACATTGAGATACCATCTCACATGAGTTAGAATGGCGATCATTAAAAAATCCGGAGACAACAGATGCTGGAGAGGATGTGGAGAAATAGGAACACTTTTACACTGTTGGTGGGAGTGTAAATTAGTTCAACCATTGTGGAAGACAGTGTGGTGACTCCTCAAGGATCTAGAAATAGATATTCCATTTGACCCAGCAATCCCATTACTGGGTATATACCCGAAGGATTAGAAATTGTTCTACTCTAAGCACACATGCACATGAATGTTCATTGCAGCACTGTTTACAATAGCAAAGATGACCTGGAACCAACCCAAATGCCCATCGATGATAGACTGGACAGGGAAAATGTGGCACATATACACCATGGAATATTATGCAGCCAACAAAAACGATGAGTTTGTGTCCTTTGTAGGGACATGGATGAACCTGGAAACTTGTGTCAGCAAACTGACACAAGAGCACAAAATCGAACACCGAATGTTCTCACTCAAAGGCAGGTATTAAACAATGAGAACACATGGACACAGGGAGGGGAGCACTACACACTGGGGAAATAGGGGAGGGACAACGGGGGGTGGGGAGTTGGGGAGAGATAGCATGGGGAGAAATGCCAGATATAGGCAATGGGGAGGAAGGCAGCAAATCACACTGCCATGTGTGTACCTGTGCAACAATCTTGCATGTTCTTCACATGTACCCCAAAACCTAAAATGCAATAAAATAAGTTTAAAAAAAAAGAAATTAGAACATCATCAGAGTCATCCAAAAAGAATCAATTAATTGAATAATTAAAAATAAACTGTAGACCTATTATATACCAGTACGACCGAATCTGCTGAAACTAGGGATTACTTCCTTTTCTGGTCAGGCAATGAGATTAGAGTTTCAGGGCATTGGAAAAGAAAGAAACCAGAGGATTTGTACTGTTCCTTACCTCCTATCCAAGATAATATAGGCAACATTCATACATTATCCACACTGTTTCCAGTTTTCTATCACAGGAGGGGCTTTGCCAAATGTATAGACAGTACTGGACTACCAAAACATCTCTTGTTTTGGAGTGTAGACATAAAGGAATTGGTCCGCAGCTCAAATCCAAGCTTTAAAGGATGTCCAGACAACTGTTTCAAAAAGGTTTCTACCTCTGAGACCGAAGTTATAGACCTTTAGTGAAATCCAGTTATAACCTACCTGCTTGTCTCATTCAGAGAGGCAAGGGGCAAGGTCTATTTTTCCCCCCCTTCTAAACAAGTAAACATGATTTCTAAACCAAGAGGAACTTTATAGTGGGTTAAATGGTGCCCTCCTGCACACCCAAAGATATATCCACGTCCTAATTCCCAGAACCTGTAAATGTGACCTTATTTGGAAAAAGGATCTTTGCAGATATAATTGGGTTAAGGATCTTGAGATGAGATCATCCTGGATTTAGGTGGGTGACTGAATATGCAAATGTACAACAGCCAGACCATATGTAAAAACAGAACTCTGACCCACAACCTGCAGCAAGCAACCCAGGAAACCAACCCATTATCTACAGTAACCAGTCCGGGAAGTCTATAAATTAGACTTGTAGCAAGTCATATCACTATCTCTAGTAAGAATCCTACGAAACAAACAATAAACAATTGGCCCAAATGGCCAGTACTGGATTAATAACTGGCATCTTCCCTAACTTTTGTTCCTATTTCCAAGTTGAGACTAACAAGAAGAAGCTGAATATGCCCCCCTGACCAATCACATAGAATGCTCCACTTGCTTCCTCATGCCAAGAGCCTCTAATCAGGGCATGCTCACTCCTCTGGCTGCCTTTGACTCTGCTAAAATGCAAAAGATGGTGATTCCCTCCCTTACAAGGTCTGAATAAATAGCCTTTGCTTGTTCTCATTTGATTGATCATCATTTATTTCTACACAATAATGCTTGTAAGAGAAAGGTAGAGGGCTATTTGAAACTTAGAACCACAGGGAAGAAGACCATTTGACGATGGAGGCATGGAGCTCCAAGTCACTTAGGCCCTAGGCAAAGAACACCTGGAGTCACCAGACGGAAGAGGTAAGCAAAAGATGCAAGGTCCTGTCAATGCCTCAGTTTCATAATCTGGCCTCCATAACTGTGAGAGAACAAGTTTTTGCTGTTTTTAGTCACCCAATCAATGTTAATTTGTTATGGCAGCCCTAGGAAACTAACAAAAGCTTTTAGCAAGGAAATATGCATCTCCTTCATGGCCTTTTCTGGAAAGATCCATAAACCTTAATGTAAATGGCTTACAAACAACTGTTTTGTTTTTTAAAATTCTACTTCTTCTCATGAGAAGATTTACATAGCATTATAAAAGTGTCTGGGGATTTCTTCAGTGGTTTCCCTTAATAGGCAGGCACTATCTCTGCCATCAAAACACTCTCGGGAGAAAGACACATAGTCAATTAAAATGAAGGGGTACAGTAGCCGATATCTTAGCCTATCTACACATAACCTCTAACCAGTTAACTCACTCTATTTCGGTTGTAAGTCATAAGTGGCTATGTCCCATATCAGATTTGCTGGATAACAGTAAATCTGTCTATGTCTGCTCCTATCAGTTGACTTGTTCAATCTGATGACTTACTTGTGTTTGTTTGCAAACCTGTTTTCACCATTTGTACTTGATATTGTACTGTCATAACTACGATATTAACTTATGAATATTGTATAAACCAATGAAATAGTGTAGAAATTATTGTTTCTTTAAAAATCTATGTTCAAGGCCGGGCATGGTGGCCTGTAATCCCAGCACTTTGGGACACTGAGGTGGGCGGATCATGATGTCAAGAGATTGAGACAATCCTGGCCAACACGGTGAAACCCCATCTCTACTAAAAATACAAAAATTACCTGGGTGTGGTGGTGCACACCTGTAGTCCCAGCCACCTAGGAGGCAGAGACAGGAGAATTGCTGGAACCAAGTGGGTAGAGGTTGCAGTGAGCCAAGATTGCGCCACTGTACTTCAGCC